>NC_134082.1:141685371-141988401 GCF_000715075.1 Nicotiana tabacum
GAGATTGTTTGTGACGAGAATATTCCTGTAGTGGAAGTAGATGAGGAAGCTAAAGAGGAACCAAGTTCCTTAGTCAAGAGATCTCAAAAAAAGAAACAATCTGCTAAAAGTGATTTAGAAGAAGCTGTTGAACGCCTAGTAAAAAGTCAGTGAAAAGTGGTGACAAGATGAAGCAAGTGGTGGCTGAAGAGTCAATGTCTAATAATGATATTCTAGTGAAATCGAGTGGAAAGCGTAAGTCTAGTGTGAAGTCTAGTAAAATAAAATTGGAGAACATGAAGGAACCAGTTCTGTGAAGAAAGTGAAACGTGAAAGTGTGTCTGGTAAAGAAAGTTTGAGGTACCAAAAGGTCCTATGGGGTTACACATTTAACCTAGAGATATCTGAGATGACTAGCATGAGACAAATCCTTGAAATAGTCGAATTTCAACAGTGGGGACATCTGTTCAAAGTGGATGTGCCCAAGGTTTATAAGGATGAGTTCCAAAGTTTTTATGCTAACCTCTTCACTGTTGAATCTGACCATATCTGTGCACTAGTCAATGGAGTTGACATTGTGATGGACTCTGCTCGGAGACATACTCAAGGTTCCTGCTGACGGTATGTCTTCTGTTAAGGATGTTTGTGGCTCAAACTTTAGGCATGTTATAGTAAAGGAGGGAGCTGTCCAGCGGGGGGAACGAGTACATAAGAAAGCTTTACTTCCTGTGTATCAGCTCCTATCTAAGTTGGTAAACAAGGTCCTGCTACCTCGTGCTAAAAGGAGGTCTATCACATCCAAGTCTGATCTATATCTAATGGAAGCACTGGATGGTTTTCGATTTGTTAATCTGCCAGCCATAATGATTAAGCACATATAAAAGGTGGCAGATTTCAAAGATGGGAATTATGGTCTTCCTTATGGATTTCTTCTCATGCATGTCTTCAAGTTCTTTGATGTGCCCTTGGGACTGCCCAAGATGGGGACCAAGAAGTAGACCTTCTCGCAAACGACTCTAGAGGAATGTGAATGTATTGAAAAAGGTGGAGGGGTAGGAAGTACTTCGACGATCTCACAGCTTATCAATGCCCAGAACAGTGCTACTGAGGAGATTAGGAAGTTGAAGGAAAGGAATGCCATTCTAGAGACTCAGCTAAGTCAAGTTCAAGAGGCATCAGGGTCCTCCAATTCTTCTAATGTAGAGGTTGCACGTTTGACCAAAGAAAATACTGATCTTAGACAACAGGTTATGAACCTGAAGGAGAAACTGCTCGTAGAGCAAATGCTAGGATTGATCTTGTTCTCAACACTCTTGTTGCTGCTTCCAAGCCCTTTACCTCTAGTGTCCCCTAGGCTAATCCTCCAGTGACAAGTGACCAGTTTCCAGTTTATCTCTTTTGTTGTGATGACTCTGTGGTAGTTGTTTTTTTTTTTTGTGGTATGGATGGAATTAACTTGTACTACTCTCGCTATTAACAGTCAAAATCTGCTTTTGCTTAATGGAAAAGGCTTATGTTTTTATAAAATTAATGAAGATTCTCTTCTTTTGCTGTAAATGTTTATGTTTCTCTGTTTCTCTTTTCTATCATGTTGTGTGCACATATGTGGCATGCGTTAGCTAAGCTAGACTTCTTTATGTTGATTGCTTGCTTGTATACTTTTAATGATGCCAAAAGGGGGAAAAAGAAAACATGGGGGATCTGATTAAGGGGGAAGCACAAAGTCAGGGGGAACTTGTGAATTTCCTGGTACTTTATCTATTTTTTGTTGGTCTAAACATGATTGTCAATTTCTAAGTTTGTCATCATCAAAAAGGGGAAAATTGATGGGTTTACAGTACCTTAACTTTATATTTTGATGATCTAACAAACTTACTATCAAAGAACCAGATAAGGGACCTGACATAATTGGTACACAGCTCAATCAATGGACTCAAGCTAATGTGAGTTGATATGGCTTCAGAAGATAAAGAATCAACATAGGGACCTGATCCCTTTGGGTTTTCCTTATAGCAGTACGAAGTCAACTGTCTACAGCTGGAAAGTGACTGCATGCTGCAGGCCTGCACTGTACACGCAAACAGTGCAGCACAGTACAACAGTCACTCCCCATTGACCTACCAAGTGATTACATCATTCAAGTGATGTCATCCAAGTTGTACTAACAAAGAGCATTATAATAAAACATCACTTGAACATTAGAGAATTCAATTCAAGCACTCCAACTATTCATCTGTCAAGCATTCAATTCTCAAGTACATCAAGAACAAAGTACAACACTACTACGGACTAGTTCCTACAACAAGTCTCTTGTATGTCCTTAGTTGAGTTGTAACTTTATAATAGTTCTTCATTGTAATTCCTACTTTGCTTATCTAGAAGCTTTAAATAGGAACCTCTTCTAAACTATAAACCTTCAGTGTTTGTGTCGTGACTAGAGTTAGTCATGAGTTGAAGTCTTTGTAATAGGTGTATTGCAAAGTGGCTTGTAATAGGTGTATTATAAGTTAGTGAGGGATTAAGAATTTAATTCCTAGATTGCATAGGTTGTAATCTAAAGTGTGCTCATAGTGAAGTTGAAATCCTACCAGTGTAGGCCATAATTTTTTATCTCTTTGAGCAGGGATTTTTCCACGTAAAAGCTCCATGTTCCATTTACTTACTGTTGCATTAGCATTATCTGTGGAAACATATATAGCACCTGGTCTCTATATAGTTTGGTGGACTCATATATTCTATCAAATCCTTATGAACCAGAGGAAAGATGCCTTAGAGCTTATGTCAGAATGTGGCCTAGGGGGAGGTAAACCAAGCACTTCTTCTTTGGATCAGAACATGAAACTTACTAGTGTGGAATATGACAAGCTTTTTGCTATGCAAGAACATGATACAGATTTGAAGACAAAAGAGTGTATCAGAGACTTGTTGGGAGACTCTTGTATTTGGCAATAACAAGGCCGTATTTCATTTGCAGTCCACAGTCAATTTATGAATGCACCAAAATAGTCCCATTATAATGCAACATTGAGGTTTGAGAGATATATTAAGAATTGTTCAGAACAAGGTTTGTTAATGAGTAGCAGATTGAATAGGAAGGTAACTGCATTCTGTGAGGCAAACTAGCCATATTGTTCACTAACTAGGAAGTAGGTTACACATTTCTGCATAAAACTTGGAGACTCCATGATCTCTTAGAAATCAAAGAAACAGAGCACAATTTCAAGAAGCACAACAGAGGCTGAGTACATAAGCATGGTCACCACTATGGCTGAGTTAACTTGGATACATGAGCTGCCGGAGGAATTAGGAATGCAAGTTGATTTACCTATGGAGTTGTACTGTAACAACAAAGCAGTCATACATATTGCTTCAAATCCAATGTATCACGAGCGCACAAAGCACATAAAGATTATCTGCCACTTTATCCGTGAAAAGCTATAACAGGGTATGATTAAAACAACATATGTTCCAGTAAGGATCAAATTGCAGATATACTAACCATGGTACTTGGAAAACAGCTACATAGTGAGATGGTTTGCAAGTTGGGTTTGATTAACGTTTTTTCATCACCCAATTTGAGGGAAGAGTGTTGATTAACCCAAGCATAATGATCAATTAATCAAATCAAACATTATATAAGCTACTCCTTAAGAAAATTTCTAATTGCATGGGTACTTTCATGGATAATTTCTTTTTGTACCTTTATCTGGGTAATAGTAAATCAAGCGTAAAAAAGTTAAACTAAAATTGAATTTATTTGTATTTTTAAATAAAAGGCCTAACTGGATTAACCAAAAATTAATTAAATTATCTATTCTTCCTATTTGGTCTTTCTGGTTACTATATGTATAGTGGCACCCGCAACTTTCAAATTCTGAATCCGCCTCTGATTTACAGAGAAAAAAATGCTTCAATTACAGTGAATAATGTAACGAATTACGTCTTGGACTAAAGCTCTTTCAGATGGAAGCTCACTGTGTTTAAAATGAGCATTGACTTTAGACGGAAGCTCTTTTAATGGACTTTAGCTCTTTTAGATGGTGGGATACTGGGATTTATGTCGGCGCTCCCAGCGTTAAGCCAAGGAAATTTACATCTTCATGTCAAGTTTGATTTTTTTAGCAGGTAATATATTTTGTTTTTAAGATCATAAGTCCCACATTTTTAAAGTGGTTTACCTATAATTTTATTTCAATTTTACGTGTAAATATCCTTTGAGTGGCGTGTAAAAGTTATTTATACTGTCGATGCATATAACTTAAACTCTGGGTACATAACATATGGGATGTGCCTAATCTAATTTTAAAAAGGACATGTATTACTTACTCATTTATTACCAAGCACGGAAACTTTCCCAAACAGTGAAATCCCATTCATCTTAGGAAACAAAATTACCCTTCACCATCTTCACTAATTAAGTGTAGAATTAAAGCCAGGGGGCAAAACGAAACTGGGTATACTTGGAGGACGAATAAACATAAACGGAAAGTTAGGGGGGAACAAAGACGGGAATGGCGCATCGCGCATCTTCGTAAAAAAATAATGAGAAACACAACGGCTAGTAAGTAAAACGGTAACCTCCTCAACGGTCGAATAATTCGAAAATACTCTCCCTAAATTAGACCCAACTCGTAACTTTGTCAGTCCGTCTCTCTCCCCTCTTTTCTATTTTTATTCTATTCTTCTCTTTATACCTCTCAACTCGCCCTCCATTGGTGTTTCCACTCCACATATTCTTGCCAATTTTCTGTTCACATTTCACATATTCTTGGCAACATAGCAAGTGCGAATTCAAGATATAATCTAATAGTAGAAAATGTTGCAAGATATGTGGAATGCTCCCCCAGGTTTCAGACCCACGAAATCGGCTCCATCTTCTCCGGCTAAACCCCTTGGAGTCTCAAGAACTCGCTCTGAATCCTTTCACGTTGCCCACAAAGTCCCCATTGGAGACAGCCCTTACGTCCGAGCCAAAAATGTTCAAGTAAGCTTCTTTCTTGCGCTACCCCATATAATCTTTTTGAGTCTTAACCTATCAGAAAATTCTCGTTTGGATGTATACGGTAAGATATGGGTTCATCCGAACCTAATCACTTTGGCTCGTAACTTCACTAAGTACAAATTATTGAAGTGGAACCCATAAAGTTCAAATTGTGGATCTACCATTATTTAGATGCATCTTTCGTTACCTTTAAAAGGAAAAGTCTGTTCATTTTATAAGTTGTATTGTTCTGATTGGTTGGTTCTACTATGAATTGATGTGATGTTTTACTTTCAGTTGGTAGAAAAGGATCCAGAAAGGGCAATTCCATTGTTTTGGGCAGCTATAAATGCAGGAGATAGAGTGGATAGTGCTCTCAAAGATATGGCAATTGTAATGAAGCAACAAAATCGGGCTGAAGAAGCCGTTGAAGCTATTAAATCTTTGAGAAGTAGGTGTTCAGATCAAGCACAAGAAGCTCTTGACAACATTCTGTTGGACCTATACAAGGTCTGCTTTCATTTTCAATGTGCAAAAAGCTTTCATTTTTTCTTCTGAATTCTGCCTATCGATAACAATCTGTAAAACTGTGATACCTTCAGAGATGTGGGAGATTGGATGACCAAATAAAGCTGTTGAGGCACAAGTTGTTTTTGATACAACAAGGTTTGGCCTTTAATGGAAAGCGAACCAAGACAGCGAGATCCCAGGGGAAGAAGTTTCAGGTTTCTGTGGAGCAAGAAGCAACTAGATTACTGGTAAATAACACAATTCTGAGACATTTTAAATTCCTAGTCTTTTGGTCTTACACAATAGTATAAGATAAAAATCAATTCTTTTTATATATCTTCCAGGGGAATTTAGGGTGGGCGCTGATGCAGCAAAATAACTACATTGAAGCAGAAGATGCTTATAGGAGAGCACTAGTAATTGCACCAGACAATAACAAGATGTGCAATTTGGGCATTTGTTTGATGAAACAAGGGAGAGTTGGCGAAGCGAAAGAGACACTTCGGAGAGTTAAACCAGCAGTGGTAGATGGCCCTAGAGGTGTAGATTCCCATCTCAAGGCCTACGAAAGAGCACAACAAATGCTCCGTGATCTCGAGTCTGAAATGATGAATAAAGGTGGTGATAGAATTGAACAAAGCAAGCTATTTGATGCATTCTTGGGCTCTTCTGCTATCTGGCAGCCTCAGCCTTGCAAGGAACATAATAGCAGCACTTTGAGTAGTAATGCCAAGTCAATCCAACCTCAAGATGAATTTGCTAATGAGAACATCAATTCTACTAACATCATTACAAACCAGATAGTTCCTTCACTGCAAAAGAGCATGTTGAAACCATATATGAACCTCAATATCGACGCTCCACCATTTTATTCATCCAAGATTATGAAAGAGCCGGCGAGTACCCTGTTTCCAGAAGGTCTTAAAAGAACAAGATCTGGAAATGCAGCTAACTTTATGAGAAAAGAGTCTCAGGGAACATTCAGAGAACCAGAGAATAAGATGAGAAAGCAGTCAATTTCACCAGAGAAAACAGAGGATAGATGGGCAGGATTGCTGCCTGATAGCAAGGATTTTGAAGAGGCTATAATTGCTGCTGCTCTGGGCTCAAGTGAAGAAACATTCAAGCCTAAAGATAGTGGAATCCCTCCAAGGAAAGTTGACAAAAGGTTGAGGGTTTTTCAAGACATTACCTTGTCCATGAGTCCGCGAGCCTGACTAACATTATTGATTTTTAACTATGATTAGTAGTAATCTAATTGCATTTTTAAATTAAGTAAGATCATTGATTTTTAACAATCATTGGAGATAAACTTGTTCTCCTTTACTCATACTTCCTCAAGGAGGTCGTCTGCAGTATGTTGGTAACACCCTAATGTCTTTAGGCAGGGTATAATTATTGTTATTTGGTGCCTTTGGAATTCAGACATCTTTTATTTTTGCCTATATGGCAACTAATCTTCAATAAAAAGTTATTTCTTCTTTCTCATGTAATTGGCTTAGTTTCTGTTCTCTTTTCTGACCAGGTTTGTCACTCTCCAAGTGGTATGCAAAATGTCATGCAATCTATGAACAATTCTTGCTCAATCAGGAATAATTGAACAACGGAATTCTGAATACCAACGACACATTTTTATATTAACATGTTTGAGTAGATTACACACTCAAGTTATTGATGAAACAAGGAGATTATACACCAAGATTTATTATTTAATGAATAACGAAACATGGAGCTATTCAGTTTCCAGTCTCTTGTGATCAGTTTTGGTTTCCAATTTATTACTTCTATTGAGTTCACCACCAATGTTACTGGAACTGCTGTGACGAATGCTTACTAGCTCTCCTCCTGTGGATTAGATAGAAGAAACTGAATATTACAACAGCGGCTGCAACAGCAACTCCAACAGCCCTTTGTGCCACCGGGGTGTTCTTCACTGCTAACGTTCCTTTTTCCAATGCGGATCTGCCTTTTTCCAATGTAGATCTGAAAAATGATGAATGTGGTAATCCAAGCTCAGAGAGCTTCTTGTGTGACTCTTCGTAGTCCCTGAAGAAAGCCTTTTGGTCCTGTCACATAATTAAGTTTAAAGTAACAGAACAAGTATCAATTATTACAGAAAAAGTTTTGAGTGAGACTGTTTAGCTAGAGAAAAGTTAACAATTATGCAGCTCTTTTGGCCACAGTAGATGTGCATACTGTTTTTTTATAGGTTGTAGATGTTCATACTGTTAAATTAGAAGAAAGCTCTAAAACAGCATTGTTGCTTTATCGTGATACAAGCAATTCCATTCATTTGCTCACTGTCACTCATGATCTGAGAGCCTGGATCGGTCATACCATAGGTTCAGTGCCAGGAATCTCACAGTAAAACACCTCCCTAAGTTACAACATATTCCAGTGGCATTCCCATCATGTGGGGTTTTATGCTTATCAAACCACCAAAAGGACATAATGGTCCGCAATATTTCATAACAATCAATGTTGAGACGTGCTGGACTTATCATCCATGTGAGTTATAGCAGCTCTGATACGAGACCAAAAGTTGCAGGGTGGTAGATGTCGCATGTAAGAGAAGCAAAGACATGATCACAAACATGAAAAGATAAAATCTCCAGTTACTTAGCTGGTCTTGCTGGTTTTATAGTGTTACTTTCCTTCTTAAATGACGCAAGTTGTATGATGACAGTTTCTGATGTGTTGCAATAATTGAACTATGACAATCCACATGGTATGAGCTATATTAACAATACCTTTTCATAAAGTAGCACATAGCTGTGGAATTTTGGATCCTCAAGTAGAGCTTTATCAGAGGGAAGTTGCAAGAGACCTGAATCTTGCTTGAGGAGCTTCCTGAGAGATCATAGTACCATTTGGGCAAATAAAAATGAGAATTTTTCTTTTTAATCAAGGGCGAAATATAAAAGAAGTCAGAATGTATAGTAAATCATACACAAAGTATGAGTTATCAAATTTAGGGCCCTCAACTCCAGAGCTCTTTGAATCAGCCCTTGCAGCCTGCAGCAACACACAAAAAAATTAAAGGAAAATTAAGACAAACTGCATTTATGTGTGAGAAATATCAATATCTTGATGCAGATCCATATTATATACTAATACCAGTTTGAGGCCTGCAGATAATGCCACTATATCCTTGTCTTCAGAAAGTCCGATGCTGTGAAAGATGTCCCTTAATTCTTTTGGACCTAAAAAAGCGTCCAAAAGAGGAACACAGTAAGCGATATAAGACGTGCGGAGAAATACAACACTGAGCCCTAGAGCACTCAGAAATTTATATCAAATATTATAATTTCTCCAGGGTTGCTGATAACAGTTTTAACTATATTCACAATATTAGCAATCCAATCCAGTTCACGGTCACTGTTTATTATATTCAAGAGCTTCACCAGTTGGAATATGCTTTTGTTTTTTCAAAAGTTCTCCTAAGAAATAAATGGAGTTGCAAGTAGAACACACTTAGAAGACTACGCAATTAGTGCAAATCACAAAGAAAGTAAGAAACTGTCATCTCCAAGATTATCAACATGTAACCGTATAGATGTAGAACGAAGCTAAGAGAAATAAATGGAATGATAAAGCTTCATTTATGCACTGAATCAAATCTTTATTAGTTTAAGTAAAATGAATGATCAGCAAAGTCAACACTTTTCAGCTGAACAACCTTGTTTGCCATCAGGAAGGCACCCTTCATTTGGTGAAATTGATGAATCCTAGTATAAATTAAAGGTGGAAGTTAGTACTGAATATAAGTAAGTTCATTTACATGGGTTTAAACTTTATAATAAATAAAAGAAGTAATTAATTTTTTATCCTTCCTTTGCATACCTTTCTACCAGGGATGAATTCGATTATTGGACCACCAAGTGCTTTAACAGCAACAACCCCAGCAAGCTGCACTCCCAAATAAAAAAGGTATTCCACTAATTATCACACAAAATTAAGCAGCCCCTTCTCTGAAATGTTGGCAGCCTACCCTGATGCAAGCATCAAGCTGATCATACGGCTAGAATCTGTGACTTATAAATCACACTGAGACAACTTGATTGTTGCTCTAAGGCTCCCTTCCTTCTCCAAAATGGACTATAAATTATCAACATAACAAGTATCTCACCTGATAGAGGTCAGGATAAGTTATTGTGGGGTGATTGACCTTGATATTTTCTGCACTCCAGATAAAATATATATAAGGCATTAATTAATTATAAGTTAGTATTAGCAAAAGAACCACCTGGTTTATCTTTGGACAAACAACAACCCAGTAAAATCCCACTAGTAGGGACTGGGGAGGGTAGCATGTACGCACACCTTACCCCTACCCTAAAGAGCAGAGAGGTTGTTTCCGAAAGGCCCTCGGCTCAAGAAAAGAAAAAGACAAAAGGAGACAATATTAGTATCACTACAGAAATTATATGAAGAATAGGAACAACATGAAATCCAGAAGAAAGATGGAAAGCATAGCTAGTAAATATGTCCGGTACTGAAAAGCGAAATAGCAAATAAAATAATAATAAATAAATAAAAACCTACCAGACTAGTCTCGCAAAAATACAAAGGCAAGACTCAACTACCTCCTGACCTATAACCTCTAATACTCGACCTCCACATCTTCCTATCAAGTGTCATGTCCTCGGAAATCTGAAGCCTCGCCATATCCTGCCTGATCACCTCTCCCCAATACTTCTTAGGCCGCCCTCTACCTCTTCTCGTGCCCTCCACAACCAGCTGCTCACACCTCCGTACTGGAGCATCTGGGCTTCTCCTCTTGCTAATCCCAAGGGGATTTTCGAATAGAATCGAATGATCAACTTTTCATCTTCAAATGAAAACTCCGTAAAGGTAAGCATAACGAAACATAAACTAATAGCTGCAAGGATCCACGAGCAGGCAAAAGTGTTCATATACGACATAATTAAATATAAAAAAATGTTTTCTCTCTAGCAAGATTTTAGATGAGATGGTTACGTACTTCCCCGTGACATTATAGCACACAAAGGTCCTCTCTAACAAAAAAAGTGTGATCTCTAACAGCTTAAACTTTTAAATGAAATGGTTACACACTTCAAACTGAAATCAATTAAGCAACAACCATTGCACTAAAAATTGATTTTATCAACGAGAATACTATAAATTTGGCATTAAAGGCTAAAAATGAAGCTCACCAATTGCTGTTCTGAGATCATTATTGGCAGCTTGAGTCTTTATTTTAGCATCAGTACTAGATGTACTACTTCCTGCATCATCAATATGAGAATTGGCGGCAGAAGAAATAGAGAATTGGCAAGCGTACGCTAAACGAAGCAGATCACGAGCACTGTACTTTTTGCTGACTATAAGATTTTGAAGCTCAATTCGTGCTTTCTCTATCTCGTTCCTATACTCCGCATCTACTACTGGTACTGCCATTGATTTATATATAATACTCAGTACTGAAACTTTATATTTGTATATGCCAATAGAGGTCGATCGTCACCAGCTTTTCTTCTAACTTTGATGAATGAATAATTTAGTGTTACGAAAGGAGGATTATATATAGAGCAAAAGGGAGGGGAATTCTATAAGCGTGAAGCAAAGAAGCAACGAATATGGAACAACAAAAGAAACGAATTGGTTATTTTGCTTCTTCTAATGACACTGAACGTGAATAACATGGAGGGGGCAAATCCGGAAATAAATCGTGCTACGTGTGGTGTGGGTCTTTTATTGGAAAAAATAAGGAATATCCGTATTACTCGATAAGGAATGAGTATAAATATTTACTACTATTTGCTAATTAAATTTGAAGGGAAAAAACTGTATATGGACTATATTGTTGTCAATAATGGACTAGAAAACCTAATGATTCCTCTATTTCAATTTACGTGAACCTGTTTGACAAGGCACGGAGTTTTAAGAAAAAAATAAGGGATTTTTACCTTCCTATACACTATTTGAAACTTTATTACCCTCCCTACTCAAGTTTCAATTTAATTACATATGCATATATAATTTACCAATTATATAAATTTTAGGAATTAAATGAGAATCAATTAACTCCTATAGTCTCGCTAACGTACATAACTCACTCCTCCCATGTTTCTCTGTCCATACCCCCACGATTCTGATACTCTCTCCCTCCATTAACGCTCTCTTCCATTGTTGTTCAAAAATCTTTTATAATCTCTCTCAAACTTTCTGATTTCTCTCTCAAAAACCTACGAAATTAGTAACAGCTTAAAATTTCCTTCCCTTATGATGAAGAAGAAAGGATTTCCAAAGAATAATCCTAAAAAAGCTAGTGTTGGTGATATTCCTACTTTTGATTTGGATATTTTCTCATAGGATTCACCCAAAAAAATAGTGGAATCGACACATGCAAAACCAGAGATAAAGTCCAAGCTTTCCCCTCGTGAAGCTAGGGCAGATGTGCGAACAAAATTCAAGCATGACAGGGACGCTGGTGAAGCTTCGACATCTGCTAAATCAGTAAAGCGGAAGGGCAAAGAAATTGCTCGTGATGATGATTTCGTCGAAGAAGAAATTATCCCGAAACCTACAAAAAAAAAGTCAAAGTTTCTCCTACTGTCAAACCTTCAAAAAGGAAGAAGGTTCAAAAATCTCCTAAAAACATACCGAAACAGTCACTAGAGAAGAAGGTAAAATTTTAGTATTTACAATTTTTTCTCTTTTTTTTTAGTTAAAAAATCTATTTTCATTATCATGACTATACCTATTTTTTATTTTTCTGTATTTGTAGAAATTGTGTCTACATTGTGTATATTTTTATTTTTTTTAGCAATCCGTTAGGCAAGCGCCTAGGGCTATTTTTTTATTAATAAAAAAAAGAAAAAAGAACAGAAAATACAACAATTAGGAACAGTACAAATAAGGGGGACAATAGCACCGGTATTGTTACCTATATGCCTTGGCTATATAATCACTCCTATGCGCCTCACATTGCGTTATGATGGTAGCCACATGTAGAGGATTCATGGTGTAGCTGCCGACAAAGTCTCACGAGGGCATATAATCTCATAGCCGTGTGGATATTTTTCCAAAGGCATAGGACCAAGACAACTCAAACCGGGCTAAACCTTACCTTACTAATCCTATTGAGGCAATGAAAAGGCCGCACCTACTAGCACGCATGTAAAAAATAAGAACTGGAGAGTACCAAATATTCAATGATCATCACAGAGTTTATAACATACTCTGTGATGATATTACAAATGAGAATGCAAATAAAGTGGTATAATAGAATGAAGTACCAATTTGGTTCATGTCCCTTCTTTTCCAAACATGTAAAATCTTCAATTTGCAGTTCTTTGTTATTTTCCTCAACCGTGTTCAAAAAGTATTCAAAAATCATCATTTCTTTTTTGAACGGTTGGACCTCGTTGAGGTAGTTGGGGCAGCCTTCTTTTGTTTGACAACTCTCATTGGAGGTCGCCTAACATTTAAAAAATTACTGACCTTGTCGTTCCAACTATTTTTTCTTGTATGTGCCTTTTTTATTTTTTCACTATGCATAGGTGATAGGTCACCTTTTCTTGATGCCTCTGCCCGGCATTGATTTAAGATATCATCTTCCTCCCCTTCTTCATATATATCTCTACCTACCAAAATTGGATTTGGCATGTGTTGAGAAACACCTTGAGTCATCAATGTATTTCCAGCTTGTGCAGGAACCATATTTGCCGTACTTTGTTGTTGTTTTTATGATTTGTTCTTGCTCACATTCCCACGACCAGTGCGAGAGATTGTATGACTTAAAGAACGTAGAGAAGCAGTACTTACAATTGCATCCAGTAGTTGTCTCTCCTCAACCGAAATAATTGGAGTAGTTGTTGTGAGTTGCCGCTGCCCAGAATTTGGTTTTGTTGCTGCTGTGCGATCACCAGTATGCATACTAGTTGAGGCGTGCAGATCATTTTGTTGCTGCTACATTTTAAGTGTTGGTGTAATCACAATTTGACTTGTATTAACACCTGGAGTGGCCTGCTTGGCACATGTTTCCGCAGCGCTAACCAACCTTCCAGCTGTTGCATCTGGCATAGCAACAGTAGGAGAATTTCTGGGGATGAAAATAGGAGCATGAATGTTCAATTTGGTCGTGGGACTTGATGTTGTTGCCTCATAAGGCTTTGGCTTTATTGGAGGATCGATCTCCTCACCTGCACTCTCCTGATCAATCTCCTGCTCACCTTCTTCAGATGAATAGCCAGCAAACCCATCACCCCAATCCTCTTCATCATCCTCCTCTTGTTGTTCACGCCACCGCTTAGAATTGATAGCCATTTCCTTTATCTTTTGTTGGATAACCTCATTGTTGTTCCCAGTTGACAGGACAAGCTGCCCAGATTCACCTTTGAACTCCCCAAAAGACTCTACTAACTGATAAGGGACATCAAACACGGATGTGTTCAAAGTCACCATTGGTTGTTTAACCAAG
The DNA here is from genome assembly GCF_000715075.1 of Nicotiana tabacum. Classification (NCBI taxonomy): domain Eukaryota; kingdom Viridiplantae; phylum Streptophyta; class Magnoliopsida; order Solanales; family Solanaceae; genus Nicotiana; species Nicotiana tabacum. Next base: position 141,699,288 of record NC_134082.1, read on the forward strand.
GTGGTGTTCATTACCATTTCTGCCTGGGCCTGTTTGATAATGTTTTCCACTTGTGAACTGGAAAAAAGAATCGTAGGAGTGCTGGACCTTGGTACAAGCTCTCCCTTTGACACTTCTGCTACACTGCTATTTATAGCATTTTGTCGCTCTCCAGAAACCTTAGCCAACTGGTTGCTGGTTCTGCCTCCCTTGTTACTGCTTGAAATTGGGACTATTTATTGGTTAAAAGAACCATCATTTAAGGATATTGTGTTCCCAATCTTCTCATGGTAGTCATTCACGTTGGCTAGTGCATTGAAAGGATTCGCACAATTTCTCGAAATCTTCTCAGCCTGCATCATTTTTTTCTATTTGGAGTGTTTTTTTTGCTGGAAACCGTTGTCCAGTTATTCTTACTAATTTGCTGCCCAGCTTCCTTTGTATCTTGTCCAGCATCAGTAGGTGTTGAAACAATTTCAGCTGGAACTAAAACAGCAGTAGATACATCTACAGGAGTTGTACCTGCTGCTGTTGATTTCTCAACTGGTTCAACCAGTGCAGCAACACGATCAACAGTTGTTTTCAATGCAGTAGTAGACTCCGAATGTGCACCTACACCACTATGTCCTTCCCCTGCTACCTTTAGTTGGTTATTAGCAATGTTAGCCATCCCCGCAGCTGAGACTTGAAGTTGTTTAGTTTGTACATTCAACACTTTATACCCTGTTGAAGCTGCATATTCCAACTCCATAACATCTACATGGTTTACCTCAACAGTAGTTTCCACACCAATTTTTTTTTTGAAGTAACAGCTCGATCATTACTATTTTCTAGAGTCCCAGCAGTATGTTTCAAAGGAGTTGTAGGTTTCAAAGCTCCAGTATTAGCCTGTACACCTGCAGCTGAATTTTCCATATTCACAGCCTTATAGGCTGTAGCATCAGCACACTCCAAGGCCTCAGTACTTACATGTTCCTGCCCCTTCTCATTCACAATAATAGCTTTGTATCCTGCTGCATTATCAGCTTGTTCACCTGTACCATTAATAGGTCGATCACCTCCCGCTACTGTCCTTATACTACTGTCATTCCCTCGATCTTTGAACACCTTATTTCCTGCTTCTACAAACATAGCTTGAGACATCCTAGCTAAGGCACGATCGACAGGAACAATAGCGACACTCTTTGAGATCCCAGAATTGCTAAGAATCTGTGCACCATCAGGGATATTAACATCAGTTTTTTCTACTTGCACATCACCTCTAACACCTGTTGCATCTGCCCTTTTACTCAAATCATCACACACCTGCTGCCTAGCATTCTTATCATTTTCTGATCCTTCTATAAGTTGTTGCCCAGCTCTCTTAGCATTCAAAAAATCTCTTGCATCACCATGCAATTTTTCAACTATTTGATGCTCATTCTCATCACAAACACGAGTTGCTTGAACTGCCTTTCCTTTTAAGCGCCGACATTGATTTTCTTCGTGTCCTTGATGCTTACAATGGCCACAATACGAAGGCAAATTATCATAGATAATTTCCTGGTAATCCTCAACAATCTTACCAGTTTTAACATCAAGATATTGAAGCCTAATCTTTTCAGGAAGTTTGTCAAGTAAATCAATGATAACCTTGACTCTTGCCGTGCTAGGACGAGATCTAACTTGTGTTGCCTTATTATTGTGATTGGTTTTCCAATAGCAGCCGCAATGGACAATAAAGGCTTATGAGCAAACAGTTCAGGCGACAAATTCGGCAAAGAAATCCAAATAGCCACCTTCGAAGTTTCCTGGTTTGGATTATATCCAACACTCCATGGGAAAACTCTATATTGATGCTCCCTTCCATTATGTTGAAAATAGTTTACAGCTCTTGCCAAACAAGCAGCATAATCTTCATGTTGATCACAATGAATTAAAATTTGTCGTGGAGCTAAAGAACCGAACAAGCAATTACCTTTGATACCAAAGATTTTCGGCAGAATACTCCTTAAAATCTGTAAATTTGGTGCATCGCTGGATAGTTTTATCATCACTGCTTGATGTAATCCTTCCTCCTTTGCAAATTCTTCACGTTCATCCATGGAAAATTGAATCGTAGGAACTCCATGAACAATTTCAAAAGGTTTCAAACTCGTTTTTGTGAGAGATGTGGCAGATTGCTTTTGATTCAGACTTGCTGCATATGTAACAAAGTTGTTGATGTTTGGAGTAACTTTATTTGAGTTTGGATTCTGCTCTCCCATAGCCAAAGGCTGGGGAGAGACGTTGGATGCCATGGAAGGGCTCTATTACGCAAAAGTTTCAACACTACATCGCACAGAAAAGAAGAAGTTGCCAAGATACATTATTTTGCTACAGTAATGGACGAACCAATTTGTAGATCTGTAACAATTGGCTATGGATTTGAGGGTGAAACCAATTAGGGATTGTGCACATATTGTGTATATTTGTTGTTAGTTATCAACTTTTCTACATTTTCCTGAAAATTGTAGATTTGTCGTATATTATTTAAATTAATTTTGTTAGGGAATGTACAACATAATTTAGTTGGTTTTATTGGTTATTTTTTGCTCTATTTGTAGATGTGAGTTTCATTTTCTGCAAACAAATTGTATATATTATGTCTAGTTGTTAGTTTCTACTTTCTTGCTCTAAACATAAATTTGTCAGTGCATTTGTAGCTTCAATATAGTTCATTTGTTTTATATGTTTACTAATTTTGTAACTTATTTGTATGCAATGTATAAATGTCTTTCTGGCTGTAGCTAAAGTGTAGTAGAATTGTTATTATTTTATTTTTTTGGTCTTTAAACATGTTTTATTAACTTATTATTTTTTTTTGGTGTAGAATCAAATATTGTTTGCACCATATAATTTTGATTATGGCATCACTAGGTTCCATATATTATCTGACCCTATTGTTCTTGCCCAAATCAAGGTGTTATTGTCTAAAAATGGGTTAAAGTTATTTGAGAAGACATGTTTTAGGCACTTTCTTTGCATGCCCAAAATATGTATCCAAAATCAGGCAATTCACCTTCTCATAAAGTATGAATTGAACACATCTCATTCTCTTTTTTTTTACACTAGAGATAAAGGGTGGGAGGCTGAATTTTGGGTTGGGGGAGTTTGCCCTTATCACTGGCCTTAGGTGTTTTACAGAAGTAACAGACTTTCGTTACTCAACTAAGTATGGCGGTAAAAAAATGATTAGCTATTTTTCGAACAAGGAAAAAGTTGAGAAGTGGTACTTGAAACAAATTATAACCAGTCGTAGTTGTGTGAATGATTAGGATGAAGTCAAGCTGTGTATTCTCTATCTGATAGAATTCTTCCTCTGTCCTTCAGAGAAAGATAATGGTTTGATAGAACGCTTTAGGTTCTATTTGGTGGACTCGGGGCAATATGCGAATTTCACATGGGGTATCAAAGTTTATACATAATTGCTTCAGTCTGTTAGGCATAATTTGAACCCTTCTGTGCGTTTTATCTCATTCGAGGTTGTTTACTCGCTATGCAAATCTAGTTATATGAGTGTTGCTTTATAGTCAACATTGGTATAGCTACAAGGGTTGGTAATTCGATCCCCCGCATACTTAACCGGACAGCTAGTAAGGACAAGATATGGATTTCTGCATTGAAAGATAGGATGATCAACCCATCATTGATCAAGGTAAATGTCTTTCACTTCTGTATAAGGTATCTCAAAATATTGACATACTTAATATAGCTAGACTATAATTGTATCGTGCAGACAATATAAATACAAATTATCTACACATTTTATACATATGATGACTAGGTCCCTCACATTTTTTTATTTCACTCAGTTCACCAACATGATTGAAACTCCAGAAGAGCTTTCTAGAATGACTTTGCCAGACAAAGTTGAATACATCCTTGAAGAAGCTGAAACGCAGGTCGAGCATCCGATAGATGCTTCATCTTTATCTGGCAATAAGTAGGCAATGGGAATAGATGACAAGAAAGATATTCTGAAACAACTAAAAAATTAAGAAAAGATGTTGATAAGGTAACAATTGATGTTATTCCTAGCTGGTTTCTTTAATTTATATTATCCAAATTATTTCTTTAACTCTTTCTACTTTAATATTTAGGTCGGTTCAGACCTTGAATTATTCAAGAAAGAGGTATACCTAATTCTTAATTTTTAGTGTTTTATATATATATATATATATATAAGCTCTTATTGTCAGATACATTATAAGCAGTTTTTGTTCTTTAGGTTTTTGAAGAATTAGGTAGCATTCTGCTACTAAATGATTGCATCAAGTCTTTGTTACAGGCAATAAAAAGTCAACATGATAATAACATTGATGCTATGGTTTCATTCAAAATATATTAATTTTGGAAAATATTTTTTACCATGTTTATGTTTATATTGGCATTCATAAAGTATATAGCCTAACAAATTTTGCTTGTAATTTACTGGTAATTCTGCAAAAAATGATGAGCATTACAAAGAAAAGAACAAACAACAGTATCATGGCAGTAGTGGTAAACAAGTGTTGGGCAGCAGCAGTAAAACAAATATTTTAACAATTTTAACACAATTTGATGACAAATAATCTAATTATATTTATGTTATACCTGCATTATATCTACATATAGCAAATTACCAACAAATAATCTATATTATATTTTCAATTGTTGTCTTAGATAAAGGACACGTCTGACATTATATTTTCAATTGTTGTCTTAGATACAGGACACATGTCTTAGATACAGGACACATTTCTGAATATATCATGCCCGGTAGGTGTTGACTTATCTTCCCAATTTCAAGAGGCATTGGAGGAAGAAACTGCAGGTATGATTTAGTACATTTTATCTATATATTTTACAATGCATATTACATCTCAGCTACAGGACATCATTTCAAAAAATTAACTACAATTTACCTACAGTGAAGTTTTTGTTTAATACAAAATGATCTACAATTTTATTAAGTTGTACACATTTGTTGTCATAGAGAAGGAAACTATACATGTGCACTCTCCAAAACAGGATGCAAAAGTTCGCATACAAGGAGAGCATTTAAATGAGGAGAATGAGACTATGCATTTGCAATCTCCAATTCAAGAAGCAAATGTTATACAATAAGGAGACGATTGCAATGAAGATTTCAGTGGTATTATATATTACAATATAATTGTAGGAAAAAACACAACAACTTTCATATATGTTTCAGTTTTCCCAAAAAAATATGCAACAAACGTACAATGTTGTTATTTTGTTTTTAATTTTATAGATGAACCAGTCGACTTCATCAATGTAGGTGATTCGGACAACGACTCCAGGGCTGAAAAAAGGGCAGTAACACTTGATGATTTTGAGCTGCCAGAGAACTTCTCACAGATTGTTAAGTTCGGTGAGGTTAATGAATATGAAACTATCCATGTGCATCAAGGAAGAACAAGGGTTCCTGTAAAGCATGCCAGATCCCCCTTTCTCCCTTATTTTAGTTCTAGGGAAGCACCTCTGTTGGACCTCCTCCAATTTTCAACACCAAGCATCCATTTACTGGGGTTATTGACAACGATGTTGATCCTGACTTGTTGGAACAATTCAATAAGTGGTTATATTTAGGTCCGACACGGTTTCAAAGAGGTTAGATTATACACTTTTTTCATATTATCGAGTCCATACAATTTATGGTTTTCCAACTAAAACTACATAATAATTGTACTTGTTATGTCTTTAAATAGGAAGACGGCGCCTTATACTTTAAAAGATAACCAGCTCAACCCGTGGTTTGATCTTGGAGTGAAGAAAGTTGATAAAAAGGATCGGTTTTATATTTTGGCACATCCCGGATAAATCTTGAATAACACGGTACACTCATACCCTTGAAGAATATAATGATTAGTTGTAATATTCTATTATTTTAGATATCTGTAGATTGTTTTGTTTGAAAATTGTAGTTAAATTGTATTCAACATTGAGAAATAATGAAACCTATTTTTTGCAGAACAATGATGGTATTTTATACTATTTGAGGAAAAGAAGAAAGTATGATCCTAAAAACAAAACACGGTTTACAATCACTGACTGTATCTTCAAGACTAGAATTGAACAAATTTATGAGAGGTATATTAATGCTCCTGCCGATAGGAAGCTTGTTGTTGTTTGCCCCAGACATCGTATCAGAATACATATTGAGGTATCGATTACTTGAAAATGTTGCATAAGACAAAGTTGATTTTGTGATTATGCCCATAATCGTTGTGGAGAAATTTCTTTGGATGTTGGTTGTGTTTGACATTACTGATAGGGTTTTATATATTTATAATTTTATGGCCTCTTCACAAAATTACAAACTTGTTGAATCTGTTGTCGACAAGTTTGTTATTATGATCCCCATATACTTGTCATGCACCGACTTCTATAACAAGCGTCCAGATATCAACTACAAGAACACAAAGTCATACATTGAAAAAGGTGTTACTGACCCTCTTGACATTTAGTGGTTTGTCGATAAGATACCCCAGCAAAAAGAAGGATCACTGTATGTGTTGCTTTTCCTTCAATTTAACCAATTTTCTTTTACATTGAATACTAAATCTTTTTCCCTATTATTTTTTACAGTGACTGTGGTGTATATGTGGTGGCATTTGCAGAATATGTCAGCATTGGAGAGCTATCGATTTTAAAGGAAGACTTTTCTGCTATTGATCAACATCGTAGACGCTATGAACCACTCCTATGGTATTATGCTAGGAAAAAGCAAGAGCTTGATGCAATTAGTGAAAGTGAGGTGATTGGCAGATTAGCAAGAAGAAAAGGTGCGCTAGCTGTGAGGGTGAGAACACAAGTTCGGAACAAAAAGAATTATTTGCCCTTTTCAGTAGAAAAATTATAGTTAAAGTGTTTAGTTGTAGCTAGATTATATTAATGTTGTAGGAAAATTATTTATTAAGAACAAGTCAGATGCAATTTATTTGTAGCAGCTTTGTGGTACAGTTGTTTTACCTTTTATTTTGTTATTTTGTCCAGAATTCTACTACTTATAATAGAAAATATATTTGGCAAGTTTTTTGGTTGAACGTTATTGGTAATTGATCTCGATATTGGTACTATATAGTTTCTTTACAGCATAACTGCAATAATATCTACAACTACTATAAAAAAAATACAAAATCTATTTAATTTTGGCAATGTTGTTAGGAAAAGCTTAAAAATAATAAATAAACCCAGTTTTTGAACAAAATAACTACAAACCAATTGCATTAAGAGTTAAAATCTGTTTACCAAACATTAATTATAGGAGACAATCTTTTTTCAAATTAGCAATATAAATACATCATAACAATAATTCTCCAGAACAGAACAAATACAACTGAATATGTCTTAAAGGACAGATTATCATCAACAGTACTCAGTAAAAAAAAAATCTTTATACTATATCAATTTTTATTTCTTTTTGGAAGCATTTCTACAGGATCTTTTGTTACGCCCTTCTTGTCCGCAGTTGCCACATGAAACCCTGTACGTCTTTGCATTTACCTTATCATATAGTTTGTATATTTATTTTTGAGGTCTCTCTGGCTGTCTTTTCCCAGTAGGTGGCCTTACAACTTCTTCAACTATATGTTATGGTATATTCCATTTGTTTTCATCAGACATCGGGTCTACTGGTATTTTATAAGTCTGTAGAAGGCTCTCCCTTGTATAATAAGGAGAACAATAGTTTTCATAAGACTCGTTCATATGCCTCAAAGCCGCCAAAACATGTGGATAAGAAAGTTCATCAAGTTGAAAATTGTCCACAACTACATCTCTTATTTTGAAGGCAAACAATGAAGCGTTTCACACCATCTATCACAGTATGGATGTAATCTGTTGAAGCCCTTACCTACAATTTCATTACAAGCACACAACAAGTTGTCAGCAACAGATACAAGACAAAATAATTACAATTATACAATAAAATATCTACCATTATCAGTATATATTTAATTTGATGAAATCAATGATCTGATGATATTGGCCATAACTTACTCTCATCTTCTGCGATAATGTCCTGTTGTCCTCCAAATCTTTGTTGTATTTTTTCTCAAGCTATGTGAACATACCCTTTTCATTCAATAACTTTTCTTTAGTCCACTATTCAAGAAGAGTCCTCATGTACTCTAATAGTTCAACTACGGATAGATCTCTTGCATCTTTGAATACCGCATTCAAGGACTCTGCAATGTTTGATGTCATCGTCCATGTTCTATTCACTGTAGCATGTACCTGAGACCATCTGGGATAGCCAATATCGTATGGGTATGTTTTAACACGTGTGTCGATCTCTTCAATCTTTGACATTCTTTCATTAAATTCATCAAACGTGTATGTTCGTGCCATGGCAAAGTACAATTCGCTTAACTTTAGATGACCTTTGTTGAACATTGACCTTACATTTGTCCAAATATGCCATATGTAAGAATAATGAGGCATGCTGGTATAAACAATAGATGTTGCCTTCAACTTTATAACAATATTTTCATAATTAATCTACATTACTTGTTGTATCCATTGTGCTAGTTATTAGCATGATTCTCATATATGCCGACTTCAAGAAGGTACCATCGACTACTACAACTAGCCTACAATTCTCCTAACCCTTGATGGACGTACTAAGTGCAATAAATGCATAAAAGAAACAGTCATCTTCAGTCTTCTACAATTTTACTACCGACCCCGGATAAGTCTTCTCCAGAATATAGAAATTAACTCGGCAAGCGACAGTAGGAATCAGCAGGATGACCTCTCAAAAATTTTAAAGCCTTTTTCTTTACTCTCCAAGCTTGCATGTATGTTAAGTTCACACCATGTTCCGACAACATGTCAGTTTGTATGTCTTTCAGTGTGTATATTGCCTTAGGATCCGCATATTTTGGCATCACCATGCTGCCAACTACCATGGCAGTAGCTTTGCATTGTATATATGTGTTGTCCATCAAAGAGCATGTGTGCAAGCTGTTGAATTTTCGAACCTTGAACAATGCTGATTCATTTATGTTAGTGGACTTGAAGTGCCACGTAGAACTATTGTAACGACTCGGCCGGTTGTTTTGAGAATTAATGCCCTGATCCCCTATTAACTTCTTTTCCCGTGTTTGTTTCTTCTACTGTGAATTGCCGGAAGATTCGTTTTGAGTTTTGAAGTGTTTTAGGACACTTAGTGTTACACCCCCTAAGTTTAATAACCTATATATATATATTACATGGTAGTTTGTGTGGAATATTTTTGAAAAAAAAATGGCTTGAAGAATATAATTTTATATAGTTATTAATATTACTACTTTCATATAGTTTTAAATTATACACATAATATGAGAAAAGTTTATGAGATTTTCTTTATTGTAAAGATAGAAATTATTTTCTCACAAGAAAAGAAGATTATCTTTTTACCCTTTTAAGAATTAAGCATATGTAAATTTATACTCTTTATATGAGGTTAGGAAAATTATAAGTTGAGAAAATATGTATATTTTTACATGGATATTTTAATAAAAATAATAGTGTATGTATTTATTTTATGTGTTACCATATGACCATGATAGTAGGATGTATAAGGTGTATTAAAAATAAATAAAATTTTAAGTAATTTAAAATACTTCTTAATTATGCGGGTAATTAATTAATTACCAGGTATCCCACCCACTCCAAATGTGGCAGCATGAGATAATCAACCAAATGACTCTTTAATTCACAAAGTAAGGTCGCAACAAGAGACTTAACATGCAATGACTCATTGGTCTTTAAACATTGGTGGCATGTTAGGAGAACTTTTGGATAAGTTATTATATATCTCATGTATTTATGTTGTAAGACGAGTTTTGTGTTTGCCATTATTTCTTCTAAAGTGGGTTACAGTTTCTTTTGTTTTTTCTCTTTCGTGCCAATCGGATGCAGAATAGTATATAAAGTTTAAGGATCAAGCTTTATTTGCTTGTCCATTCAGATTAATAATTGTTTTTGGTGATGAAAAATTGGTTCAGCTTTCTCTGCGTGAATGGAATGATATGATCTACTTACTAATAGAACGGTGTCTACACTTAACGGATATACCTTTGGACCATAGTAACTGTTTTTGTTTCAAAACAGAGTAGTGGTGTAGAGTTAGAATGTGAGATGTTGAAGTCAAACCTTCTTTCCGCATGTTCTAAGCTGCAAAATATTAATACGGATTGTCAAAAGAATCGGCTCAGGTATGTTATGGCTAAGTTCTTCCTTTATTTTGCACGATCTCGTAATTGCACAAGTTTGATAATGAATCATAAATAAAAATTTATATTTCGGAATTTACGTATATTTTGCTAGTCTCGCAAGTTACATATATTTTTCTAGCCTTGTAAGTTACAATATTCTCATTATCAGGATTTCATATTCAATTGAGTATTTCTTTCTTCCAGTCAAGAGAGAAGAGAGTCTATATATACAGTATTATAGTATTTTTATTACCATCGAGCTATAATCGATGGGCAGGCCCCTATTGGGCAACTTCTGGATCAGATGGTAAGTTATATACCGAGCCTACTGTGGCCGACCGCTTATGAGTCAGCCCAGTTGGTCGAGATACAGAGCTTAGTATGACCTAGCGCCTATGAGCGAGCCTACTACGACAGAGCAGTTATATATATACCGAGCCTACTGCGGCCGAGCGCTTATGAGCGAGCCTAGTTGGTCGAGATATAGAGCCTAGTATGGTCGAGCGCCTATGAGCGATCCTACTATGGCATATATATATATACCGAGCCTTATAGGGGCGGAAAACTATTTTACTTACTATATTGAGAGAGTTGAGCCAGTATCAGCAGGTAAACATATCTACAAATTATCTTCGACTTCCAGTTGCTTTCACTTACTATATTATCAGTTCAGTTTCAGATTTCAATACATACCTTACATATTCGGTACAATATTCGTACTGATGTCCTTCTGTTGGGGACGCTGCATTCATGCCTGCAGGTATAGATAGTCAGTTTAACGAGCTATCATATATGACGAGATTGGCTTCAGCTAAGGATCAGTAAGACTCCACCTCATTCGGAGTGCAGCCGAGTCTATGAGTCATCGTGTTAGATATTTTCTATAGACTTATGGGTAGGTCGGTACCCTGTCCCATTTAATGTCAAATAATCTTAAAGGCTTTGTAAACAGAGGTTCATTTTGTACAGAATGTCAGAGGCCTTGGCGGCCCAAATGTATTCATCTTTTAAGAAAAATGGTTCAATGATACAGTATTTTCTCACTTATAGTTGTACATTATGAGTTGTGGATATGTTGGCCCATGATAGTTACAAAAGGAATAAATGAGATACAGAGTGGTTCGCTCGGGCCAGTGCGGTACCGGGTGCCAGCCACGCCTCCCAAGGTTAGGGCGTGACACTTAGTCCCTAAATGAGAGCTTAAGCTTTAGAATTTGGACCGTAGTTGGAATAGTGAGAAGTCGTCCTTGGAATGGAATTCCGTCGATTTTGTTAGCTCCGTTGAGTGATTTAGGGGTTAGGGGCATGTTTGGATTGTGTTTTGAAGGTCTGTAGCTTATTTAGGCTTGAAATGCCAAAAGTTGAATTTTTAAAGTTTCCAGATCGATGGTGAGATTTTGATATCGGAGTCGGGATCCGATTCTGAAAGTTAGAATAGCTCCATAATGCTGAATGTGACTTGTGTGCAAGATTAGAGGTCAATCGGACTTGGATTGGTTAGTTTCGGCATCAGTTGTAGGATTCTTGAAATTTCAAGTTATTTAGGTTTGGACTGGAGGGTGATTCGTGGTTTTAGCGTTCTTTGATGTGATTCGAGGGTTGGATTAAGTTCGTATGGATTCGGAGGCCTCGGGTTGATTTCGGGTGGTTAACGGACCTCTTTGACTTAAGAAGAAGATTGCAGAAATTGCAGAAGTCTCCATTTCTGGTTTCCTTCTTCGTGTTTGCGAGTGGGGTCTCACATTCGCTAAGAGGAGCTGGGGTAGGTGGGAATTTAATGCTTCGCGTTCACGATGTTAGCCTCGCGTTCGCGAAGCTGAGAGGTCATATGCCTACGCGTTCGCGAAGAGGGTCCCCCGTTCGCATAGGAGTGAGAGAGTGGCTATCGCGTTTGCGTCTAGGTCATCACGTTCGCGATGAAAGAAAACTGGTCCAAGTCAAGTTGTGCTTCACGAATGCGAGGGGCCTTCCGCGTTCGCGAATAAGGATTTACCTGGGCAGATTTAAAGTTTCAAAATTGAGGGTTAGTCATTTTTATCAAAACTAGAGTTTGGAAGCTCGGATTTGGACGAGGTTTTGAGGGATTTTCAGAGATATCAATTGGTAATGATTGTACACTTGATTTTGGTTATATCCCACTAATCTATCATTAATGTTATCTTTTAATTTTGATTTTGGGGTGAAAAATTGGAAAAAATGGAATAGAGCTCTTCAACTAAGATTTTGAGTTTTAATTGGGATTTTGACATAGGATTTGGATAATTTTGGTACGAGTGAACTCATGAGTGAATGGGGGTTCATAATCTATAGCTTTTACCCGATTTCGAGACGTGGGCCTGGGAAGAATTTTTGGACATTTTTCTATTTTCTTGCCTTAGCTTCGATTTCATTAGCTAAATTAGTTGTTTATAGTTGTATTTACGTTATGATATTAATTTGATTTGATTTGAGCCTCCCGAAGTTGGATACTAGTGGCAAGAGCGTGATTTCGGATTGATTTTGAGCCGGTTCGAGGTAAGTGGCTTGTCTAACCTTGTGTGGGGGAACTCCCCTTAGAATTTTGGTATTGTTGTTATATGAGTGTCGTGTACGTGAGGTGACGAGGGTGCACACGTGCTAATTGTTGAAAAATCCCGTTTTTATTAAATAAATATATGTGTTTTTCTTGTAATTCAGCAATACTTGTACTTGAAGCCTCTTGTTTAGTTTAGGAAAAACATGCTTATGTGTTCTAATTGTCTTACCTGCTTTAACTGTTTACTTGTATTATGTGCAGCATATTTAGAGTAGAATTCCTGTTTATCCACGAATAGAACTGTAGATTCTACGGGACGATATCCCGGGAGATCCCCCTGCATGTTTACATTGGGACTACGGATCAGTATTCTGGGAGATCCCCCTGCACGTTTATATTTGGGACTACGAGACGACACCCGGGAGATTCCCTTGTGCTGGATATTTACTTTGGGACTACGGATTGGTATTCCGGGATATCCCCTGCACTTTTATGTTTATGAGTACGGGACGATATCCTGGGAGATCCCCTATTGCTATCTCTGTGTACTGAGTTACATTCTTTCTGTGATTTTGTTCTCTATTAATTGTTAGTGCTTTAATTATATTGTCACATTTCGTAATGTTTACCTTGTTTTATGTATATAACCAGTATGGCACTGGCCTTCCTCGTCACTACTCGACCGAGGTAAGTCTTGGCACTTATTGGGTACCGTTGTGCTATCATCATGCCCTTTTATGCACATGTTTTTCATGTGCAGATCTAGGTTCTTCGGCTTAGCCATACTATCAGTAAGGCGAGGCGATTTTCAGAGACTTCTAGGTATATCTGTCGCGTCCGCAAATCGAGGAGTCCCTATCTATTCTCTCTTTTAGCTATAGACCTTCTGTAATTATTTTGTTTAGACTTCCGGAGTTAGACATTATGTATTTCATCTAGTTTGTTATTTATGAGATTTGGGGTTTTGGGAGTGTTAATATTGATTGAGAGTGTTGTTATTGTATATGCCGAGCGACATCTGAAAATTTCTATTAATATTACCCATAAATTGCTAGTTTCGTATCTTTGCTTCTTTTTTCGCAAAAATTGTTAGGCTTACCTAGTCGTAGAGACTAGGTGTCGTCACGGTAGTTCACGGAGGGAGAGTTTGGGTCGTGACAAGTTGGTGTTAGAGTTCTAGGATCATAAGAGTCATAAATCACAAACCGGATTGTTATAGTCTCACAGATCAGTATGGAGACGTTTGTACTTATCTACGAGAGGCTATGTAACTGATAGGAAAATTCTACTTCATTTCATTTCCTTGTCGTGCGAGATTTTTGCTATAGAAATTCTAAACTTTTGTCTTCTATTTTCTCGCAGTTGGTAAGGACACGTGCTACCAGAGATGACCAGGCACTTGCGCCCCCTGCTAGAGCCGTCAGAGGTCGGGGCCAGGGTAGAGGCTGAGGACGCGCACGTGGTGCAGACAGAGCACCAGTGCAAGCTACCATCGAGGAGCCACCAACAGCTCCAGCTGGAGTTCAGGCACCTGATACGCCTAATGCTACTACTATTCCAACTCTTCAGGAGACCCTTGCACAGTTCATGAGCATGTACACCACTCTAGCTCAGGCAGGGTTGATTCTCCTTGCTGCATCCACATCTCATGCCGGGGAAGGAGCATAGACTCCCTCCACCTGCACTCCTGAGCAGCGGGTTCAAGTTAATCAGATCCCAAAGGTTATACCCGTATCTCCTATAGCCCTAGTTCAGCCCGAGGATAGGGCAACAGCTTCAGAGGATGAGCAGCGGAGGCTTGAGAGGTTCAAGAAGTACAAGCCTCTTGTATTTAGTGGTTTAGCATCATATGATGCCCTGGAATTTCTGGAGGAGTGTTATTGTATCCTCCGCACTATGGGTATATCAGGATTGAGTGGGGTTTCATTCACTGTCTTCCAGCTTCGAGGAGCAAACTATCAGTGGTGGTGTACTTTTGAGTTGGATAGTCCAGCTGAGGCAGCATCCCTTACATGGACCTAGTTTTCAGATATATTTTTTAGGGAGTATGTTCCTCAGAGCCTCAGGGACGCATGACGCGCAGAGTTTGAGCATTTGTGCGAGGGTACTATGAATATTTTGGAGTATGCTATCCATTTCACTGATTTGGCTAGGCATGCACCAGCCTTGGTTTCTACTGTTCATGAGAGAGTTCACCGGTTTATTGAGGAGCTCATTCCCAGCATCAGGTCTAGCATTGCTCGGGAGTTGGAGATAGATATCTCTTATCAGCAGGTGGTGAGCATTTCTAGGAGAGTAGAGGGTATGCATGCTCAGGATAGAGTAGAGATAGAGGCCAAGGGGTCTCGAGAGTCGGGCCATTATTCTGATGCTCGTGCTCCAGCTGCAGTTCGTCATGGTAGAGGTTATATAAGTCGCCCTGCTCATTCAGCTCTTCCAACAGCCAGTGGTATTCCAACTCCTCATAGACCTCAGGAGTCTTATTATGCACCTCCAGTATCTAGTGCACCTCCTGCACGGGGTGCTTCTAGCGGTCAGACCAGTAGACCTGGCTCGAGCCAACCACAGCCGCCACATCCTCCTAGAGCTTGTTTTGAGTGTGGCGACACATGCCATATGGTGAGGGATTTTCCCAAAATTAAGAGGGGTGCATCTCCACAAACTTCCCAGCCACAGCGTGCTCCACCAGGTCCTCAGGCTATGATTACAGCACCAGTTGCCACCTCGCCTGCCCAGCCAGCTAGAGGTGGAGGTCGGGGAGGTAAATGTCACCCTAGAGGGGGAGGTCAGGCCAGATACTATGCCCTTCCTGCCTCTACCGAGGTTGTTGCCTCGATTCTGTCATCACAGGTCTTGTTCCTGTCTTTCATAGAGATGCATCGGTTCTATTCGATCCAGGCTCCACTTATTATTATGTGTCCTCTTATTTTTTCCCACATTTGGGCGTATCTCGAGATTCTTTGAGTTCCCCTATTTATGTTTCTACTCCCTTGGGAGATTCTCTTATTATGGACCATATTTATCAGTCTTGTTTGGTTGCTCTTAGTGTTTTTAAGAACAAAACCGATTTATTATTGCTCATCATGGTAGATTTTGATGTTATCTTGGGCATGGACTAGTTGTCGCCCTATTATGCTATTCTTGATTGTCACCCCAAAATAGTGGTTCTGGCTATGCCAGGTGTGCCATGAGTAGAGTGGAGGGGTATTTTAGATCACACTCCCAGTAGAGTTATTTCATTCCTTAAGGCTCAGCAAATGGTTGAGAAGGGGTGTGATCCGTATCTGGCTTATGTGAGAGATGTTAGTGTTGATACCTCTATTTAGTCCCAGTAGTACGGGACTTCCCTGATGTGTTCCCAGCTGATCTTCCGGATATGCCACCCAACAGAGATATTGATTTCGGCATTGATTTGTTGCTGGGCACTCAGCCTATTTTTATTCCTCCTTATCCTATGGCTCCTTCTGAGTTGAAGGATCAGTTACAAGAATTGCTTGATAATTGTTTTATTTGGCCCAGTGTATCACCTTGGGTGCTCCTATCTTGTTTGTGAAGAAAAACGATAGTTCTATGTATATGTGCATTGATTATTGTCAGTTGAACAAAGTTACAGTGAAGAACCGATATCCTTTGCCTCATATTGATGATTTGTTTGACAAGCTATAGGGTGAACGAGTGATTCTAAGATTGACTTGCGTTCAGGTTACCATCAGTTGAAGATTCGGGAGCCAGATATCTCGAAGACTGCTTTTAGGACTCAATATGGTCATTACGAGTTCCTTGTTATGTCATTTGGGCTGACCAATTCCCCAGCAGCCTTTATTCATTTGATGCACAGTGTGTTCCGACCATATTTTAACTCGTTCATCATTGTCTTTATTGATGATATTCTGGTATACTCCCGGCTTCAGGAAGATCATGAGCAGCACCTGAGGATAGTGCTTCAGACTTTGAGGGAAACGAAATTATATGCAAAGTTCTCAAAATGTGAGTTTTGGTTGGATTTCGTGGCATTCTTGGGTCACGTGGTATCGAGTGAAGGGGTCAAGATGGATCCGAAGAAAGTGGAAGTAGTGCAGAGTTGGCCCAGACCATCCTCAGCTACAAAGATCCATAGTTTTCTTGGCTTGGCGGGTTATTACCGATGATTTGTTGAGGGTTTTTCATCTATTGAATCACCTATGACCAGGATGACCCAGAAGGGTGATTCATTCCAATGGACGAAAGAGTGTGAGGAGAGCTTCCAGAAGCTCAAGACAGCTTTGACTACAGCCCTAGTTTTGATATTGCCTACAGGTTCAGGGTCTTATAATGTCTATTGTGATTCCTCAAGGATTGGCCTTGGAGAGGTATTGATGCAGGATAGTAGGGTGATTGCCTACGCATCCAAACAGTTGAAGGTACATGAGAAGAATTATCCTGTCCATGATATCGAGTTAGCTGCTATTGTTCACGCCTTGAAGATCCAGCGCCATTATTTGTATGGTGTTCCTTGTGAGATTTATACTGATCACTAGAGTTTGCAGCATCTGTTCAAGCAGAAGGATCTTAGTTTGCACCAGAGGAGGTAGTTAGAGTTGTTGAAGGACTATGATATCACTATCTTGTATCACCCGGGCAAGGCCAATGTGGTGGCTGATGCTATGAGTCGCCGGGCGGAGAGTTTTGGGAGTTTTGCTTATTTACCAGCAGTGGAGAGGCCCATGGCAATGGATTTTCAGGCCTTAGCTATCCAGTTTGTGAGATTGGATCTTACGGAGCACAGTCGGGTTCTAACTTGCGTGATTTCTCGGTCTTCTTTGTTCGATCGTATTCGAGAGCATCAGTATGATGACCCTCATTTGCTTGTCCTCAAGGACAAGGTTTTGCATGGTGATGCCAGATATGTGACCATTGTTGATGACGGGGTATTGAGGATGCAGGGTCGGATTTGTTTACCCAATGTTGATGGGCTTCGGGAGTTGATTCTACAGGAGGCCCATAGTTCATGGTATTCCATCCATCCGGGTGCTGCGAAAAAGTACCAGGATTTGAGACAGCACTATTGGTGGAGGCAGATGAAGAAAGATATAGTTGGGTTTGTAGCTCAGTGATCGAAGCTAGCCCAGCACTACTATTGAGTAGCAAGAGAGGTTGAAGCAGCTTTTACCCGATTAAGGTAGGGATCGATTTCCACAGGGAGCTAGAAGTTGGAGTCGGGTGTCTATCTAAAGTGGAGTTGTGTATTTGCTCTTAATTGCACTTCTAAATATTTTGGGTTTTGATTTACTTCTAATTGTATAGAACTACAATGATCAATTAAGCTAAAATAAGCTAAGATTAAACTATTGCGAGTTGTTCAAATGGATTAAAGGCACTAGGGTAGTGACTTTCGCCTAGGTGGTCAATTGACGGTTACTTGAGTCTAAAGCATGATTGTCATATTTGGGGAGTATGATATAATCATTGCACGATTATACTCACTCACACCTCTCGTTAATTTGAGTGATTTTGCCCGAATTGACTTTCTCAAGACCAATTGGGTATACAAATTTGCACAAGCAATCAAGGTTCAAGTTGGGTATTACTATCTCTAGGTTTAACCCTTTAATTGGGGCAATCAATCTCTTGAGTACGCCCTAATTCCTTGTTGGACCAATTTCAGAGACTTAGGGCTCTCTTTCTCAAGAAGATCCAAAGTCAACTAAACACAAACTAGTGTTTGCAACTACTAATTCAACAATTAAACATGAAATTAGTCCAGATATCAAACACCCATAGTCAATCAGGCCCTAAAACACAAGACTCACAGAGGTAGGGTTCAGACTACCCACTCTTTGAACAATTGCTCCGCAGACCGTACAAAATGGCAATGCGGTCCGCATTGAGGCATCGCGGACCTCATAAAATGCAATGCGGATGTGGTCCTCGATGATCAAGGTTCAGAGCATTCTTCAATGCGGTCCGCACAAAATGCCTTTGCGGACCGCACAAGGGCACCGCGGACCGCATAATTTCCATTGCGGTCCGTCTGAGTGCCCAGCTGCAGCACTAACTTAGGGTTTATGAAATGTTCAATTTTAAGTCCATTTTTCACCAAATGAAAGATCCCTAAGTGTTTGCCCAATGTTTTTAACTACCTAATCCTAACTTAAACAGGAAATTAACTACCCTAAGCTACCAAATCGAAAGAAACTACGAGAAGAACAGAAAAAAAAAAGCTAAGAAAACAAAAATTTATTGAAAATAATAAAATTAACAATTGAAAAGAGATGAAATTACCAGAAGTAAGATGTTGTGATGCAGATTAAGCCTTAGAAATCAGTTATGTGCAATGAGTGGGGATAACAGTAATTTTAAAGCTCTGAGAGTTAAAAGATCGAAAAGTTCAAAATGAGGGCCTCAGGTACTATTTACAGAAAAAGTCCTGGAGCCCATCTCACCTACCCAATGCGGACCGCACAAAATGCAGTACGGTCTACATCACATAGCCTTAGACAAAGTTTGAGAAGGCAACCTACTGCGGTCCATACAAAATACTTTGCGGCCGCAGTGGTCCACCGCGACCGCACAAAATGTAATGCGGCCGCGGTGGCAAACTTCAGAGAGTTGGTATTTTCATCCATCATCAGTGCGGTCTGCACTGATTTTGTGCCCCCCGCACTGAGTTCTTTGCGGCCGCACATAATGTAGTGCAGTCAGCATTGAAAACTTCAGAGACTTGAACAATTTTTTCACCATGTCCTGCACTGCATCGACACAAACCTGTAACATCTCACAACCAGTCAGTCCAAAAATAAATCTTATCCTACAATGAAAATCAAAGAAAAACAAGAAGAAAAA
Source organism: Nicotiana tabacum (assembly GCF_000715075.1). Taxonomy (NCBI): domain Eukaryota; kingdom Viridiplantae; phylum Streptophyta; class Magnoliopsida; order Solanales; family Solanaceae; genus Nicotiana; species Nicotiana tabacum. The sequence goes on from NC_134082.1 coordinate 141,718,830, forward strand.
TACATGGGTTGCCTCCCAAGAAGCGCCTGATTTAACGTCGCTGCACGACGCAGGTTACCATCAAATCATTTGAGATGAAGAAGTGCCACCACGTGGCTGTCATCAATTTTTCCCAGGTAGTGTTTGACCCTATGCTCATTTACACTGAAAACTTCCCCATTTTTGTTCTTTAAATCAAGTTCACCAAACGGGGTCACACACACCACTTCAAAAGGTCCACTCCATTTTGACTTAAGTTTTCCTAGAAACGGACGTAATCGAGAGTTGAACAAGAGAATCAAATCACCCACTTTGAACTCCTTACTACGAGCATATTTATCATGAAGGTACTTCATCTTGTCCTTGTACAAGGAAGAACTAGAGTAGGCATGGAATCAAAATTCATCAAGTTCATTAAGCTGCTCCACACAAAGATTGGCTGCAACCTCCCACTCAAGATTTAGCTTCCTCAAAGCCCACATGGACTTGTGCTCCAACTCAACCGGTAGATGTCAAGCTTTCCCAAACACCAACCGATACAGAGACATACCAATCGGAATCCTGTAAGCAGTCCTATAAGCCCATAGAGCATGATCCAACTTCTTTGACCAATCAGTCCTATTTGCATTGACCGTCTTTGATAATATGCTCTTGATTTCCCTATTGGAGACTTTAACTTGTCCACTCACTTGAGGATGATAGGGAGCAGAAACCTTGTGATTGACACCATACTTTGCAAGCAAAGTGTCAAAAGCTCTATTGCAAAAATGAGATCCTCCATCTTATAATTGCACTAGGAGTACCAAACCTTGTAAAAATGCTCTTCTTGAGAAATGCAACAACACTTCGGGCCTTATTGTTGGGCAAAGCCACGGTTTCAACCGCCACAAGAATGTATGTGTTCCCACACGAGCTAACAAACAGGCCCATAAAATCAATGCCCCATACATCAAAAATATCAACCCCGAGGATGGTATTGAGAGGCATCTCATCTTTCTTTGAAATTCCGCCCGCACTTTGACATTCGTCACACCTCTTCACGAGTTTACTTGCATCTTTGTACAAAGTTGGCCAATAAAACCTATAATTAAGAACTTTGGAAGCCATCCTCGCCCCGCCATGATGGCCACCATAGGGAGAGGAATGACAAGCCTCCAAGATACTCAATTGCTCTTCCTCTAGGACACACCTTCGGATCACACCATCCGTGCAAATCTTGAACAAGTATGGCTCATCCTAATAGAAATCCAAACTATCTCGCTTGAGCTTCTTCCTTTGGTTAGAAGAGAGCTCACATGGGATTATACCAGTCACAAGGAAATTAGTAATATCCACAAACCATGGCATACCATTCATCGATACCGAAAGGAGTTGTTCGTCGGGAAATGAATCATTGATCTCTAGGCCATCACGAGGCCTCCCCTCCTCCTCCAAGCGGGACAAGTGGTCCGCCACTTGGTTCTCACTACCCTTCCGGTCCACAATCTCCAAATCAAACTCTTGAAGTAACAAGACCTATCATATCAGTCTAGCTTTGGAATCCTTTTTCGTCATCAAGTACCGGAGTGCAACATGGTCGGTATGGATTATGACCTTGGCACCTATGAGATACAGCCGAAATTTCTCCATTGTGAATACAATAGGCAAAAGTTCTTTCTCGATCACTGTGTAGTTCACTTGAGCATCATTCATTGTCTTGCTCGCATAGTACATCGGATGAAACATTTTGTTCACTCTTTGACCCAAAACCGCCCCAACCGCAATATCGCTTGCATCACACATGAGCTCAAAGGGCAAGCTCCAATTAGGTGTGGTAATGATAGGAGTGGTGGTCAACTTATGCTTGAGAAGCTCAAAGTCTTGCATACATTTTTCATCAAACACGAACTTGGCATCTTTTTCTAACAACTTGCACAAGGGATTCACCACCTTCAAAAAGTCTTTGATAAATCTTTGGTAGAACCCCGCATGCCCAAGAAAACTTCGAACTCTCTTGACAGATGTAGGGGGAGGGAGCCTTGAAATCACATCAATTTTTGCTTTGTCTACCTCAATACCATGCTTTGAAATTTTATGCCTAAGAACTATGCCCTCTTCCACCATAAAGTGGCATTTCTCCCAATTGAGAAAAAGATTGGTTTCTTCACAACGGGCCAAAACTCTATCAAGATTCTTCAAGCACTCATCAAATGAATCACCCACAACACTTAACTCGTCCATGAACACCTCCAAAATATATTCCACCATATCGGTGAAAATGGCCAACATACACCGTTGAAATGTTGTTGATGCATTACACAACCCAAAAGGCATCCTAGAGAAAGCAAAGGTGCCATATGGACAAGTGAATGTGGTCTTCTCCTGATCTTCCAAAGCAATTAAGATTTGCTTGTACACAGAATACCCATCCAAGAAACAGTAGAAGGCACGCCTAGTAAGTCGGTCTAACATGTGATCAAGAAAAGGCAAAGGAAAGTGATCCTTGCTGGTCACTTTATTCAACTTGCGGTAGTCCATGCATACCCTCCTACCGATGACAGTCTTGTTAGGAATAACCTCATTTTGTGAATTTGCAACCACGGTCATGCCACCCTTCCTCAGTACATATTACACTGGTGAAGTCCATGAGCTATCAAAGATGGGGTACACAACCCCAGCATCCAAGCATTTGATCACCTCTTTTTTCACAACCTCTTGCATTGCCTCATTCAACCTCCTTTTATTCTCCAAGGAGGGCTTTGCATCATCTTCCAAAATAATCTTGTGCATACAAAATGCGGGGCTTATCCCCGAATATCAGCTAAAGTCCATCCAATTGCCTTTTCCACTTTTAAAGCACCGCCAATGTGGCATCAACCTACTTGTTTGTAAGACAAGAGGAAAGAATAACTGGCAAAGTAGAATTTGAGCCTAAGAACTCATACCTGAGGTGTGGAGGTAACGGTTTCAACTCCAACACCGGAGGCTCCTCAATTGAAGGTTTTGTTGGTGGAGTCTTCCTATTCTCGAGAACCAGAGAGAGTTTCCTAGGCTCATAAAAGTAAGAGCCCATCCCATGTAAAGCATTCACGCACTCCACTCGGCCCTCATTATCATTGACATCAAGATTCAACAATACGGCCTCCAAAGGGTCCTCCACATTGATCATTGCACTGGTGTCATCAACTATCACTGCTGTGACAAGGTCCACAAAATAGCACACCTCGGTACTGTTAGGCTGCTTCATTGATTTGCACACATGAAAGACCACCTTTTCATCACCCACCTGGAAGGTGAGTTCCCCTGCTTCCACATCAACTAAGGCCTTCCCCGTAGCAAGGAAAGGTCTCCCCAATATGATAGGAACTTCATAATCCACCTCGCAGTCCAAGATCACAAAGTCAGCTGGCAAGATAAATTTGTCCACCCGAACAAGCACATCATCAATAATACTTAATGGTCTCTATATCATTCGATCCGCCATTTGCAATCTCATGGAAGCCGGCCTAGGTTGCCCAATACCCAAAGTTTTGAAAACTGAGTAGGGCATCAAATTGATACTAACCCCCCAAATCACATAGAGCCTTAGCAAAATCCGCACTCCCAATGGTGCAAGGAATGGTGAAAGCACCGGGATCTTCAAGCTTCGGGGACATTGAATGCACCGTTGCACTAACTTGATGAGTTATCTTTATAGTTTCACAATCCAAAGACCGTTTCTTTATCACTAAGTCTTTCATGAATTTAGCATAGCCCGGCATTTGTTAAAGAGCCTCCACCAAAGGCACATTAATGGATAAGCTCTTCATCATGTCAATGAACTTTTTAAACTGATAATCACTTTTCTGCTTCGCGAGCCTTTGAGGATAAGGTGGAGGTGGCCTTGGCAAAGGAGCCTTGGCGTTAGCACAACCAGCTCTGGCATGTCTATTATGTGTTCCCTAGACGGGTTGATATCATTTTGAGTTTCCACCTTGGCATCTTGAATATCAATCCTCACTTCTTCATTCACATTGTCATCAATCACATTTTCAACCACCAAAGGAACTTCATCTTCTTGCAACTCAGCATCATCACTCAAAATTTGCTTTTGTTTGGAGGCATTCACATCACCACCTTGTCCACTCCTTGTAGTTACTGCCATAACATGATTGTTCCCACCCTTTGGGTTCACTACCGTATCACTTGGTAGAGCACCCTTGGGGCGAGTATTCAAGGATTGTGAGATTTGGCCTAGCTGCACCTCCAAATTTCTAATGGAAGTATTATGAGAAGATAACTGAGCATCAGAATCCGCACTCTTTTTCATCATCTGTTCGAACATCATTTCAATTCTCCCCATATCATTGCTAGAAGAACTGGGACCTTGAGATGGAAATGGGGGTAGATTGTTTGGTTGTTGGTACATTGGGGGTTTTTGAAAGCCTTGCCCCCGGTTTCCTTGGTTTCCATTGTTCCATCAACCTTGATTGTTGTTACCACCCCAATTGTTGTTGCCATTCCAATTTCCTTGATTGTTTTGATTGTTGTTCTGATTGCCCTAGTTAGAGTTTTGGTTTTCGTTCCTCCAATTACCATTGCCTTGTTGTTGTTGATTGCCCCAATTGCCTTGGGGTCTCCATTGTTGTTGGTTGGAAGGATTGCCCCTTTGGCCTTGATAATTATTCACGTATTGCACCTCTTCGCTTTGTCTATCAAAACCATCATCTTGAAATCCACCACAATCATTGTCAAATTGCTCTGAATTCCCTTGGTTTTGTCGACATCTTTGTCTTCTTTTGTTGACAAGCATGTTGACACCCTCCATGACATTCACTTGGCGAGGATTTTGAACTTGTTGCAACTGTGTCTTTGCTAATTGGTTCATCGTATTTGTCAACTCAGCTATAGCCTGCCCATGATCATGTAATTCCTTGTTCAAATGAGTAACCGTGGGGTCACCCTGGGACACATTGGCTCTACTTTTCCAAGCAGAAGAAGTGTCAGTCATCTCGTCAGGAATGTCACAAGCCTCATCATAAGACAGCTTCATAAAGTTGCCCCCAGCAAGTTGGTTTACTATGTATATTAATGCCCCGGTAGAAGGTTTGTTGGATCATCGCCTCAATCATATCATTGTTGGGGCATTCCTTCACCATTGTTCCATAACGCTCCCAAATCTTATACAAAGGTTCTGTGGGCTCTTGCTTGAAGGCCAATAACTCATCTCTCAATGCAGCCATATGCCCTGGTGAGAAAAATCTTGCAATGAACTTGTCCACCAACTCATCCCAAGTAGTGATGGAATGGTTGGGAAGTCGCTCAAATCAATCCAATACCTTCCCTATAAGTGAGAATGAGAAGAGTCTCAACCAAAGAGCATCCTCAGACACATTAGTTTGCTTGCTCCCCAAACATGTATCCACGAACCCCTTGAGATGTTTGTAAGCATTTTGATTTGCAGCACCCGTGAAATACCCACGTTGCTCTAGCAAAGTCAGCATTGTCACGACCCAAACTGATGGGCCACGATGGGCACCCGGTACCTTACTTAACCGAGTACCAATAATATATTTTTCTTATTACATCATCATATACACGTGACATACATGCCTAATAGGCCAATATAATCATTTATAAACTCAAAACATAGGCCGACATGGCCGTACAATCTTTCATGTATGCGACATATGTCTAAAAGCCTCTAAGAGTACATAAATTTCATAAAGGTCGGGAGAGGCCCGTCATACCAAACAATACACGTCTAAATCATACTAACCAAACAAGTAACTCCGAAGCAAATTGAGCGCACCAACATCTTCCGCTGAGCTGATAGCCTACTTGGAGGGCTCTCGACCTGTCTATCGGGACTTGCGGGCATGAAACGCAGTGTCCCTAAGCAAAAGGGACGTCAGTACGAATAATGTACCGAGTATGTAAGGCACATAAATAAGTACATAAGAGACATGGAAGAAATATAGAGTACATGACTCAACCTGTAAGTCTGAATAACTTTGTAAATCATAAATTACTTTTAGCGTCATGCATATGCGTATGAATGTCATGTCGTGCATAGGTACATGTTTCATAATATCATCAGCCTCTGAGGGCATCCCATCATATCATATTGGCCATTGTGGGTAAAACCATCATCGTATACCAGCTGATCAGGTGGTGGTGCGTATATAACGCCATAACCTTTCCCATATTCCATATACATATATATACATACATATATACGCGTATATAACGCCGTTTGAATCATATTTCAGCCACTGCGGGCAACATCATCATCATATACCAGCTGATCAAGTGGTGGTGCGTATATAACGCCGTAACTTTTTTCCCATATCCCATATACATATATTTACATATCTACGCGTATATAACGCCTTTTGGTCATGGGTTAATGCACATGTATAAATGAGTGAAATTCATGAAAAATATATAATAATCTCAATATTCTTTCCGGATAAACTTTTCCAACTGCGTATTATTCTGAGACCCATAAATAAAAGATAATAATAATTCTCATGGGGAATCAAGAATATAGACACCCCTACTATTTCTATGAATAGAGTAATTTATAGAAACTGTGTATTTGCTCATTTCTTTAGTATAATTTGGATCATGCCAAAAGAAAGAAGGGAGGGCCTTAACATACATGTTTCTGCGAAATTGTTGAACGAAATTTGCTTTTGCGAAATTTACATTAAATTTCCTTGAAATGGGACGAATTTCGCTTGGTTTTGAAATTATTGGACAAATTTTGATTACACTTCTGTTCTTGAACATTTTTTGCTCTTAAAGACAAAGTGTCTATGAAAATATTTCCAAGAATCGGAAAGGACTCTTTTACTTAAGTAAACCAAGTCTTGCTTTTAAAATGACTAATTTAGAATGAGTCATTTTGGTGCCTTTACACGTTACAAGTTATGCAAATATTTATGACTATGAGTCCTATGTTGGATGGTGGCATGCTGCCACGTGTCTTGGGGTGTGATTTTATTAATTTATCCATTTATTAGTTAACCGGGTAATATCCCGTTACCCGGCAATTAATCAATTACTCGCATAATTTAAAGATTACCACAAAGTTACTTAAAATTCTATTTATTCTTTTAAAATACTTCATATATACTTTATACATTATACTACCGTGGTCATATGGTACCTTGCATGGTACTAGTTCATAATTATCGGATATTTTAGCTCGTACCGCATTTTACCCCAATATGCCAAACTTGGACGAAAAATTCATTTTCTTTGACTTGTTTCCCCTTTCACCTTTACGAATTTATTCATCACTTGTGAAATAGCATAATCCTTATAATCTCCAAATAATCTTTTCCTTGGACTGATGTCAATTACCTTACAACAAATTTCAACGCACAATACTATAGGGTGCAATATCGTCGTAACTTAATACTGCGAAACGTGATATCATCGTAATGTAATACTGCAAGGCATAACATCATCGTAATATTTTATTGCAGGACGTAACACCGTCGTAATATATTACTGCAGAGGGTAACACCATCATAACATATTACTGCACAAGGTAACATTGTCGTAATATAATACTGCGGGATATAATATTGACGTAGTATTGCGGGGTGTAACAAGCATCACATTGCTTATTTGAAAATTGCCCGCCCGAATCCGGGGCGGGATAATTGCACTTGCGTAGCCTTGGTTTGGAAGCACTCTCGGAGCCACTCTTGGAGGTGGTGGAGGAGGGCTTGGAATATTATCATTGGCATTAGCATTGGCCTGGCGGCATCTACGTTGTCCTGTAGGTATAAGAGGCACCTCATCATTTTCAACATCATCTACCTCTCCCCCGCAATCACATTTCCAAGAGGGTCATTAACATTCGCTGTCATTTCGTACCTGAAGTTGTGACACAAACAAGTTAGTAACAAAGAAGGAAAGAAGAACAATACAAAAATCTATTTAGATAGATAGCTAAAACTGTTAGCTCCCCGGCAACGGCGCCAAAAAGTGATCGAAGCCAAACCTGAACTACTATTGAGTAGCGAGAGAGGTCGAAGCAGCTTTTACCCGAATAAGGTCGGGATTGATTTCCACAGGGAGCTAGAAGTTGGAGTTAGGTGTCTATCTAAAGTGGAGTTGTGTATTTCCTCTTAATTGCACTTCTAAACATTTTGGGTTTTGATTTACTTCTAATTGTATAGAACTACAATGATCAATTAAGCTAAAATAAGTTAAGATTAAACTATTGCGAGTTGTTCAAATGGATAAAAGTCATTAGGGTAGTGACTTTCGCCTAGGTGGTCAATTGACGGTTACTTGAGTCTAAGGCATGATTGTCACATTTGGGGAATATGATATAACCATTGCACGATTCTACTCACTCTACACCTCTCGGTAGTTCGAGTGATTTTGCCCGAATTGACTTTCTCAATACCAATTGGGTATATAAATATGCAAAAGTAATCAAGGTTCAAGTTGGGTATTACTATCTCTAGGTTTAACCCTTTAACTTGGGCTATCAATCTCTTGAGTACGCCCCAATTCCTTGTTGGACCAATTTCAGAGACTTAGGCTCTCTTTTTCAAGAAGAGCCAAAGTCAACTAAATACAAACTAGTGTTTGCAACCATTAATTCAGCAATTAAACATGAAATTAGTCCAAATATCAAACACCCATAGTCAATCAGGCCCTAAAACACAAGACCCATCAATTACCCACACTAGGGTTGAGCCACAACCCTAGCTTATGGGTCTAGCTACTCATAATTAGAAAAGAAAAAAAAAAGAAATAGATGAAGAAAAACTCATATTAATTAATTTCTAAATTAAACTTGAAGATTCAATGTTGAAAGAAAGCTAAAATTACTCAAAACAGCTAAAAATATCGAAGTCACGAGCGCAGCCATCAATACAAACTATCTGATAACCTAAAAATGGGCAAAGAAGTAATTTATACTAAGCTGAAAAATCTGGACAAAAATACCCTTGCGGGGCTAGTGCAGACCGCACAAAATCACGTGCGTCCGGTCTAAGGCTCTTGACTTGAATATCTAGCTCTCTGAACTTGGGCAATGCGGACCACACAAAATCGAGTGCAGTCGCGGTGGCTTCTAGTGCGGTCCGCATTAAATGGAGCGCGGACCGCATTGGGCTTCAATCCTCAACTGGCAACTCTCTGAACGCTGGCCTTTGTGGATCGCACTAAATCGAGTATGACCACAGTGACTCCAATACGGACCGCAGACAATCAAGTGCGTCTGCAATGCCCCTTTTTGCCTGAGTTGCATACTCTCTGAACTTTACTTGTACGGACCTCACAGAATGGTGTGCGGTCGCATATGCCCTGTTTGACTGAGCTTTGTCTTGTTTTGGTACTAGTGCAAGTTTCACTCCTTTTTGAGCTGGTTTTTGACATCTTGTCACGTTGTTGATCAAACCTGCAATCAAGCACAACTTGTGAGCCTTTTGGGACTATTTTGTGCACATTTCTTATCAAAACGTAAGCATGAAGAAGTGTAGAATGCATCATAATTCCCAGTTATCACTAGGTGCCTTAATTGTCAGCAGGTAAAGTATGAGCACCAGAAACCGGGTGGTTTGCTTTAGCAGATAGAGATTTCGGAGTGGAAGTGGGAGCATATCTCCATGGACTTCATAGTTGGACTCCTACGAACTTCGAGGAAGTTTGATGCCATTTGGGTGATTATGGATAAACTGACCAAGTCCGCACATTTCATTCATGTGTGTACTACCTACTCTTCAGAGTAGTTGGCTGAGATTTATATCTGGGAGAATGTTCGACTTCATGGTATTCCAGTTTCCATCATTTCAGATAGAGGTACTTAGTTCACATCATGGTTCTAGAGGGCCGTACAGTATGAGTTGGGTACTCAAGTGGAGTTGAGCACAACATTTCACCCCCGGATAGATGGGCAGTCCGAGCACACTATTCAGATTCTTAAGGATATGCTCTGTGCGTGTGTGATGGAGTTTGGAGGGTCTTGGGATCAGTTCTTTCCACTGGCGGAGTTTACCTACAACAACAATTATCAATCCTACATTCAGATGGCGTTGTATGAGGCTTTGTACTGTAGGCGGTGTAGATCCCCGGTGGGTTGGTTCGAGCCGGACAAGGCTAGATTATTGAGCACATACTTGGTTCAAGATGCCTTGGAGAAGGTTAAGGTGATTCAGGATAGACTTCGCACAGCCTTGTCCAGATAGAAGAGTTATGGAGACCGAAAGGTTGGTGATGTTTCCTATATGGTGGGAGAGCGGTTCTTGCTTTGGGTTTCGCCTATGAAGGGCGTTATGAGATTTGGGAAGAAGGGAAAATTGAGTCTGAGGCTTGTTGGTCCTTTTGAGGTATTGAGACGTGTTGGGGAGGTTGCTTATGAGCTTGCCTTACCTCCCAGCTTGGCAGGAGTTCATCCGGTATTCCATGTTTCGATGCTCCGGGGGTATCACGGTGATCCGTCGCACATGTTGGATTTCAATTTAGTCCAGTTGTACAAAGATCTATCCTATGTTGAGGAGCTAGTGGCGATATTGGACAAGTAGGTTCGAAAGTTGAGGTTAAAGAACATTGCATCAGTGAAGGTTCAGTGGCGGGGTAAGCTGGTCGAGGAGATGACTTGGGAGACCGAGCAGGATATGCGCAGTCGTTACCCTCATCTTTTCACTACTTCAGGTATGTCTATATGCTCATTCGAGGACGAACGAATGTTTTAAGTGAGGGAAGATGTAACGACCCAGCCGGTCATTTTGAGAATTAACGCCCTGATCCCCTATTAACTGATTTCCCCGTGTTTGTTTCTACTATTGTGAGTTGCCGGGAAGATTCGTTTTGAGTTTCGGAGTGTTTTGGGACACTTAGTCCCTAAATGAGAGCTTAAACTTTAGAATTTGGACCATAGTTAGAACAGTATGAAGACGGCCTCAGAATGGAATTCTATCGATTTTGTTAGCTCCGTTGAGCGATTTCGGGCTTAGGGGCGTGTTCGGATTGTGTTTTGGAGGTTCGTAGCTTATTTAGGCTTGAAATGCCGAAAGTTGAATTTTTGAAGTTTTCGGATCGATAGTGAGATTTTGATATCGGTGTTGGGATCCGATTCCGAGAGTTGGAATAGCTCCGTAGTGCTGAATGTGACTTGTGTGCAAAACTTGGGGGTCAATCGGACTTGGATTGGTTGGTTTCGGCATCGGTTGTAGAATTCTTGAAATTTCAAGTTCTTTAGGTTTGGATTGGAGGGCGATTCGTGGTTATAGCGTTGTTTGATGTGATTTAAGGGTTGAACTAAGTTCGTATGGTGTTTTAGAACTTGTTGGTATGTTTGGTTGAGGTCCTGGGGGCCTCGGGTTGATTTCGGGTCGTTAACGAACCTTTAGACTTAAGAAGAAGATTTCAAAAGTCTCCAGTTCTGGTTTCCTTCTTCATGTTCGCGAGTGGGGTTTCGCGTTCGTGAAAAGGAGCTGGGGCATGTGGGAATTTAACGCTTCGCGTTCGGGATGTTGGTTCTGCGTTCGCAAAGCTGAGAGGTCATATGCCTACGTGTTCGCGAAAAGGGTCCCCCGTTCGCATAGGATTGAGAGAGTGGCTATCGCGTTTGCTTCTGGTTCATCGAGTTCGCGATGAAGGAATTATGGTCCAAGTCAAGTTGTTCTTCACGAACACGAGGGTCCTTCCGCTTTCGCGAAGAAGGATTTACCTAGGCAGATTATAAAGTTTCAAAATCGAGGGTTAGTCATTTTTATCAAAACTAGAGTTTGGGAGCTCGGATTTGGACGAGGTTTTGAGAGATTTTCAGAGATATAAATTGGGTAATTATTCTACACTTGATTTTGGTTATATCCCACTAATCTATTATTAATTTTATCCTTTAATTTTGAATTTGGGGTGAAAAATTGGAAAAAATGGAATAGAGTTCTTCAACTAAGATTTTGAGTTTTGATTGGGATTTTGACATTGGATTTGGATAATTTTGGTACGAGTGAACTCGTGAGTGAATGGGGGTTCATAATCCCTAACTTTTACCTGATTTCATTATGTGGGCCCGGGGAGGATTTTTGAGCATTTTTCTAATTTCTTGCCTTAGCTTCGATTTTATTAGCTAAATTAGTTGTTTGTACTTGTATTTACATTATGATAGTAATTTGATTAGATTTGGGCCACCCGGAGATAGATACTCGTGGCAAGAGCGTGATTTCGCATTGATTTTGAGCCGGTTCGAGGTAAGTTGCTTGCCTAACCTTGTGGGGGGAACCCCCCTTAGGATTTTGGTATTGTTGTTATATGAGTGTCGTGTACGTGAGGTGACGAGGGCGTACACGTGCTAATTGTTGAAAATTCCCGTTTTTATTAAGTAAATATCTGTGTTTTTCTTATAATTGTGCAATACTTATACTTGAAGCCTCTTGTTTAGCTTAAGAAAAGCATGCTTATGTGTTCTAATTTTCTTACCTAATTTAACCGCTTATTGTATTCTGTGCAGTATGTTTAGAGTAGAATTCCTATTTATCCATGATTAGAACTATAGATTCTTTCTTGATACTGTTGTTTGTTTACTTTGGGACTACGGGACGATATCCTGGGAGATCCCCCTGCATGTTTACTTTGGGACTACGGATCAGTATTCTGGGAGATCCACCTGCATGTTTATATTTAGGACTACGGGACGACACCCCGGAGATTCCCCTTTACTGGATATTTACTTTGGGACTACAGATTGGTATTCCAGGAGATCCCCTGCACTTTTACGTATGGGACTACGGGACGATATCCTGGGATATCCCCTGTTGCTATCTCTATGTATTGAGTTACATTCTTTGTGTGATTTTGTTCTCTATTAACTGTTAGTGCTTTAATTATACTGTCACATTTCGTACTATTTACCTTTTTTTATGTATATAACCAGTAGGGCCCTGAAATTCCTCGTCACTACTCGATCGAGGTTAGGCTTGGCACTTACTGGGTACTGCTGTGGTGTACTCATACCCTTTTCTGCACATGTTTTTCATATACAGATCCAGGTTCTTCGGCTCAGCCATACTATCAGTGAGACGAGGCAATTCTCAGAGACTTCGAGGTATATTTTCCACGTCCGCTGACCGAGGAGTCCGTCTCTATTCTCTCTTTTAGCTATAGACCTTCTGTAAGTATTTTGTTTAGACTTCCAAAGTTAGACATTATGTATTTCCTCTAGTTTGTGATTCATGAGATTCTGAGTTTTGGAGTGTTAATATTGATCGAGAGTGTTGTTATTGTATATGTCAAGCGGCATCTTAAACTTTCTATTATATTACCCGTAAATTGCTAGTTTTGTATCTTTGTTTCCTTTTTTCCGCAAATTGTTAGGCTTACCTAGTTGTAGAAACTAGGTGCCGTCATGACAGTTCACGGCGGGAGAATTTGGGTCATGACAACTATCCCTAACACATATGAGGTAGTAGCTATAGAATAAAAACAATTCAAAAACTTTTATGCAAATTGTAGCTACAGAGTACAAAGTTGTTTATGCACAACAAATTATTTTAAACAATTTATATACATAAAAACTACAACTTATACACAATATGAACTTGACAAATAAAATATTCCTACCTTCTTGCACTGGACCTTTTCACCCTAAATTGAAACTTATTCATGACAGAATAGTGCCTCATTGTACTGACAATTATTTGTTTGTCTTGGTAAACTTGGCCTACTTCAATCACATTTGGCGTATGTTCTATTATGATGATATTTTCATATTCTACAATTTGCGGAGATGTTGGCACATCATTCAACTTCAGTATTCCTGATACTTCTCCAATTGTGTTACAATTGTTTGAGAATTGTACCACGTTAGTATTACGATAATCAGAAGTATCTGCACTCAATTAAAAGTATAGTAATTCGGACCTTTGTATATTCAGGTGTTCAGTATTTGATAGAATATTTGTAGATACTTTGCTCTGTGATCACATTTTAGTTTTTCAGACCTTAAGTAATGTGTAACAGTTACACTTCAATTGTATTTAGAGACATAATAGTTGAACTAGATGTGTTAGGTAGTATAGTTGTAGATAATTTGTTGTAAATTTGTAGAACACTTGAAATTGAAAAACATCAGCACTAGAAAAACATAGCAAACCTGCAATTGTGTTCGCATTCGACATACTGCATTCCAAATCAAAATCACGTACTATTATACACAGCAGATACATTCCTAAGTTTTTATTTTCCTTATTCGTCTCCATATATACTCGAACTCCCATATCATTTTGAATTTTCATTGGAGGACAACATTTGTTGACAGTGTATTTAATTTCGATACAATTGCGGAATTCAGTTTACTATAATTTGAATCTTCATTGACTACAATTCCTTCAACATCAAAATCTTTGTATATCCCAACACTATCCTACCGACCATTGAGCTGAAGCATAATTGTCAATTTTGACATTATGCCGCGAAATTCAATTCAATTGTAGCTAATTGTTTGCAATTATTTTCTTTAAAAGCTTTTTTTCCAGTTTGTTGACTTGTTTATGGAAAACCAGAGGAAATCTGCTTAATAGAAGGATTCTACATATATGTTGCCTTGATTATGGTGCGATGATAACTAGAGGAAATCTGTGTAATAGAAGGATTTTACAGATATATTGCCTTGGTTATGGTGCGATGATTGTGCTGTTAAAATCTCTAACTGTAATATAAGCTATCCCAAAATCCCGCATCTTAATAAGGAAGCCTACCACATAAAGAAGTCTAGTTTAAACAAATGTATATTTTTTGTAGCTAAAACGTGTTTAGGTCAGGTAAATACCGAAACTGGTACATTTTTGGTAATAACATTTCAAATGGTGTATGAGAACGAAAAAATTCTAAAAAATAAAGACTTTTAAAATTTGTGGTCCTAAATAAGTCAGAAAAGGGTCCAGAGTATTTGTGTGGTTATAAAAGCTTCTCATTAAGGATAGAACTGGAAATTTAAGCAAAATTATTTCCAAATTTAAAAACGAATCATTCTTTTTGAAATGGACCAAAAAGGAAATAGGTTTACATAAACTGGAATAGATGGAGTACTTTATATCAAAAAATTCTTCACTAGTGATAATGATAACTTTTTTAGTTATTCGCTTATTCATTTAATAACTTGCCATGTCGTATCTTTATGTTTTTTTAAGTTTAAAATTTCCTTCAAACTTTTAGTTTCATTGAAGATACATGTTGGGTCTGCAAACAAAGTCCCACATTAGTAGCTAAAAAGATTGGGAGTCTATATATAAGGTGTAGGGATCTCTTAATGGTGTGAGGCCTTTTGGGAAAAATCGTGCGGGTTTGTCCCAAAACAGACAATATCGCACCATGTTCAGAGTGTATTTGGAATTGTTTAGTCCAACAACTAGTATCAGAGCCCAGGTTCAGCGGGACGAGTATAGTGATGGCGGGATGATAGCGTGGGGCTCGGTTTCTTTACCCTTACAATCTTGGAGACGTGCACACAATAAGATGCTTGTGCGGGCTTCGGTTGTCATATAATAATCTGACATTCGAGGGAGATATTGTTGTTTGTGTGAACAAAGTGCCACATTGGTAGCTGAAAAGATTGTGAGTCTACATATAATGTGTAGAAATCTCTTAATGGTATGAAGCTTTTTGGGAAAAACCATGCGGGTTTGGCTCAAAGCGGACAATATCACACCATGTTAAGAATATATTTGGGCTAGTTTAGCCCAACAGTACAACATAAAGAGGAGTAGGAAAATATAGAGCAACTACTTCGATTTCTCATCTCACACTTTCATGCGAGTTTTTGTATGAACAAGAATTAGATTGTTTTAGTTGGATGGAGGTACTTGGATTAAAGGGATATAAAATTTATGATAATAAAAAAATATTTTTAAATGTGTCATATAAAATTTGAAAATTAAGGCTTAAATTTCTCTGATTTGAAATTGAATTAGCGTTTCAGAACAAAATGTTCTTAGTTATATATAGTGTAAAAAAATTTAACTTGGAGTTTGAAATATATTAGCCAAAACATTTCATGCAATCAGAGCAATATACAGGAGTCGTTTTATTCCTAGATAATTATGCAGATATTATACTATGAGATTATTATTATTGTGTGATAAATAACTTAAGCATGTATTAGTAATACACACTGTTGAATTAGTTGCACAAATTTAACGGGCATGGTGTTTCATTGTGAAATCTACTTGTTCAGGTTGCTTGCCATGTTCTAATAAACATGTAATGACTAAGACAAATGTGTACTGGTAAAATCGGGGGCAAAAGATTCCTAGATTCCCCAATAAAAAAATAAGAGGGAAGCATGATTCACGCGCGGCTATAAGCAAGGTCGAAGGACCCCTCGTACCGGAACTCGGGTGAGTGAACAATGTATCTGGGATCAGGCATGGTGAAATAACGAACTCATACCAAGTAAGGTTTCCAGACCACAGAAAACGCGGGAACAATTATGCATGACAAGTAGGGAGCCGTAATATTTACCCTCAATCGGATATTACGGTGCGAATCCCGTCTGATATCAACCGTGGATTGACATTTACCGAAAAAATTAAATTTTTACCTTATTTAGACTTGTACTAGGACTGAAATTTCATTACTAATAAATGGGAAGGTTTTTTTTTATTTTGACACATTATTGACACGGAAATCAAAGAAATAAAAGTTTATTTTTGTCTTCTAGCTATTATAAAAAGTGTTCTTCAATTATTTTCTTCTTTATTCGCATCCGAGCTTATATCGAGGGTCCGATCGAGGTTAAATTTTACTGTTTATCCTGAGATTAGGCTACGTTGCAATTGGTGTGATCTTTCATTTCGCCATAAACTTAATTACTTGTTGTTCTTAAATCATTCGTATTTAATTGAACCACATATCTTTTAAGCCACAAACAAATTCAATTGTTATTCTTTTTTGGGGCAAACAGTTTGGCTCCACCGTAGGGCTAAGTATAAGAGTGGTGATCTGATACAAATCTCCATTTATGCTTGTTCTTTGAAGTTTTGATTCCATGTTAGCCCAAGGATGTCAAATTCTCAATCTGCTCACTTAAACGTTGACGCTGAGTCAGGCCATCATGGTGAGAATAATAATGTTATCCCTAGCAATGATGTGCTCCTTATTGATCCCAATGGTGTCCCAGCAGCCTACCCAATCGATGTTAACTCACAGGTGGCCATCAACATCAATCTACCGATTGATCCCAAAAATAGCATTCGTGGGGGATCCCGGACAACGATTCGGTTGATTTTCAAAAAGTTATAGGCTCAACAAGCGGCGCTAGTACAGTTACAGAACCAAGGCCATGCCCCAAACATGGTTGAGCCCGAGCAGTCCAGGGAAAATACGCTGAGGGATGAACTAGTTGTCGGGCGAATTCAGGCCCGGGGAAACTTCCGAGATGATGAAGATGCTTGAAGCATTGACAAAATGGGTGGAGTCTGGCGAGAAAATTATTGAGGCCAACAACAAGAAGGTAGAAACTTATAACTACAGGGTCGATCAGATCCTGAGGGCACCGTAAATATTGAAGGGATCGAACTCCAAAAAGTTCTTTGAAAAGCCTTTTCCTCCGAGCACGACACCAAAGCCGATCCCGAAGGGTTTTTGAATGCCCAACATACCCAGGTATAATGGGACCACAGATCCATATGAGCATGTAACCTCCTATACATATGCAATCAAAAGGAATGACTTGGAAGACGACGAAATTCAGTCGGTGTTGCTGAAAAATTTGGGAAAACCTTGTCCAAGGGGTAATGATATGGTATCACAACTTGCCTCCCAATTCTATTGACTCGTTTTCTATGCTTGCAGATGCTTTTATAAAGGCCCATGCCAGGGCTATTAAAGTCGAAACAAGGAAGTCAGACCTTTTCAAGGTTAAGCATAGGGGTAATGAGATGTTTAGGGTGTTCATATCAAGATTACAGATGGAACGGATGGATCAGCCCTGGGTCGCGGATGATTTTGCCGTTCAGGCATTTACTCAAGGGCTCAACCCCCAAAGTTTTGTGGCTTCTCAGCAGCTAAAACAAAACTTAGTGGAATACCTAGTGGTCACCTGGGCAGATGTCCATAACAGGTATCAATCGAAGATCAGAGTCGAGAACGACCAACTCAGGGCCCCTTCGGGGTTTGTGTACCTCATCAGATGATAGGTCTAAGAGAATTATCGATCGAGCCAAGGCAGGTCCGAGATCGATACTAGCCATATAGTGCGGATTGGGGGGGAGTAGATCCCGATTCCACCCGACAAGGAATGATAAGAGAAATGATCGAGAATCGAGCAACAGGGGCCTGATGAGCAATAGTGGGTTTGAAAGTTTTTTCGTGAGTAGGGAAGCATCGATATTGTCAGAGTATAATTTCAATGTAGACGCTGCAAGTATAGTGTCGGTCATAGGACATATCAAAGAGACCAAGTGGTCGAGACTACTACAGTCTAATACTGCCCAGAGAGATCATAGCTTAGTGTGTAAGTAGCACGGTACTCACAGTCGTAGGACCAAAGATTTTAGACAATTAAGAGAAGAAGTATCTTAATTTTTCAACAATGGACACCTTTAAGAATTCCTAAGCGAGAGAGCCAAAAACCACTTCAGAAATAGGGACTCCGGCAAACAGGTCGAACAAGAAGAGAACCAGCACGTGATCAACATGATCATTGGGGGAGTGGATGACCCCCAAAGGCCAATGATAAAACATACCAAAGTTTCTATCATGAGGGAAAAACGCACCCGGATTACATCTCGGAAGGAGCAAGCTCGTTTACTGAAAAAGATGCCGAGTGCATCATCCCGCTTTACAATGATGCACTGATAATATCTGTACTTATCAATAAATCTTGCATAAAATGTGTGTTGATTGATCCAGGTAGCTTAGTCAACATCATCCTATGGAGGGTCGTAGATCAATTGGGATTGTTGGACCAAATCATACCGGCAGTGCGAGTAATGAACGGGTTCAACATGGCGTGCGAAACCACGAAGGGCGAGAGAACTTTACCGGTAAACATTGCTGGGACCACCCAAGAAATAATGTTATACGTGATTGAGTGGGATATGAGGTACAATGCCTTGTTCGGAAGGCCATGGGTTCATAATATGAGAGCAGTGCCTTCGATCTTACATCAGGCGCTGAAATTCCCCACTCCGGGAGGAGTCAAGACAGTCTACGGGGAACAACTGACCGCAAAGGAAATATTCGTCGTCGATGAAGTAATCCAGTTCCCACGGTTTTAACATCAAAAAATAGTAAATCAATCAAAGAGAAAGAAACTAAATAGTAATCAATGATATCGGCCTCAACTGAGCCGGAAAGGTAGGAAGAGCACGGAGCGGATGATGATGATGATTATAGCGTCTTGAGATATTTTATAGCGCCCGGATGACACCGAAGCCACGAAGTCGACGATTGAGGAGTTGGAGCAGGTTATATTGGTCGAGCACCTACCAGATCGAAAGGTATACTTGGGCACGGGATTAACCCCCGAGCTCAGAAAAAAACTTATTGATTTTCTTAAAACTAATGTCGATTGTTTTGTTTGGTCCCATATAGACATAACAACAATCCCACCAGAGGTAACAACTCACAAATTGAGCTTGGACCCAAAATTCCATCCGGTCAAGCAGAAGATAAGGACACAGTCCGAGATCAAACATGCATTCATCAAGGACGAGGTATCTAAACTTTTTAAAATAGGTTTCATCCGGGAAGTTAAATACCCGAATTGGTTAGCTAACGTAGTAGTAGTACCTAAAAAAGGAAATAAACTTAGGTTGTGTGTAGATTATGAGGATCTAAACAAGGCGTGTCTGAAAGACTTTTTTCCTTTGCCGAACATCGACCGAATAATCGACATGGCGACCGAACACGAGATACTGAGCTTTCTTGGCGCTTATTCCGGGCACAACCAGATTCGGATGGCCTCGAGTGATCAAGAAAAAACTTATTTCATAACCAAATTTGGCACCTACTACTATAACTTAATTCATTTGGACTAAAAACGTCGGTGACACATACCCACGCCTAGTTATCCAGATGTTCGAAGAACAAATTAGGAAATTAATAGAATTTTATATTGAAGATATGTTGGTTAAGTCCCTACGAGCAGAGGACCATTTGAAACATTTGGAGAAAACATTTGATATACTGAAGAAGTACAACATGAAACTAAACCTGAAAAAATATGCATTCGGAGTCAGCTCGGGTAAGTTTCTTGGGTTCATCATATCCAACAGGGTAATAGAGATCAACTCGAAAAATATAAAGGCCATAGAAGACATCAATGTGGTCGACAACAATAAAGTAGTACAAAGACTAACCGGGTAGATAGCCGTACTGGGACGGTTCATTTCGAGGCCATCGGATAAGAGCCATCGGTTCTTTTCACTATTCAAAAAAAAAAGAACAACTTCATTTAGACATTAGAGTGCCAATGAGCTTTAGAAGAGCTAAAGCAATACCTATCGAGCCTCACTTACTGCACACTCTGAAGGCGGACGAAAAATTTTACCTCTACCTGGCAATTTCTGAGGTGGCAGTAAGTGGTGTTCTAATTCGAGAAGAAGAAGGTACATAATTTCCTATTTACTATGTTAGTATAACCCTAGGCGATGCAAAAACAGGGTATCCTCACCTAGAGAAATTAGCGCTCGCCTTGCTAAGTGCATTTAGGAAATTAAAATAGTATTTCAATGCCACCCCATATGTGTCGTGACCTCCTATCCACTGAGGAATGCCCTGCATAAACCTGAGGTTTTGGGCCGGTTGTCCAAATGGGACATAGAAATTAGTGGGTATGATATCGAGTATAAAATCCTATATTTTGACAGACTTTGTGACCGACTTTATGCCGGCTTTGATACACGAGGTCGAAAAGGAGTCACTGTTTGCTTCGGGTGTTAACTCGAGGATCTAGACCCTATTCACGGATGGTGCCTCAAAATCTAAGGGGTTTGGGCTAGGTATCGTATTGAAACCACCTACATGTAACGTAATTAGGTACTCTATTAGAACTGTAAAATTGACTAACAACGAAGTTGAGTATCAGGCTATGATTGCAGGTCTAGAACTAGCTAAGAGCCTGGGGGCGTAAGTGATCGAAGCCAAATATGACTCCCTCTTTGTCGTAAATAAAGTCACCAGAACGTTCGAAGTAAAAGAGGAACGGATGTGAAGATACTTAGACAAGTTACAGGTGACCTTACATCAATTCAAGGAATGGACTCTACAACACATACCTCGGGATCAAAATAGTGAGGTCGATGCACTAGCCAACTTGGGGTCATCTTGTGACTCCAATGAATTAGACTTGTGGGCAATGGTACAACTGATGAACTCGATGATAGAAAAAGCTCACACCAAGGTAAACTCGACAAGTTTGACTTAGGATTGAAGAGACCTAGGATTGAATAAACAATTATATAGACTACCTGAAGACGGGGAAATTGCTATCAGATCCCAAGGAATGTCAAGCCCTATGCACCAAGCTGACCGGTTCAGTTTTGTCGAAGGGAAATTATTCAAAAGATCCTTCTTTGGCCCACTAGCTAGGTGTTTGGGACCTGGAGAGACTGAATACACTATGAGAGAGGTCCTCGAAGGCACTTGCGGGAACCACTCGAGGCAGAATCCCTGGTTCAGAATTTAATCAGAGTCGGTTACTACTGGAAGGAAATGGAGAAAGATGCAAAAGACTTCGTACGTAAATTCAATGAGTGTCAAAGACACGCCCCAATGATTCATCAACCGGGAGAAGTAATTCACCCAGTCCTGTCGCCATGGCCGTTTATGAAATAGGGGATGGACATTGTCGGTCCCCTGCCATGGGCGCCTGGTAAACCTCAGTACATACTACTCATGATCGATTATTTTTCCAAGTGGGTCGAGTCTCAGGCATTTGAAAAGGTCTGGGAGAAAGAGGTCATCGACTTTATCTAGGATCACATAATATGTCAATTTAGGATACAAGCCGAGATCGTTTGCGACAATGAAAAACAACTCGTTGGCAGCAAGGTGAGTAAATTTTATTAAGGCCACAAAATCAAAAAGATATTACCAACACCTTACCACTCTAGTGGGAAAGGGCAAGAGGAATCAACGAACAAAACTATACTCCAAAACTTGAAAAAGAGACTGACCAATTCAAAAAGAAAGTGGAAGGAGATCTTACCCGAAGTCTTGTGGGCATACCGAACGACTTCGAAGTCGATTAACGCTGCCCTCTCTAGTCTACGGAGTGGAAGCCTTAATCCCTATCGAGGTAGGGGAACTGAGTGTCAGGTTCCAATATGCTACCGAAATGCCAAAACAGTGAGGCCATGACCATAAGTATGGACTTATTGGATAAAAGGCGGGAAGCCGCCATAGTCTGATTGGCCGCCCAAAAAGTACCGAGTAAGGAGGTATTACAACAGAAGGTCTAACCTTCGACATTTTCAAGTCAGGGAGTTGGTGTTAAGGAAAGTAACACTACACACCAGGAACCCAAACAATGAGAAACTAGGCTCGAATTAGGAAGGACCATATGGACTTGCCGGAATAATTAGAAAGGGTTCATATAAACTCGAGTCGGTAAATGGTGTACAACTACTAAACAACTAGAATGTGGCATGCTTAAAGCGGTACTACTGCTAAGGTACGAGCATAATTCCTTTTTGAAATTTGTAATATTACGGACTAACTTGAGCAGGTACTCGGTCGAGGGGAAAATGTGACTATTAGGTCTGAAAGCACTTGTTGTACTCTTTTTTTCTTGAACCGATTTATTTTCGAAGTGAGTTTTAAAACAAGGTTTTTAACAAGGCAACAGTAAAATGTGCTACCTTAGTTTTGAAGGCTGGCCTAAAGCCAAAGTTACTGATCACATGCACCGGACCAACAGTATTCGAGCCCTCACAAGTTCAACCTCAAATACTAGGGCCACTACCCCCTAGGTTAGTATCTTTAGAAGGTGCTAATACTTAATATTACAAACCAAGTCTTGGTAGTTAAGATTCATTGTAAGGGTCAAATAGTCGAATGAACCGTACCCATGTAACCCACTCTTGTCGTGGCACAAGGCTTATGCGCCTCCAATTATGTACTCTACATATAAAGCAATGAAAGAAATCTTTACTTTCTTTATATTTTATCACTATGCAATTTGCACCATTAATGCATTCATTGAATTACTTAGAATGAATAACAGATCGTAAATCCTAGAGCCCACGGGCTATCCCAACTCGATGACTGTCATCCGATCAAAAATCAGATGGCCCGGGCTATTAAATCCTGGAGGCACCGAGCCAATTACGACGGGCCCAAACATAATAGGATATGGCCAATCAAAAACGATTCGGATATGTCCGAGTCTATACTTAGAAATTAAGTCCATTATGTATGATTAAATCTGGTTAAAAGGTTACCCTCGACTCCAATTAAAGGGTTTCGCTCGGCAAAATACCGTCGTGTATGACTGTAATGAACCGGTCGTTCGTTCTGAGATTTATAGCCCCATTTCCCCCATCTATGCTTATTTATGTGTAGTTCAGCTGTGTTGAGTTGTATCGAGTTGGTAGGTTTGGGTTCATAGTAGTTTTGGAGTGAAATGAACACTTAGTCTCTTAGTTAGAAAACTCACAAGTTGACTTATGATTGAACGAATTTGGATTTGGATTTTTATGATTCGGTTAGCTTCGTTTGGTGATTTTCGACTTAGAAGTGTGTCCAAAATATAATTTGGAGGTTCATGGTAGAATTAGGCTTGAATTGGCCAAAGTTGGAAGATTAGAAGTTCTTACGCTTGTATTCGAGGTGGATTTGATGTTTTGGTGTTGTTTTGGGTGTTCCGGAGGTTCGACTAAGTTCGAGTAGTGATATATGACTTGTTGGAATTATTGGTTGAGATTTGAGGGTATAAACCCAGAGAATTTGATCCCGTGTGACTGTTTGGAGGTGATACCCACATTAGGTGATGGGCATGTGGGTATATACCTCGAGCGATGGAGACTTGGTCCGTCCCGTGAGGCCTCATGGCCATCATCTGTGTTTACGTAGTTACTTGTTGAACTTGTCTGCCTTCATGTTAGAGATCATGCTTAGGCTTTATTCATGCTCACATTACTTATACTCAGTCATAGAAATTATTGTACATGTTTACCTTAGTCTCTATTATTTGCTAATATGTTGTGATACTTGATGTGGGTTGTTGATACCCAATTTTTCTCTATAATGCTTTTAAGTGCATATATACCTTCAAAATTATGCATTAGCATCAATTGATATTTTTTCATAATTTTATATTTTTAAATTAATTTTATCCTAGTATTTTATTTACATACATAATTACAAATTGCATCACAAATGACTTTATAGCATTTCATGACTTAATATTGCTATTTATAGGTTCAAATTATTTTAAAATGGCCAGATGTATACCTTTTGGTTACAATTGCAATAATTTTGCAATTATAGCCCATGTGTACATTATTACATTAATTTTACAAAAATAGCTCATTGTATTTTTCTAAATATGTAGTAAATGTTTTAAAATATTTCTATGCATGAATTTTTTTTATAATTTGTTAATTATTCATAAAATATTTTTTTATCAATTATTTCAGTATTTAACAAATAGCCTTTTTAATTTCTCTAATTTTTCGGACCTAACCCTTTTAATACCAGCCCAAACCCTTTAATAATACCAGCCCAATTCACCCTGAGCCCAATCTGCACCTACCTGACCCAAACCCCATCAAGTTGTGGCTGTTGATCCTTTAGATCAACGGTCCACATTAAAACTTACCATAATTAACGTAGAACGATCCCCCCCAAACCTCTCATTCACTCCCTCACATGCCGTCCTCACCTCCCTTTCTCTCTCAACTCTCTCCATTAACCCAAGTTTCTCAGGCGTCGTCACCGACGTACATCTCATCGTTGTGATGTTTTCTTGTCTTCTCCGGCCAGTCTTGGCCTCTTACACGCCATGGCTCTTCGAATCCTTAGATCCTTGAGGGGATATCGAAGAACCTAGTTGGTTTTGGTTTGAAGCTCTACTTGTTAGCCTGTCTCAGACCATTTTTATCGACTGTGAGTGAGAACTTCTCTTTATGTTGTTACAAATCCATGGTTTCTAAACCTATGCTCTCATCTCTGTTATGTTTTCAAAAACCCTAGTCTATTACTTTCGATTATTTCCAGATTTGTATAGATCTGAGACAATTCGAGCACTATTACATGTGTTTCTCTAAAAAAATTTGGTTTTAATCGCTTGTTCTTGCTTTTCCGTAAAACTAGGGTTCATTACGAGTTGTTTTTCAAAGGCTTTCTGACCTCTAGATGTTTAATCAATTCTATTTTATCATCTTCTTGACTGATTTTTGCAAGAGTACTCGAACCCTGGTTGACTCTATGTAATATACTGATCTTTCCAATTCTTTTTACGATTTGGGTCTTTCCGTGTTTCTAATCGTATTAGTTTGCTATGTATCCTCTGACTTGCATGTTTTTCTTCGTCAAATTCAATATTTTTGTGGTTTTGCCCTAATAAATTTCTGTTAGGACTTGAACCTGATTTTTTCCGACCAAGTTCTATGTTTTTATGAAGTTTTACTTAGTTTTTTTTCTATTTATGGGAGTTGATATATTCTTTCCAGAAATCATTGTTACTTTGAAATTTGGCTGATTGATTTGCTCTGTTAGAAATTTGTATGCCTAAGTCTTGCATGTTTCCATGTTTACGACCTTAGTTAGTCACTCTTGCCTCATTTGATTACCTGTATATATACTGATTCCTTTACATGATTCTTTCCTTAATTAGAACACTGATTATTTTATTCTAAACTCCTTTATTTGGGTTGATTTGAACTTCTTTCCTTAATTAGACTCCTTATTATTAACGTTTGGCTAATTGCCCCTAATATAAGGAGTCTATTCTGAACCCCTTATGTGATTGGATTTTGATGACCCTTAATTGCTGATTTCTGATTCTTTTACCTTATTGACTCTACTCTTGAACTACTATATAAGAACTTTCATTCTACTCCTTCAACAGATGAACACACTGTTCAGAATACACACACGTACATTAAAACTCTCTCTTCTTTCTTTGATACTTGTGCTAACTGTTGGTCTAGCCGGCTGAAAGCCAAGGCTAGATAGTGGAGTTGCACCTATTTTTACATTCTGCATTTTTCTTCTTTAACTGGTATGTCTCTAGTTAAAATTTGAAACTCAACTTTATGTGTTCTATGTCTATACATCCATGCTTGTTCTTGTACTAGTTATTCAATTTGTTTCTCTATTTATTTTTATTAAGCATGTCTAAATTCTGCCTTATGTGTAATCAGCATATCAGACTTTACTTAGTTCTTTGATACTTGTCCAACATGTTTACTTAGTTCCCTTACCCTCCCAACTGGTATGGCCATGTAGTTACTTAATCTTCTAGTGCATTCTATTGGCCCTAATTGTATGTCAAATTTTGTTCAACAAACTCTTGTCTTCAACAGATCCTGCTGCATTCTTTCCCTATGTTTTAAATGTTTTTTACCATGACTGATTTTTTTAGTAGACTCCTAGTTGTTCTGTACATTTGTTGTATCAAATGTTTTCATGTTTATGTAGTTTCAACCCTATATGTTCCCAATCCTTTCACACCATATTTGAAAGTCTACTTGTCAAGTAAATCTGGGTATTCTATGATTAATTGGGTTGTTTGCTGAGTATGTTTTTCTCAAAGAATGATTTCAAAATTGTTGCTCCTACTCCTATCATTCTTCTCAAAACTGGTCACTCCTAGTATTTTAAAAGTTGTTTCTGAATCTTTTCACTTCTAAACTATTTTACTAAGTCTTTCAACACTATGCCAAGCACTCTCACCCTACTCTTAGACTATTAAGTCCTGCCCCTCTGGTGTGTGTACGGCTTAGGGGTCCTTGAGATCTCTCTGAACTCTGGCATACTAGGGCTGGCCCTTCCACACTGCACATAACCAATCCCTATTTTATGAAAGGTCGTCTTGGTGTGAGCACTGCCCGAGATCCTTTGAGGTCCTTATGGAACTCTGACACACCAAGACATACATTATTGGATGTAAGATCTTTGGCTTATGAGGCTCTATTTAAGGCCTGACATTCCCAGGTTTACTTTGGGCATGATTTAGGCTCCCTATAGTATAGTTTCATTTACTTATGTAATTTATTTGATCTCAGTTTGTAATAATATTATTTGTAAACAGATGTTGGGGTGATTAGTAAAAGGGGAGGGTTCCTATATGATGTTTGTGGGAAACTGGGTAGATATCATGCTTTAGGTTGATACATAGTAGAAGTCATGCTCTTAGTTTATATATATTTGCAACAGAAATCCTGCTTTGAGTTTATGTTAGGATATATATATATATATATATACACACACACACAATAGAAAACCTGCTTTGAGTTTATATTATGATAGAGATCATGCTTTAGGCCCATATGCTATATTATTTGCATTTGAAAACCTGTCTTAGGACACTCACGTTTATATTTTGCATATTAGAAATATGTTATAAGTTCACCACTTCTTTCTTTGACTCTGCATAAGTTATTATCACCTGGAAATCATGTCATTAAACTACTGTTGTAATCGTTCTTAATAAAATGATCATCTCTCTATGCATTAGAAATCTTAATTTAGGACTCTATTTGAGTTGGCTCTAAACCATGTCTACGTCGCTTGAATGAATAATTGTCTATAAAAAGGTTTAAGAATAGTCCAACACATAGATATCATGTTCTAGTGTAAACATGCGTGAAATCAGTTTTGTAACATTAATCACCTAATTCAGTATGTCTATGGGATTGAATGACCTCAAGTTGTCTTGACCAATTTCCAGAATTATGATTGCATATAGATCCACGCCTAGGAAAGTCTTAGGTAATTAATGGTCTTATAACCATGAAATCAGGTTCTGTTTGTGTATGAAATTGTCTAGGTTTAACAGGCTATAAAATCAATAGGCAAGCTGATTAGGGTTTTGCCACTTCGCTTTTAAACAAAATACTGCATATTCTGTATTTGTGATGTTCATCTAGATATCATGTTCTAAGGCTTTCTGAGTTTCTTTAAAATCAGTTGTTTGAGACGTGCTATGTATCTGATTATGTGTGGAGGCAAACATGAGCCCCTAATTTCTTCCCTATATGACAGTCCTACGCGTTCTTTTTTGTCGCTTAGATTTTACCTTTTAAATACCTTAAAACTGTCTAGAATTGCCTAAGTATAGAGGTCCTAAACGCCTCCGGGACCACAAGGAAGGGACAGGTAGGACAGGTAACGCACGCTTAGAGTTCGTTAACTAAATTCGTTTATATAACTACTAAGGGGAGGGCAATGGGTAGTAAAACGATATGATGACCTGTGTGATAATACCACGTGTAACCCCTCTATTTGAGAAAGGCTTACCGGGTATTGTACAAATGTGATCCTATAGGCTAATAAACTTAGGACTTCTCTTTCCCAATCCAAATATGTGTGCGTAGACTGCCTAAACTTCCTTAGTTTATATATGTATGTTTGGACTATTCAAACTTCCATAATTTACGTATGCTTAGACCATCTAAACATTCTTTACTATATATGTGTGTTTAGACTGCATAAATTACCCTTATCTGCAAATGTGTGCTTTGACCACTTACTTGTTAAATGACTAATACACATAACTAAGTTCGGTCGGGACCCACCATTGTGGACCGCGAGGGGTTCCTAACACCTTCCCCTCAAGGTTATTTCGAGCCCTTACCGTAATCTCTGGCAATGCAAACTGGTTACATGAGTTAATTGCTCTAGGTTCTCTAACACACCATAATCCATTAGGTGGTGACTCTTCAAATACCTAATTCCCAAAAGAAAATAGTTGTTCCCAATAAATGTCGAAACTCAGACTCCGCGAAGGAAAAAAGGGGCGCGACATAGGCTGTATCCCCTTATTTGTTGATGATGGTGAGGCTAGTGAGGTACATGATTGAGTAAGGTCGAAGGCCTGGTTGTAATGATATTAATACCATATCACGTGAGTTATCCGCGTAGCACGTGAGTTGACCGTGCGGGTCCATGTATTGATACCACAGCGCGTGAGTTGTCCGCGTAGCATGCGAGTTAACTGTGCGGATTCAGGTATTGATATGATGGCACATGAGTTGTTCGTGCTTAGCGTTTGGTATTTGGGAGCACCTCCGGAGTCTGTACACACCCCCAGTGAGCGTAGAGTGTTGAGTGTTGAGTGCGAGTGCTGGGTGATGGAATGACATTGCTGCGAGGTTGCATTTACTTTTGTTGTTGCTGCATTTATCTGTTAAATTTCTTTATGGCATTTACTGAACTATGGAATTTACCTGTTTATTTTTAAATTTTTAAAATAAATAATTAGACTGTTTTACTTAGCTCGTCAATACTACTCAGTTTCTTAGGTATTTCTGTTACTACTGAGTCAGTTGTACTCATACTACACCCTGCACTTTATGTGTAGATCCGGGTGAGTTGGAGCGCGGCGATCGTTGAGTTAGGCTGGTTATCTGGGGAGATTGCAAGGTAGTTGCTTGTGTCTGCAGGACCTTGTTACTCCTTTTGTCATTTCTTCTTTTGGACAGTTAAACAGCTTATACATCTTAGTTTATAGTTTTAGACGCTCATGACTTAGTGACACCCCGATGTTTGGGGCTCGTTTCCGTATTTTATATTAATTATATTTAGAGTTGATTTAGTTTATGAGAAATTCAAATATTGAAAATATTTTATTAAATTCTTATAATCAATTTAGTAGTAATATTTTGGGAAATAGGCTTGCCTTGTAACACGATAGGCACCATCACGACATGGTTAGATTTTGCATCGTGACAAGTTGGTATCAAAGCCTAGGTTACATAGGTCTCACGAGTCATGAGCGGGTAGATTCTTGCGGATCGGTACGGAGATGTTTGTACTTATCTTTGAGAGACTGTAGAACCTTTAGGAAAATTTTGCATTCTTGAATTCTTATCGTGCGATATTGATTCAGCCCGAAGTGTAACTCTTTGAATTCCTTCCACACATTCGTATGCGCATATGAGCGCTCGGTATCAGTTGTGCATCAACGGCTGGTGATTTTATGGATGAGGTGCGAGATGTGATTTCTGTGTATTGATACTGGGCCAGTCTAGAGGACTTGAGGCCGGGTTCTGACTATAGCTTAAGCACTGAGGTTTTGATTATGTGAGTGTGTACTTGTGGACCTATATGTCCAGTAGTGTCCCTATTAGTAGAAATGGTGGCTGGATGGATACATGATTAGTATGATATGATCACGAGATGAGTTCATATAATTTGAATGTGACGAGAAGGTATTGCTGAAGTTTTTACCTATTTGAGACTCCGGGTATGTTTTTAGACTCATTCGAGGACGAACGTTTGTTTAAGAGGGGGAGGATGTAACGACCCGATCGTTCGTTCTGAGAGTTATAGCCTCATTTCCCCCATCTATGCTTATTTATGTGTTGTGTTGAGTTGTATCGAGTTGGTAGGTTTGGGTTCAGAGTAGTTTTGGAGTGAAATGAACACTTAGTCTCTTAGTTAGAAAGCTAAGTTAGAAAAGTCAATCGAAAGTTGACTTATGATTGAACGAATTCGGATTTGGATTTTTATGATTTGATTAGCTTTGTTTGGTGATTTTCGACTTAGGAGTGTGTCCAGAATATAATTTGGAGGTACGTGATAGAATTAAGCTTGAATTGGCGAAAATTGGAAGTTTAGAAGTTCTTAGGCTTGAATTCGAGGTGGATTTGGTGTTTTGGTGTTATTTTGGGTGTTCCGGAGGTTCGACTAAGTTCGGGTAGTGATATATGACTTGTTGGAATTGTTGGTTGAGGTCTCGAGGGCCTCAGGTGAGTTTCGGATAGGTTTGGGTTGTGTTGTGCTCTGTTTTCTTATGTTTTGACGTCGTTTTTTCAAGCATAAATGATATCATATTGAACAAATGAGTTCCGATTTCCTTTTTTGATTGAAGCATTAGATCTGTATTGTAATTGCAGACCCATAGCAAAAAGAATTATCGAATTTGGACATCGTATAAGGATTTTATGATCATTTTACTAACAAATAGGTCGCCAAATTTTTTAGAGTAATTACGAAATTGCCACTGACGGCGTATTTAAAAATCTGCACTATTTGCAAATATTAAAACCTACATATCTCATTCATTAAAAGGTCAAATTGAGTGATTCAAAAGCCTAACTTTACTAAAATTTTACAAAGAATCCATTAGAGGCATAAAATACGAGTTTCGGGATCGTTTGGCATGAGAAACGAGGCAGAATAGCTGGCAGATAAATATATAAAATTATGGTTTGTTCATTCGGTCATATTTTGAGTTGGGGAGCTCGGATTTGGATGATTTTGGAGGCAATTTTCACCATAGGGATTCGGGTAAATGTTCATTACTCGATTTTGGTTATACTTCATGAATCCATCTTCGTTTTTGGGATTTGATTGATGATTTCAAATTGAAATTGAGGGAGTTAGGGCTTGAGTTTAGGAGAGTTTTAGGTAGGGATTTGCGGGACCAAACGGAGTCCGATTTTGATAAATTTTATACGGTTAGATTGGGGAGAGGACGAGAATTATTATTCTGCCATTTTTGACTGATTTCTAAACGTGGGCCGGGGTGGTAAGTTTTGGCCGATTTCGGATTTCTGGCATATTTATGTAGTTTTATTGTGGAATTCGATTCTTTAGACTATGTTGATAGTAGTATTCTGATTATGGATAGATTCAGAGCTTTTGGAGACCGAGTCCAGAAACAAGGGCATCCCGGAGTAGGATTTTACGCGATTGAGGTAAGTAACAGTTTTAACTCTGGATTTGAGGGTATAAACCCGGAGAATTTGATATTGTGTGACTGTTTGGAGGTGATACCCACGTTAGGTGATGGGCATGTGGGTGTATACCTCGAGGGATGGAGACTTGGTCCATCCCGTGAGGCCTCATGGCCATCATCTGTGTTTACGTAGTTACTTGTTGTTGAACTTGCCTGCCTTCATGTTAGAGATCATGCTTAGGATTTATTCATGCTCACATTACTTATACTCAATCATAGAAATTATTGTACATCTTTGCCTCAGTCTCTATTAGTTGCTAATATGTTGTCATACTTGATGTGGATTGTGTCCCTTTATTTGTTGATGATGGTGAGGCTAGTGAGGTACATGATTGAGTAAGGCTGAGGGCCTGGTTGTGAGGATATTAATACCATAGCGTGTGAGTTGTCCGCGTAGCACATAAGTTGACCGTGGGGGTCCAGGTATTGATACCACAACGCGTGAGTTGTCTGCGTAGCACGCGAGTTGACCGTGTGGATCCAGGTATTGATATGATGGCACATGAGTTGTCCGTGCTTAGCATTTGGGCTTTGGGAGCCCCTCCGGTGTCTGTACACACTTCCAGTGAGCACAGAGTGTTGAGTGTATTGAGTGTTGACTGCGAGTGTTGAGTGATGGAGTGACATTGCTGTGAGGTTGCATTTACTTTTGCTGTTATTGCATTTATCTGTTAAATTTCTTTGCGGAATTTATTGAGTTATGGAATTTACCTGTTTATTTTTGTTTATTTTTAAATCGTGAAAATAAATAATTAGACTGTTTTACTTAGCTCGTCACTATTACTCAGTTCCTTAGTTATTTTTGTTACTACTGAGTCGGTTGTACTCATACTACACCCTGCATTTTATGTGCAGATCTATGTGAGTTAGAGCGCGGCGATCGTTGAGTTCAGGCTGGTTATCTGGAGAGATTGCAAGGTAGTTGCTAGTGTCTGCAGGACCTTGTTACTCCTTTTGTCATTTCTTCTTTTGGACAGTTAGATAGTTTATACATCTTAGTTTATAGTTTTAGATGCTCATGACTTAGTGACACCCTAATGTTTGGGGCTCGTTTCCATATTTTATATTAATTATATTTAGAGTTGATTTAGTTTATGAGAAATTCAAATGTTGAAAATATTTTATTAAATTCTTATAATCAATTTAATAGTAATATTTTGGGAAATAGGCTTGCCTTGTAACACGATAGGCGTCATCACGATATGGTTAGATTTTGGGTCGTGACAATAACTAAAACACTCAAGTACTTAAAGGCCTTCATTTTTATCAAAATTTCGAAGCCACAAACAACTCGGAGTTACTATCAAAATCGGGCCTTATTCGGGCTTCCGAATAGCGGGCGCTCTAGATTACGTCTAATTCTATGATAAGGCATTAAGGACGATCCACAAAAAAAAAATCACGAATAAATGCTGAAAAGTAAAAGACACAGTGCTTCCAAATTGAAATTATTTCAAATAAATACTGAAAAATAAAAGACACGATGTTACCGAAGGAATTTTTTTATATATATTTTAAAAAAGTATTTACAAAAGCACGATAAAATGACCTCAAAATAAAATAAAAAAGAAAATGTACAAAAAGGAAACAAAAAAGGAGCTAAGGCATCGCCACCGAATCTTCACCGGAGCTCGACTCAGCACCGAAACCTTTGGGACCTTCAGGCTCGTATAGCTCTTTTGCCTCGGCCTCGAGCCTCTTGGCCTCTTTGATCTCGGGAAAAAGATCAAATCCCCGGGCATGAATCTCCTCGAGGGTCTCCCTACGTGATAGCAACTTCACATATTCGGCCTTTGTTATTAAGCGGGCCTCGGCTATTTTCACCTCGATTTTATACTGGGTTGCAGATGCGGTATTGGGCGAGATAGTCTGGAGGCACAGGTGCGGAAGTTTCAATGCACCTGCGAGACTGTAGGTGCGGAAGGGTATGCGCGGGTGCGGTTGGAGGGTTTAAGTGAAAACCACAGGAGCAGTTTGGTTGAACGCAGAAGCAGCTCTGCAGGTGCGGAAAAAGGACCGCAGGTGCGAAAACCCTGGGCCAGAAAGTATATAAATCCTCCTTCGCAATTTTTGAGTTGTTCTTCACCATTTTCATTCGGGTTTGAGCTTGAGGGAGCTATTTGAAGAGGGATTTCGAGGGGATTTCGTGGAGGTAAGGTTTTTGGACCCTAAACTTGTTTCTATGATGGTTTTTGACTGATTAAGCTTGAAATCTATGGGAAAAGCAGTAGCAAATTGGGGGTTAGGGCTTGGAAAATTGGAGACCAAAAATTAGGGATTTGAGGGGTCATTTGTGGGCGAATTTTGGTACTTTTTATGTGAATGAACTCGTAGGGGAATAAGGATTCCATTGATGTAAGTTTTGTCAGATTCCGAGACGTGGGCTTGGGGTCGAATTTGGTCAATTTCTGGATTTGTGTCGTAATTTGATTATTTTTGAGTGGGCTTTGTTCCCTTAGCATATTTTGATGGTATAAATCTGTTTTTGGATAGATTTGGAGCATTCGGAGACCGATTCGAGGGGCAAAGGCATCGGGGGCTAGAGTTTGGACCGGATAAAGTTAAGTAATGACTGTAAATGATGTCTTGAGGGTACGAAACCCTGGATGATTTCACATCATTGTGCTACTTTGAGGTGACACACATACTAGATGACGAGCATGGGGTCGTGCACCGTTGGAGATTGTGACTTAGTTCGTCCTGTATGACTGTTTAACCGCGTATTTGATTGAAAATTGTTTGCTATCATCATGTTTTGGGCTGAATATCATATTTGAGACTCGTGCCAACTGTTTTGGACTCTTAGGGGATTTTTACTACTATTCCTCATTGTTGTGAGGTTATTATGGGATCGGGTTGCGCGACGCAATGGTATTGTACTAATTCATGACTATGAGGCCGAGGGCCTGATTTGTTACGCCACGAGGTGGCTTGTTATAAGGCCGAGTATTTGTTTGATTATGCCACGAGATGGCTTGTTATTGCGCTTGGGCTGTAATGAGCACCTCCCGGAGTCTGTACACTCCTAGTGAGCGTGGGTACCCAGTGCGAGATGTGATATAGCCCGAGGGGCTGATGTTGTTCCATGTTATTGCCCCAGGGATTGATACGAGTGATTGTGAGATACCCCGAGAGGCTGGTTCTGTTGGTATGTTGCCCGAAGGGCTGATTTATGTTTCTATCTTTCCTCCTCGTTTTCATTCACTCATTTAAGCTGCTAAAAGATGCTTTAAAGAGGTTTTTACTAAACTAAGTTGTTTCTACGAGTTTTTTTTACTGTTTTATTTCATTGTTCTGGTTTAATACTACCTCGTTGTAGCATTTTGCTATGTTTTACGTGTTTTCTTATCGCTCAGCTACCTTTACTTTTATTACTTACTGAGTTGACGTACTCACATTGCTCTCTGCACCTTGTGTGCAAATTCAGGAGTCTCGGGTCACGCTAGCGAGGGTTGATTGGTTCCACCGTAGTCTTGTTCGGAGTTGACTAGGTAGTTGTTCGGCATTCGCAGCCCAGTGCTTCTCTTTCCTATCCTTATTTTTCATTTGTACTAGCTTTGTATTAGACTATGTAGTCTCTTCGTACTCTTAGACGGATATTTAGATGCTCATGAGTGGTGACGCCCCGATGTCGGGCCGTGTTTGTTTCCGCATTTTTCTATTCTACTCTATGTTTTGGGATTTATGGTTTATTAATGACTTAAAATGAATTATTATAACTATTTAATTGGTTTGTGGGTTTGTGTCGGCTGGCCTTGTTTCACGGTAGGCGCCATCACCACCAGGTCTGGTTTAGGGTTGTGGCAGAAATACGGGAACGGTTATACATGACAAGTAGGGAGCCGTAATATTCTCCCTCAACCGGCCGATATTATGGCGCTCATCCCGTCCAATATCAACTGCAGATTGACGTTTACCAAAACAAGTAGAATTTTACATTATTTAGACTTGTACTAAGACTAAAATTCCCCTACTAGATAAAAGGGAAGGTTTTTTTTATTTTGACATATTGTTGACATGGAAATCAAAGCAATAAATGTTTATTTTTGTGTTCTAGCTATTATAAAAAGTGTTCTTTAATTATTTTCTTCTTTATTCGCATCTGAACTTATATCGAGGGTCCGATCGAGGTTGAATTTCACTGTTTATCCTGAGATCAGGCTTGATCATCACATTGCAATTGGTTTGATCGTTCAAATCGCCTTTAACTTATAGCCCGTTTGGCCAAGCTGCAAAAATCAGCTTATTTTGAAAAATATTTTTTCTCAAAAGTACTTTTGGTGAGAAGCAGTTTGTGTTTGGCAAATGGATTTCCAAAGTACTTTTGAGCAGCAATTAGTGTTTGGTCAAGCTTAAAAAACCTGCTTTTAAGTGTATTTTTCTCAAAAATGATTTTCAAAAAAAAAGTGTTTTTGAAGAGAAACTACTTTTTCTAGCTTCTCACTCAAAAGTACTTTTTTCCTGTCAAAAGCTAGGCAAAGTAACTTAATTTTATGGGGGGGGGGGGAAGCACTTTTGACCACACAAAAAAAATGATTTTGCCTCAAAAGAAGCTTGGTCAAACATGCTATTAATTACTTATTCCTAAATCATTCATATTGAATTGAATCACATATCCTTTAAATCACGTACAAATTCATTTGTTACCTATTTTTGGGGTAAACGACATACTTTTATACAAGAAAGAACGCGTTTTGTAAGTTGGAATTTGAAAAATGCCTAATTTAAATGTTACGCGTAATGTGAAAGTAGTACCTAGTATAAAGAACATCCGATTTATCCTTCGTAATAAATCTGTTATAAGCTCCATTAGAGATTGGACTAAACCGACTCATTTTGTTTAATTGAAGATAAATTTGATTAATCAAAACTACTTCATTTCATCCTAGTCATGCCCCAAATTTCCAAATTACGAAAGTACAGCAAGCAAACAACTAGAATGGTGGATCGCATCTGGGACCGAAACGACCCCTTGTGGAAATTGATTCAAGCATTTAAATTAAATTAAAGGCTATTTACGATATTTCAATCGGGTTTTCACTTTCGATTTCTCTCATATAAGATTAAAATTACAACAGTATCTACTATTTCCTTTTTGCAACAAATTATCATAAGTGACAATTAGTAGAAAACAGAGAGAATTAAGAGTGTGATGCCATTCTGTGGATAATTCTTGCTCAATGAGGAATATATTTGAACCATAAGTGGAACCATGTATAGTTCAAATTCGCCAAAGGGCATGTTATTCTATACTTGAGTAGCTACAAGCAGCAAATCCCAAGATTTATTGATGAAACATTACGAAACACTATCATCATCTTTGCGGTGTCAGTAACAATCATCTATCTAGTATATGCCCTAATAACTATGGAGCTATTCAGTTGCCAATTTGCTTTCAATTGAGTTCGCCAATGTAATGGAACCTGTGTGCTTGCTTATGCCTACTTGATTCTCCTGTTGAGTTCATAGAAGTAACTGAGTATTACAACGGTTGCTGCAACAGCAATCCCAACAGCACCTTGTGCCAACACCGTGCTGTTCTTTACTGCTAACTTGAAGCAAGATGAAGGTGGTGCAAATCCAAGCTCTGAGAGCTTCTTGTGTGACTCTGCATAGTCTCTGAAGAAAGCCTCTTCGTCCTGTCATAGAAATAAGTAGCTATAAGCTATTACAGAAAAAGCTTTTGCGTGAGATTGTTTAGGAAAAAACAATTTGTGAGATTGCCAGAAATCTTGAAGAATAATGCAGCTGTTTAGCCAAATGGATATGCATATTGGTTAAGAAGAAAGATTCAAATAGGACTGTTGCTCCTTCATTTGCTCAATAAAGATCTATGAGAGTGACAGACCTTGGGTGGACCAGTCAAGGGTATAGTATGTTGCAAAATATTCCAGCGCACTTGCCACAGTTTTATCATTTATGCTTGTCAAGCCATCAATAGGAAATGACGGTCTACCACGTAAATCCTTAGTTATCATCAATGTATGAGAAAGCAAAGAATAGCAACAGAGTCACAAATGATAGATAAATTTCCAGCAATTTAGCCAGCCTTGCTGGGTTTTAATGTTATTTTCCTTCTTGCATTATGCAATGTTGTCTAGTAGTAACAAATTTAAACGATGTATTACAACAATTGACCATTAAAACTATGCACAGTAACATGAGCTTTAATACCTTTGCATAAAGTTCCACATAGGGGAAAAATAGTGGATCTTCAACCAGAGCTTTATCGGTGGGAAGTTTCAAGAGACCTTCTGAATCCTCCTTGAGGAGCTCCCTAAGAGATCATTGAATCATTTGGGCAAGCAGTCATGAAAATTTTCTTTTAACACCGGTGAAGTATAAAAGAGGTTCCTGCATATACTAATCTTACACAAAGTATGAGTTGTCAAATTTCAAAGGCTCTTTAGTCCAAGGTCCCTCAAAGCCAGATCTCTCTGGATGTGCTCTTCCCTGCAACAGGAAACACAAAAGAACTTTAAGACAACTGCGTGAGAAATATCAGTATCTAGATTCAGATCCATGTGATATAATACCAGTGTGTGGCCTCCAGATAATGCCACTATATCTTTGTCAGTGAGTCCCATTCTGTAAAAGACATCCCTCAAGTGTGGTGGGCCTAAAAGGCATTAGAATGTTGAACGAAGTAAGAGATAACATGCTGAGAATATGTTTCAAAGTCGGAGCACTCAGTTGTAGAGCACTCTCAGAAAAACATGCCTAGTTCTTATTACTCCAAGGTAGCTTGGTAGCACTTTTGGCAATATATAGAATTTTTCCAGTAGGATAATCACCAAGTCCAGTTCAAGGTTATTGTTCATAATATTCAAGAGCTCCCACCAATTGGACTAAATTATTTTCCTTTGCAAAAATTTCTTGAGAATAATGTTTACAAAACGTAGAAACATGTTACGAGACAAAGCGATTAGTGCAATTTAGCAACAAAAAAAAACTAAATTATGTCATCTACAAGATTATTGACAAGTGACCTTAATATAGATGCAGAACCAAGGAAATTTTTTATAAGTATTCAAGTTGTTTAGGAGCAATATAATGCTAGAACAATAATTAGGAACCAAATATGGTATAAAGAGGATATGTAACGTAAATAGGATAGATGAAAGCTCCACTTATTTCATGCTCTGAATCAAGTTTAACTCAATTGTTCACAGTGCACCTCAGCGGCTATAACTTTACAAATATGCTCTGCATGTATTTCTGTAGTTCTAAGCCTAATCTTGAACAAGTGCTAGCGATTATTCATTATTTTTATCTTGTATTCTCATAGATTCTTTCCCTACTAGAGAAGTAGAGAATGAGTATGCCTTCCCTTGACATGGTGATATTGAATAGAGTAAACTACCCGTTCCATCATCAAATGATGCGTATCCCAGATTGTAAACTTCACAGTTAAATTAGATAAAAATTCAGAGTTTTTTACCTTTTATCTATTACCTTAATTTCAAATGATAGATCAGCTAAGTAAACCTTTTTAGATGACTAACCTTGTTTGGCATCAGGAAGACGCCCTTCTTCTGGTGAACTTGATGAATCCTGGTAGAAAGGTGGAAGTTACTGATTAAAGACAAGTCCACCAAATGTATGTAAAGTTTAAAATCGAAAACGGGGGCACATTTTCATCTTTTCGGTACCTTTCTACCAGGGACAAAATCAACGGTAGGACCCCCAGTTACTTCAACAGCAACTACTCCAGCAAGCTGCAGTGCCAAACGAAAAGGTGATTAAGCACAATCTCAAATCCGTAAAAACCAGAACATTTTTGTTCCTCAATTGGTAGTACGCATTACTACGAAGACATCTAAAATTAAACAGAACCTTTAGAAAATGGAAATAAATCCTCGACACAAGTATCCTCACCTGATAGAGATCAGCATACGTAATTATAGGATGTCTGGCCTTAATTTCTTCTGTACTCCATATAAATTAAAAGGCATTAGAAGATAGGAATTAGTATCGCTGGCTGCAAAATTGATTAGACTGACAAAAGAAGCACTTAATACATTATAAACAAAATATGGGGGCATAGGAGGATGCTTATTCAGAAGACACTGCTCAGTCGATCTTAATTTAGAGCAAAACAATATATTTTGTCTGTTTTCATGAAAAGAGAAAAATTGTAATGCTAAATAGAGAGAAACTGTTCAACCTAAAGCTAGACTCCTATTATTGCAGAACAATTTGATTTAATTACTAAACATATAAGCAGCCTAATCCTTTACAGAACTCCAAAAAAAGGGTGTAATATAGTGCTCAACTTTTCATCTTCGAATGAAAACTCAAAAGGGTAAGCATGAGCAATATACTAGTAAAACATAATTAGCTGTTAATATTCAAAATCAATCAAAAACACTCATGTCATGTACTTAAACTGAAACACTTAATCATTAACCATCGCATTGACAATTCATCGACGAACACAAATTCATTTCTCTTGAGGTAATTACTATCTTCAGCGAAAACTCCAGAAAAGTAAAAGGTTAAAAAGCTCACCACAAAGATCAATTGCAATTTTGAGACCGCTGTTAGCGGCATGCTTGTACTCTATCTCATTCCTGATTGATCCATCAGGTCCTCCAGTCTTTGTTGCTGCATCATACGTTCCTGCATCATGCCACCTGCGGAAACATATATATCCCGAAAATATAATGTCAGATCACAACGATTTTTATTTCCAAAACATTTGAGAATTTTGCATACATACGCTAAACGAAGCATAATAGGAGCACAGTTTTTGCTGGAGATAAGTGCTCGAAGATCTCTTCGGGCCCTCTCTATTTCCTTCAGATACTCTGCATTCACTGCCGCCATTGATAACACACGACGTTACAGTACAGTGATATCGTAATATTTGATGAACGAAATTGCGATACACGAGAAATATATTATATATAGAATAGAAGAAAAGAGAAGAGAACTTTTTGTGAGAGGTGAAGTAAAGAAGCAATGAATATGGAACAACACAAGAAACGAATTGGATTTTTGCTTCGTCAAGTGGCACAGGTCATGAATAATATGGAGGGAAAATACCAAAAAGGATGATCAAGTCTCTGTCAATAAGCGCGTTAAGGACATTCGACAATCTTACGAAAATGGTTGGTGGCGCGTGAATAAACGTGGTGATTGAAAAGCGTGGGTTATTGTTTGAGAATGTGTTGATATGCGTGCAATGGCGTGGGCATTTCTTATCTTTTTACTATTGGCTGCCCGATGAGCCTCGTGTGCTAGCGGATCTAACGAACCTTCATTTTTTGTGTCTATGTGGGGAGTGCACAGTTAGCCACTAATTAGAACTGTATTTATTTTTTAGTCACTATTTAAAATGTGTTTATTCTTTAGCCGGTGCTTTAATAAATTTTTACTTGTCCAGACAAAAATACCCATGTGCTAGATACGGTGTCATTAACTTCATGAGTGTTGTGTAAATATTAATGACAAAATGTCCTGAATTAGCACCTTCTATTTTAAACTTTAGGACATCTTGTCCTTAATTTCATACGTGTAGTGTAAATGTTAAGGACATGGTATCCTTAACTTCATGAGTATTGTGAAAATATTAAGGACATCGTGTCCTTAACTTCATGAGTGATGTGTAAATATTAAGGGCAAAGTATCTTGTATTTGCACCTTCTGTTGTTAAATTTTAGGACATCATATCCTTAACTTCATATGTGCAGTGTAAATATTAAAGATATGGTGTCCTTAACTTCATGTGTGTCGTATAAATATTAAGGACATAGTGTCCTTAACTTCATGAGTGTTGTGTAAATATTAAGGACATGGTTCACTTAATATCCAAAAGTTAAGACATTTCAGAAACATTTGTCCTCAATATTAGATTCCTAGTTCAATATTTCAGGATGTTTAGAAAATTGTGTCCTAACGTTTACTTGTTTTGCTAAATGTCCAGAAATTAAGGACATTTCAGAAACGTTTGTCCTCAGTATTAGATTCCTAGTTCAATATTTCAGGACAGAAAATTATGTCCTAACATTTACTTGTTTCGCTTAATGTTCAAAAGTTAAGGACATTTCTGAAACTGAATTTGATTCTCGTTTAATCCCCACAAAACAAACTCAAGTAAGGAATACAGCTTCCCAGTAGCAGTACAAACACATCCCAATAGCTAATTTGATTCAATTATCACGAAATCAACAAAGCTCAGGTGGTCATCTTCTCCAAAATCGGCTTAGCAAATTTTTGACAAACCCTAGCAAATTAGCTCACAAATGGTCCAAATTTGTAGAATCAACTCACAAAGGTATTTTCCAACAAATATTTTGACCACCCAAATGATTTTGAATATCTAAATTTTCAGAGAAGAAATGAGAGCCTAAGTGCCGGAGAGGAGCGAGGGTTTTGAGATTTTGATAATGAAAAAGGGTTGAAAAGAAAAGAGATGAAGAAAGGGTAAAAACGTCTATTCATATTAATTATAACAAAGTAGTGGCTATATATGCTTAACATTGAAATTGCTGGCCAAATACTAAATAGCATCTTAAAAACTGGCCACCCCACGTGTAACGACCAGGCCGGTCATTTTAAGAATTTACGCCCTGATCCCCTATCAACTGCTTTTCCCGTATTTGTTTCTGCTATTTTGATTTGTCGAGATGATTCATTGTGAGTTTTGGAGTGTTTTGGGACACTTAATCCCTCAATGAGAGCGTAAGCTTTAGAAATTGGACCGTAGTTGGAGCAGTGTGAATACGACCTCGGAATGGAATTCTGTCGATTTCGTTAGCTCCGTTGGTTGATTTTGGGCTTAGAGACGCATTCGAATTGTGTTTTGGAGATCCGTAGCTTCTTTAGACTTGAAAGGTAGAATAGCCTCATAGACACTTGTACTTATTTGTATTTGTCATTTTGATCTCTGTATTCAAGCAAGTTTCATCCAAACATTTATAGTCGTTCAAAGTCGATATTTTTAACCCTTCCGGCGCTGCGTGTCTCTCAACATGATGCTAGAATCCATGTCAGATAAAATTATGCTACATCACCTTTTCTTTTTATTTTTACATTAAAAAAATAAATAATCCTTCTCTCTTTCATCTTTTTTTTAACTTTTTGTTTTTCTTTCTCTTTCTTCTTCACCCCCACCTTCTCCTTATGCTATCACCTCTAGCACTGACAAAACGTGAAAGTTTCTATGGCCACCAAAAAAAACTATGAACCATTATTCCCAATTTCTCCATAATAAGAACCCTTATTCCACCTCTACCTGAATTCCTTATATCTACCATTTTTCTTCCTCATAAAAACCAAGCTTCACAACCATAGTAGCACCCAATTTCGTTTCTCTTTTCGCTATTTTCGTCCATCTTCATTCCTTTACTCAGCACTTCGCATCCATCTTCACGATCTCACTAGCTTCAAATCCCAT
Organism: Nicotiana tabacum; assembly: GCF_000715075.1. NCBI lineage: Eukaryota > Viridiplantae > Streptophyta > Magnoliopsida > Solanales > Solanaceae > Nicotiana > Nicotiana tabacum. Next base: position 141,762,056 of record NC_134082.1, read on the forward strand.
GTTTCCCCTATTAAAATATTGCTTCCCAGAAAATGGTTCCTAATATTATACTCTTTCATATTTTAGTAAATTCAATTTTATCTATACATAACAACAATCGTACAAATATAATAAAAAAGATGTCTATCAATCAAATTAAACGAATTTGTACTAAAAACAATCACAAAGCAAACAAACAATGACAAAGGAACTCAGATCTATCAAAAATATTTAGAAAAAAAAGGGCTGGGGTGATGAGGGAGGAGAATGAGATGGGCGGAAGAATCAAAGAAATGGGGCAGGGGTTGGGGGAAGAAAGAGAAGGGGAGAGGGATAAAGAGAGAGAAAAAACAGGGGAGAGGGGTGGGGTGAAACGAGAAAGAAACAATAGGAGCAGTATGCTTTTGTTTTTAATTTCTTTGACTTTTTCTTTTCTTTTATTATTTTAATTATTTTTAATATTATGTTCACACTCATTGTATGCGTGAATTATACGTATTTTGTACAACTCAGCCATTAAGTTGTCACGTATGCTCAGTCAATGGTCAGAGGGGTTTAAAATATTGACTTTTAGCAATTATAAGTGCTTGGATGAAACTTCGTTAAATATAGGGACCGGGATGACAAATGCAAACAAGTACAAGTGTCTACTAGGCTATTCTGCCGGCTTGAAATGCCGAAACTTGAATTTTTGAAGTTTTCGGATCGGTAGTGAATTTTTTATATCAGAGTCGGAATCTGATTCCGAAAGTCGAAATAGGTCTGTAGTGTTAAATATGACTTGTGTGCAAAATTTGGGGTCATCGGAGGAGGTTTGGTTGGTTGGTTTCGGCATCGATTGTCGAATTTAGAAGTTTCAAATTCATTAAGTTTGGATTGGAAGGTGATTTGTGTTTTTAGCGTTGTTTGATGCGATTTGAGGGCTCGACTAAGTTCATATGGTGTTTAGGATTGGTTTGTATATTTAGTTGAGGTCCCGGAGTCCTCGTGTGTGTTTCGGATGCTCAACAGACCATTTTTGAACTTGGAGAAGGATCAGATTTTTCTGGTTTTCTGTTGCAGACTTTCCTTCTTCGCGATCGCGTGAGGAGGATCGCGATCGCGAAGGCTTAGCTAAGGCATAAGAAGTTTTGTTCTTCGCGGTAATGGGAAAAGAAATGTGAACGCGTAGTATTGGTAGGAGGTTGAATTGTGAACGCGTGGTCTATGTCGCGTTCGTGAAGAAGAAGTTAGGCAACTGTGGAATGGGAGTTTCTCTTTGCAATCGTGTGAGGTCAACTGCTATCGCGTAGACCTGAGCAGTGCAAGCATAGCATTCACGTGGAGAGTATCGCGTTCGCGTAGGGAAAATGTAGGATCAGCGAAGTTGCTCTTCGCGATCGCGTGGGAGCTTCCACGGTCGCGATTAAGGTCGCGTCTGGGTAAAACATAAAGTTCAAAATCGAGGGTTTTGAGTTCATATCACAAAATTAAATTGGGAGCTCGGTAGGAGACGAAGAGATTTTCGAAGGGAGTTTGGGTTAATGATTCTTAACTCTTTTTTGCTTATAACCCATTAATCTAAACATGAACTCATCATCTAATTTGGGATTTAGGGTGAGAAATTGGGAAAAAAATGAGAAAGTTCTTAGGCCTAATTTTGGGGTTTTGATCAAGATTTTGATATCTGATTGGAGTAATTTTGAGGGTTCATAATCCGTAAATTTTTTCCGATTCCGAGACGTGGGCCCGGGAGACTTTTTGGGCAAGTTTCAAAATTTTGCATGTTAGCTTTGAATTAATTAGTTAAATTAGTTACTTAAAGTTATATTTACATTATGCAATTAATTTGAATAGATTTTGGCCATTTGAAGTCGGGTACTCGTGAGAAGAATGTGATTTCAAATTGATTGAGCTGATTCGAGGTAAGTGGCTTGCCTAAACTTGGGGGGGAGGGGGGAACTCCCCTATATGAGTGCCGTGTACATGAGGTGACGAGTGTGTACATGTGCTAATTATTGAAAATCCCATTTTCATTAAGCTAATACCATGTTTTCTTGTAGTTTAGCAAATACTTATACTTGAAGCCTCTTGTTTAGATTAGGAAAAGCATGCCTACGTGAGTTAATCGTTTTTTCCCGCTTTAATTGCCTACTTGTACTCTATGCAGCATGTTAGAGTAGAAATTCTTGTCTAATTCTTGAATAGAACTGTATATTTTTCTGAGATAGTTGTGTATTTACTTTGTGACTACGGGATGATATCCCGGGAGATCCCCCTGCTTGTTTACTTTCCGACTATGGATCGGTATTCTGGTAGATCCGCTTGCACAATTGTAATTGGGACTACGGGATAGCACCCGGTAGATTCCCCATAATCGATATTTATTTTTGGGACTACGGATTTGGTATTCCGGGAGTTCCCCTTGCACATTTATGATTTGGACTACAGGACGATATCCAAGGAGATCCTCTGGACATTTACGTTTGGGACTACGGGACGATATCCTGGGAGACCCCCTGTTGTTATTTCTGTGCATTGAATTAGGTTTTTTCTGTGATTTTATTCGTTATAGACTGTTAGCATTCTTATTATATTGTCGTATTCCATACTATTTTACCTCACATATATATTTATATAACCAGTAGGGCCCTGACCTTCTTCATCACTACTCGACTGAGGTTAGGCTTGGCACTTACTGGGTACTAATGTGGTGTACTCATGCCCTTTTCTGCACATATTTTTCGTGTGCAGATCCAGGTTATTCGGCTCAGCTATACTTCCAGTGAGGCGAGGCGATTTTCAGAGACTTTGAGGTATATCTGCCATATCCGCAGACCGAGGAGTCCCTCTCTATTCTTCCTTCTAACTTTAGCTCTCTTGTATTTACTTTTGTTTAGACATTCTAGAGTTAGAACACTTATAGTTATTCAACAGCTTGTGATTTTATGAGATTCCGGGTTTTGGGAGTTGATTCGGTTTGAGAGTTTATATTTATATATGCCAAGCGGCATCTTAAACATTTTATTTATGTTTTATCCTCAGTTGATGGCTAGTTTTATCTTTTGTTTTCTTTTTCCGCAAATTGTTAGGCTTACCTAGTCGTAGAGGCTAGGTGCCGTCACGACAGTTTACGGAGGACGAACTTGGGTCGTGACAAGTTTGTATCAAAGCTCTAGGTTCATATGAGTCATGAATCATAAGACAGTTTAGTAGAGTCTCACGGATCGGTACGGAGACGTCTGTACTTATCTACGAGAGGCTATGTAACTGTTAGGAAAATTTTACTTCATTTGATTTCCTTGTCGTGCGAGATTTTTAATATCACAATTATAAACTTTTGTCCTCTATTCTCTCACAGATGGTGAGGACACGTGCTACTGGAGATGACCAGGCACCCACGCCCCCTAGTAGAGCTGCAAGAGGTCGAGGCCGAGGACGCGCCCGTGGTGCAGCCAGAGCACCCGCACAAGCTACCACAGAGGAGCCACTAGTAGCTCCAGCCGGAGTCCAGGCACCTGATACGCCTACTACTACTACTACTATTTCAGCTCTTTATGAGACTCTTGCACAGTTCGTGAGCATGTACACCACCCTAGCTCGGGCAGGGTTGATTCCCCTTGCTGTAGCCACATCCTAGGCCGGGGAGGAGCACAGACTTCCGCCGCCCGCACTCCTGAGCAGCGGGTCCAGGTTGATCAGGTCCTAGAGGTTATACCGGAACCGCCTGCAGTCCCAGTTCAGCCCGAGGATAGAGAAGCGGCTTCAAAGGATGAGCAGCGGAGACTTAAGAGGTTCAAGAAGTATAAGCCTCCTGTATTTAGTGGTTTAGCATCAGATGATCCCCTGGGACTTTTGTAGGAGTGTTACCGTATCCTCCGTACTATAGGTATATCAGGATCGAGTGGGGTTTTTTTCACTGCCTTCTAGCTTCGAGGAGAAGCCTACCAGTGGTGGCGTACTTTTGAGTTGGACAGCCTAGCTGAGGCAGCATCCCTTACTTGTACTCAGTTTTCAGATATATTCTTGAGAGGGTTTGTCCCTAAGAGCCTTAGGAAGCGTGGCGTATAGAGTTTGAGCATTTGAGCCAAGGCACTATGACTGTTTCGGAGTATGTTGTCTGTTTCACTAACTTAGTGAGGTATGCACCAGCCTTGGTTTCTACAGTTCGTGAGAGAGTTCTCCCATTTATTGAGGGGCTTATTCCTAGCATCATGTCTAGCATAGCTCGTGAGTTGGAGATGGATATTTCTTATCAGTTAGGAGAGTAAAGGGTATGCATGCTCGGGATAGAGAGGAGAGGGAGACCAAGAGGTCTCGAGAGTCGGGCCATTATTCTGGTACCCGTGCTCCAGCTGCTGTTCATCATGGTAGAGGTTATATGAGTCATCCCGTTCATTCAGCTCTTCCAGCAGCTAGTGGTATTCCAGCTCCTCCTAGACCTTAGGAGCCTTACTATTCACCTTTAGTATCTAGTACGCCTCCTACACGGGGTGCTTTCAGTGGTCAGTCCAGTAGACCTGGCCCGAGCCAGTCACAACCGCCACATCTTCCCAAAGATTGTTTTGAGTGTGGTGACACATGCCATATGGTGAGGGATTGCCCTAGACTTAGGAGGGGTGCACCTCCATGGACTTCTCAGCCACTGCGTGCCCCGTAGAGTTCTCAGGCTATGATTACAGCACCAGTTGCTACCCCACCTACTCATCCAGCTAGAGGTGGAGGTTGGGGAGGTAGAGGTCTCCCTAAAGGGGGAGGCCAGGCCATATATTTTGCCCTACCTGACCGTACTGAGGTTGTCACCTCCGATTCTGTCATCACAGGTATTGTCGTGGTTTGTCATATAGATGTATCGATTTTTTTCGATCCAAGCTCCACTTATTCTTATGTGTTTTCTTATTTTGCCCCATATGTGGGCGTATCTCAGGATTCTTTGAGTTCCCTTATTTATCTTTGTACTCCTACGGGGGATTCTTTTGTTGCATGTTTATGGGTTGTGTTTGGTTGCTCTTAGTAGTTTTGAGACCAGAGCCAATTTATTATTGTTCAGCATGATAGATTTTGATGTTATCTTGGGCATGGACTGGTTGTCACCCCATTATGCTATTCTTGACTATCACGCCAAAACTGTGACGCTGGATATGCCAAGTGTACCGCGAGTTGAGTGGAGAAATACCTTAGATCACACTCCCAGTAGAGTTATTTCTTTCCTTAAAACTTAGTGAATGGTTAAGAAGGGGTGTCACGTGTATCTAGCCTATGTGAGAGATATTAGTGTTGATACCCCTACAGTTGATTCAGTCCCAGTAGTAGGGGACTTCCCTGATGTGTTTCCAGCTGATCTTCCGGGTATGCCACCCGACAGAGATATTGTTTTCGGCATTGATTTGTTGCCGGGCACTCAGCCCATTTTTATTCCTCCTTATCGTATAACTCCTCCTGAGTTGAAGGAGTTGAAGGAGCAATTGCGGGTAAAAGGGTTTTTTTGGCTAAGTGTATCACCTTGGGGTGCTCCTATTTTATTTGTGAAGAAAAATGATGGTTCTATGTGTATTTACATTGATTATCGCTAGTTGAAAAAGGTTACAGTGAAGAACTTATATCCTTTTCCTTGTATTGATGATCTATTTGAGCAGTTGTAAGGTACACGAGTGTTTTCTAAGATTGACTTGTGTTCCTATTATCACCAGTTGAAGATTCAGGAGCCAGATATCCCGAAGACTGCTTTCAGGACTCGGTATGGTCATTATGAGTTCCTTGTTATGTCATTTAGGCTGACCAATGCCCCAGCAGCCTTTATGAATTTGATGCACAGTATGTTCCGGCCATATCTTGACTCGTTCGTCATTGTCTTTATTGATGATATTCTGGTGTATTCCCGGAGTCGAGAAGATCATGAGCAACACCTGAGGACAGTGCTTCCAACTTTGAGAGAAAAGAAATTATATGAAAAGTTCTCAAAATGTGAGTTCTGGTTGGATTCCGTGGCATCCGAAGAAAGTGGAAGCAGTGCAGAGTTGGCCCAGACCATCCTCAACTATAGAGATCCGTAGTTTTCTTGGCTTTGTGGGTTATTACCATCGATTGTTGAGGGATTTTCATCTATTGTAGCACCTATGACCAGGCTGACCCAGAAGGGTGCTCCGTTCCAGTGGACGGAAGAGTGTGAGGCGAGCTTCTAGAGTCTGAAGACAGCTTTGACTACAGCCCTAGTCTTGATATTGCCTACAGGTTTGGATTTTATACTGTCTATTATGATGCCTCGAGGATTGGCCTTGGAGTGGTATTGATGCAGGACGGTAGGGTGATTGCCTACACATCTAGACAGTTGAAGGTACATGAAAAGAATTATCCTGTACATAATCTCGATTTAGCTGCTATTGTTCATGCCTTAAAGATCTGGCCCAATTATTTATACGGTGTTCCTTGTGAGATTTATACTGATCACCGGAGTTTGCAGCATATGTTCAAGCAGAAGGATCTTAATTTGCGCCAGAGGAGGTGGTTAGAGTTGCTGAAGGACTATTGTATCACTATCTTATACCACCCTAGTAAGGCCAATGTGGTGGCCGATTCTTTGAGTCGCCGGGCAGAGAGTTTGGGGAGTTTGTCTTATTTACCAGCAGCGGAGAGGCCCATGACGATGGATGTTCAGGCCTTAGCCAGCTAGTTTATGAGATTGGATCTTTCGGAGCCCAGTCAGGTTCTAGCTTGTGTGATTTCTTGGTCTTCCTTGTTCGATCATATTTGAGAGCGTCAGTATGATGACCCTCATTTGCTTGTCCTCAAGGATAAGTTTTTGCATGGTGATGCCAGAGATGTGACCATTGGTGATGACAGGGTATTAAGGATGTAGGGTCGGGTTTGTGTAACCAATGTTGATGGGCTTCGATAGTTGATTCTAGAAGAGGCCCATAGTTCGCGATATTCCATCCATCCGGGTGCCGCGAAGATGTACCAAGATTTGAGACAGCACTATAGGTAGAGACAGATGAAGAAAGATATAGTTGGGTTTGTAGCTCGGTGCCTCAATTGTCAGCAGGTAAAGTATGAGCACCAGAGACAAGGTTGTTTGCTTTAGCAGATAGAGATTCCAGAGTGAAAATGGGAGCGGATCACCATGGACTTCGTAGTTGGACTTCCACAAACTTTGAGGAAGTTCAATGCCATTTGGGTGGTTGTGGATCGGCTGACCAAGTCTGCGCACTTCATTCCTGTGTGTACCACCTATTCTTCAGAGCGGTTGGTGGAGATTTATATCTAGGAAATTGTTCTTCTACATGGTATTCCAGTTTCCATAATTTCAGATAGAGGTGCACAGATTACATCACGGTTCTAGAGGGTCGTACATCATGAGTTGGGTACTCAGGTGGAGTTAAGCATAGCATTTCAACCCCGGACGTACGGACAGTCTAAGTGAACTATTCAGATTCTTGAGAATATGCTCCATGCGTGTGTGATGGAGTTTAGAGGGTCTTAAGATCAGTTCTTGCCACTGGCGGAGTTTGCCTACAATAATAGTTATCAGTCCACTATTCAAATGGCACCATATGAGGCTTTGTATGGTAGGTGGTGTAGATCCCCGGTGGGTTCGTTTGAGTCGGGTGAGGCTAGATTATTGGGCACAGACTTGGTTCAGGATGCCTTGGAGAAGGTTAAGGTGATTCAGGATAGACTTCGCACAGCCCAGTCAGACAGAAAAGTTACGCGGACCGAAAGGTTCGTGATGTTTCTTATATGGTCGGAGAGCGGGTTACTTCGAGTTTCGCCTATGAAGGGCGTTATGAGGTTTGAGAAGAAGGGGAAATTGAGTCCGAGGTTTATTGGTCCTTTTGAGATATTGTGACGTGTTGGGGAAGTTGCTTATAAGCTTGCCTTACCTCCCAGCTTGGCAGGAGTTTACCCGGTATTTCATGTTTTGATGCTTCGGAAGTATCACGGTGATCCGTCGCACGTGTTGGATTTCAGTTCAGTCTAGTTTGACAAAGATCTATCTTATCTTGAGGAGCCAGTGGCGATCTTGGACAGGCAGGTTTGAAAGCTAAGTCCAAAGAACATTGCATCAGTGAAGGTTCAGTGGCGTGGTCAGCCAGTCGAGGAGGCAACTTGGGAGACCGAGCAGGATATGCGCAGTCGTTACCCTTATATTTCACCACTCTAGGTATATCTCCATACTCATTCGAGGATAAATGAATATTTTAAGAGGGGGAGGATATAACGACTCGGCTAGTTGTTTATCGTGAAAATGGTAATAACAATTAAATTTGTAAATGGGACTCTAAAAATACGTGATCTATTTTTATTCTAGTTGTTAGAGCAGTTGATGCTAGGCGTATGGAGTTTAATGGCGAAATACAAGTTAAAACGAGGCTGTAATCAAACCGAGGGGCTTGCTACCCAGGCTTCGGATTGATCGATGAAAGGCCTCGAGGTCGATACCCGGCTCGAGCTCGAGCTATCAAGGGTAACCGGGAAGGGGATAACAGTTAAGATATAATTAAAGAAGTCTCTTAATGGACAATATCAAGAAGTGAATGAAGAACTAGTATAAAAGCAATAAATGTAAAGAGTAGCCTCGAGCGAGTAAGTTAGAGAGAAAGAGAGAGAGAGAGATTATTGATCTTCTAAAGAATAGTTGAGATCCCCCTTACAGAGTGTTAATGATTCCCCTTTTATAAGAGGGGGGAATCCAAACTTAGTACAAGATACGTTGAGTGTTAAAGGAAGTGGGATGAGACAGCGAACTAGCTTCATGACGTATACGTAGACCAATGTTAGGCTGCCCAGGTAGACTTAATCGGCTTCGGATGCATTCTTCGGAAGCCTCCCATACTCGTCTGGGTCTTAGCTAACATTATTCCTAGGCCGGATGTCGACAGATCTTGAGGGAAGTATTCGGCTCAAGGTCGCGAGCCTCCGAGGTGATCTCTTGAAGCACTTTGTCAACAAGAAATTGGTCCCCCCGATTTCACCGTGCACAGATAGTCTCCGTATTTCTTAGAGAGAAGCGATAAGAAATGATTTTGACATCCCACTCTGTGGGCTCCCACAATGACGTCGTGCTGATAATGCAACCCCTCATGAGTGCTGAAACGTTTCACCGTTTTGCTTTTTCAGGGCCGTTCGACGTGTCGTAATTCTTCATTATTCCGGGTCATAATGTTGCCATTGATTCATCTCCCACGAACGCATTGAATTTGCCTATTGTTACATTTTTCTAGGGTGATAATGGCATCATCGGTTACCTTGCCCTTCTTCTCTATAAATAGGGCGCCTTGTGGTTAGTTTTTCATCCAAGCATCCTCCGATATCTATCCTTTCCTCGTTTCTTGCTATATTTATTCTTTGCTGTTTCGCCATGTTTGAGGCCCATGGCCTCAAGATTTTACGTCGACATCATGCGTGCTACGGCTTATCTCCTGGACCTTCTCTGGTTGAACGAAGTTGTGCTGCCTCGATGTTATTGTTGTTGTTGTTGTTGTTGCTATTGTTGCTGACTTTGTTAGCTAGGGGCGATAAAGCAGAGGACCAATTTCCTCTGACCCGAGGAAGTATTTGGTCACCACTGCTCGAGAGGGGGATCGAATTATACACCGCTGCTCACCCTCCTTCCTCGGCTTGGCATATTACACCCCCTTTGGATTCCTTGGGGTGTGGCGGCACTTTCTACTAGTTGTCGCCTCCTAGGCCGGGGCAACGTCTCAAGAAGTGGATTTATAATAGTAATACTGGTGGAGTTCATACTAGCCAGATTTTTCACCCAGCCACTTCTTGTCTCCTTTCGGCTTCTCCTTGGTCACTTTGCTCTTCTCCATCGCTTTCCTCTTCTATGTCCGCCCTTTTGAAGATGCCATTCCAGGAGGGTCGAGATGAGATTCTCGAGGGTATTGGGCTTGGAATATATTGTCTTTGAGGTCGCGCACCTAAGGAGGTGATGCCGAAGATGCCGCTATTGAGGACACACTTTTGGGAATAAGCTAGATTCTTAGACTTTGTTGTATGCACACCCTTCTGCTTCTTTGTTTCTGTGTAAGGATCTCCTTGCGGGCTTTTGTAATCATATGTGAGAACCCCCCGAGGGCCGTTGTAAGCGAACATTTATGAATACAAAGATATTTTCTTGACTCCTGCCTTTAATACTTGTCGTATTTCTTTATGTTCGCGGAGGCGCCGAATGCATGATTATGTTTGTTGTTGCTGTACTGAACCCGAATGTGAATATTCCTTCCGGCCTTCGGTTGATGGAAACGGCTTCGCACAGGGTCTTTTGTGGTTCCTTGGATTCAACCCAAATAAGGTTGATAAAATCGGGCCACCGGGACCCAGACTTTGCGCGAAAATGAGAATAATGTTTTGGGTTTCGGGGTCGTGACTCACCAGTTGTGTTCCGTAATAACCTTTGAGACGAATTTGCTCGGGGACCCGTGGGCGGGGGCTGCTTTGCGATTTCTTGAAAGCAGTCTCCAAGCGAAGGCTTGCTCGTGCTCGGACCATCTGGAAGCGTGTTTTAGTGTGAGTAGCCTTACAGTTGTGTAGATAGATTCTAAAAAGGGGTTTGTCCGACCCTGGACGTCACCCGGAGCCAGATCCGTGCGGGCGACGTTCAAAGAAAAAAATGCTCATCTCTTTATAGCCTGGTTCCCTTTGACGGAGATCCTCAAAGTCGTGTGCCACCCTTGTGTTGGCGAAGGTGTTGTCGGCTCTCCGGAGCGCTGCCCTACTTTGACGGAGGTCCTCGAGGTCGGGTACCACCTCGAGGCTGGAGAGGATGCTATCGGTTGGTATTCCTAATCGGTTTTGAGGTAGGCGAATCGTCGCCGCCTTTCCCACATATAATATGAGGTTGTTTCTGCCTTTTCAGGGATTTCCCCATCTTAGGCAATTGCCATTTTCTTTCCGTGCCATGTTTTTGGTATTAACACGCTTGTGCATCTTTTTGCCTCTTAGCTTTTCAACTTTGCAACCGCTACGTCGGCTATGCCGGGGTTAATCTGGCCGGGAGGGGAGAGTCCCCACCGGTCCTCTGGATCATCGAGGTCTGCTGACTTCATGATGCCTGTTGATTACGCCTTTCGTTGCTGTTGTCGAGGACAGCAGAGACCAGGCATGGACAAGTCACTTCGCCTGGGTGCTGACTGCTAGTATTATACCTTAGGAAACCGTATTATTTATTGTAGAATGGAGCTATACTCTTAGGTGGTGCGCCCCATGCTTTACCATTTCTGCCTATGGCGAGAACGGATTTAGTAGTTGTGTCTTACTCCTTTCCTGCAGCAACTTCGTGGGTGCCAGGTGAAGTTCCCGATTTGCCTGACTGGGTCTGGAGGTTGGCAACCCATTTGACTTGCGACGAGCATAGGTGGTAAGTTGTGTCCCGAGGCAATTGGGAAGCTAAATACCAAGGTATGTGCGTACGCTGCCTTTACCTTAGTCTCCGTATATCTGAGATGGCATTTTCCTCTTTCTTTTGTACTGACCTTGTCGTCATAGGTATCGAAAGGTCCCCAGGAGCGATGTTGTGCTCCTCCGGAGAGGGGGAGAAGCTGTTGGCTTCCGAGCCAAGTGACGATGGGGATAAACGGGATGTCCACTCACAGTGCGATGGAGCTTTTAGCGGGGCCAAACGGGTCTGTGTCTTCGAGGAGAAAACATTGCCTGAGCCTGTTGTTCCTGAAGTCTTCGGTTCTGGAACATTGGTTCCTCCTAGTGATCATGCTTCGATCGAGGTTGGTTCTTCCAGGGCCGATGGGGCTGGACCAACAAGAGTGTGCTCGGCCTTCGAGGAAGTCCGCCGGCTTCACTTTGCGGTGAGTTACGGCACAGTCCTCCCGTATCTCGTGTCTTCCCTTCCTCATCAAGTTTGTCTTCTGTAGGCCCTTGATAGGCTCAAGTCCGAGCTGCTCCATCATGGGGTTAGGCTTCGGAAAGCTCTAGATGAGGGTAGGTCCATTAGGCTCCTCTACGAGAAAAAGGAGGTTGAGTTGATGCACTGGCGATGTGAGGCGTACCGGAGCTCGAATTACGAGAGCTATTTGATGGAGCAAGTAATCCCTCATAGTACGCGTTTCACTTTTTAACCTTTAAGGTTAATCTTTTTACTTACCTCAGCTGCAGAAAAAGATGGAGGCTCTAGAGCACCTTAGGGGTGAAGCCGATAGGAATGACTGTGGAGAACTTAAGAGCTCAGGTGCAGGCTCAAGGTTCAGAAGAGAAGGGTGCCTTAGCTAAAGTTCCCGCCTTCGAGGCCCAAATCCTCTTGGCTTGTGACAATGCGAAGCTTGAGTCTGAACTCTCAAAGGTTAGGGTTGAAATCGTCGATTCTCGGGCTGAAGCAGCATTGAGTTGGACTAAGGCTGATCAGGAGATGGCAATTCATTTAAAGGACGCTATTGATGCCCAAGCCAAATTGAATAGGGCCCTCGATCGTGAAAAGAGGATCGAGGAATATGTTCGTTGCAGATCCCGAAGAGAGGTACTTGAAGAGATCGGCTCCAGGGGTTTTGTTCTCCTAGAAGAGCTGGGTCGAGCGAGGGAAGATGAGCGTGATGCTCGGTCACTTCTTGCCGACACCGCGGAGAGTGAAGATGGGGATGGTAGGTTGTAGCCTTCTGAAGCAGAGCGTAGATTTTTCCATTGTGTACGTGGTATTCGCATAGCACGTTTGTAGATGGAGAATGTACCATATGCATATGTAAATAAAAGAAAACCTGAAGCTTTATCTCTTATGTCTCCCTTTCTGATCTGCTTTTGACCATGCGGGCTGGTTTCGGAGTATAGCGAGAATCCTTAGATTCGTAATATGGTTCTGGAGCTCATCAGGCAGGCCCGGAGGCTCTTTCATGCTCGGTTAAATGAGGCTTTTAACGCAAGCTGGCATTAGAGCTCTTATGCTTTGCTCAACTGTTTTGGGTTTAGTCTCCGAGTCAGGTTTTGACTCGAGCCTACTTGACCTTCAATCTTTTGTGCCTGCATGGGCGGACAATAATGGCTCTTACGCCTTGCCCTTGGGCATTTGTATTTTAACTATTTTGGGTTCAGTCTCCGAGTCGGGTTGCGACTCGAGCTTAATTGACCCTCAAGTTTTTTTTGTGCTAGAGACTATGGCTCTTATGTTGTGCCCTTAGGCATGTATAGTTAACTATTTTGGATCCAGTCTCTGAATCGGGTTACGACTCGAGCTCATTTAATCCTTCAGTTTTCAATTTTTTAAGCGGGCGACAGTGGCTCTTACGCTTTTGGTCGCTGCGACCTTTTAGTGTGTGGCCCTGAGGCTCGTTTGGCTGGCGATAATGGCTCTTACGCTTTTGCTCATGGGCATATATAGGCTTTGTTTTCCTCTCGTTAAGGACTTTTGAAATGATTTTGCCTAACCCGTCGTCGGTTCGGGAGGAACCTCTATTTCAAGTCGTTAGCGGCAATGTTCGAGCACCTCGGAAGGTTTGGCTCGTAGGCTGAGTAGCTCAAAGCCTTGTGATTTGGAGCTAACATGGTCGAAGCTCATTTACCTATTGAGGGTAGCCTATTTTAACGGGTTCTTTTTGAAGTAGATTCGAAGTAATGGCCTGTGATTTTGCTAGCGACGGTCGGGCGTCCCCGAGTCGCGTTAATTTGGCTGGTGCACCCGTATTGACCGTAGTCATTTGTGTTTGGACGAAGCCATTTTTGATCCCAAGTGTGGTAGTTTAGGCATATACATCAAGGGTATGCCCTTTCGGGAGTCTTACAAATGCGACATATAGCCTAAATTTTGGGATTGCGTTTTATGCCCGTGGTAGGGTCTTACAAAATTTTCATGCCTGTTGAGGTCTTACAAGTTTTTCATGCCTGTCGAGGTCTTACAGTTTTGTCATGCCTGTTGAGGTTTTACAGTTTTTTCATGCCTATTGAGGTCTTATAGTTTTGTCATGCCTATTGAGGTCTTACAGTTTTGTCATGCCTAATGAGGTCTTACAGTTTTTTCATGCCTGTTGAGGTCTTACAGTTTTTTCATGCCTGTTGAGGTCTTACATTTTTGTCATGCCTGTCGAGGTCTTACAGTTTTTTCATGCATGTTATGGTCTTACAGGTTTTGTTGCTATGTTGAATAGATCTTGCCAGACCGAGTTTGTCGTTGCTCAAGAGTTTGGAGTTGCCTCATTGAGGGCATACGAGCATGGGGTTCCGTCCCTTGAGGTCGTGCGTTTCTCTTTTGAACTTTTGACGTCAGTCTCCGAGTACTCAGGGTACCTTCGATGTTGGTGATGCTTGGCAATTTTTGTGTTACCTTACCTGAAGGTTTTATGATTTCGAAGTTTTGACCCGGAGGTCGTCTAAGTGTTGAATTGCCAACGTCAGTCCCTGAGTGTTCGGGATGTTTCCAGTGGAGGAATTGTTACCTTATTTTGCGAAGGTGTTTTTTGCAAAAGGTATTCTTTGATCGTCCGGTACAATAGTACATGTATTTGCCGATGGGAGCCTGGCTATATGGACACGATTCGTTTGACTGTTTGGCCTGGAACATTACTTTCCTATAGGAACCCCATTTGGCGTTTCAAGACTTTTCCGGGAAGCTTTCTGGGGGAATGCCCCTCATCATTCAAAGTTGACTGCAAAATAGGTTTTGAGCATTTGTTGAGTTTCCCTTAGGCAGCTTGCAGACGTTGCCTCGTTAAAAACCTTGCCGGTAAAACCCTTCCTTTGGGACAAAAACTCGGTCGAAGTAAAAGAGTGCAACGGGTGCGTTTTAGAACATTAAGGTCTTCAGGCAGGGTTAGCATTCTGACCACTCCGATCGAGTTTCTGCATAAGGGTTAGCCCTAAATTTGAAACAAAAAGGGAGATGGTCGTACCTTGAAGTGAGATATGTTGGCGATGCCTCGGGATTGATTCGCTACAATCGTATAGGCTGATTTATTTCAATTGCCCGAGGTGAATATGTGGTATGGTTATTTACTTCTTTTTGCCAAGTTTGATCGAGGGTGAGGCCTAATTCAACCTTTAGTTTACTCGGGGGCGGAGGTACGAACGTTGGTACCACATCGTGTATCGCGAACATTTCCATTGCCGCATGTTGTTCCCCGTAGATTGTTTTAATTTTGTCCTTTGTTGGAAATTTTATCATTTGGTGAAGGGTGGATGGCACTGCTCTCATGCAGTGTATCCACGGCTGCCCTAATAAGGCGTTATATCTCATGTCTCCTTAGATGACATGGAATTTGGCGTCTTGGGTTGTGCCGACCACGGTGACCGAAAGGATGATTTCTCCTTTCGTTGTATTGCTTGCCATGTTGAATCCGTTGAGGACTCGAGTGGCGGGCACGATTTGGTTGAGTAATCCAAGCTGCTCTATCACCCTCGACCTGACAATATTAGCCGAGCTACCTAGATCTACGAGTACACATTTTATTTGAAAAGAATTTATAAGGAAGGAATTACCAGTGCGTCATTATGGGGTCAAGACAAGGTATCAGTGTCCTCTTTGCTGAATGTGAGGGCGTCCTCCGGAATATATCCCCGAGTCCGCTTTTCTTTGGTGATGGATATTTTTGTTCTTCTTATTACGGGTTCCTGCGGGGCATCGGCGACCCCATGATCATGTGAATGACATGTTGCGGCTCGTTTGCCTCGATCTTCTTGGTTGCCTCCCTTTCCTGGAACTGATTTTTAGCTCGATCGCTAAGGAATTCCCGGAGATGTCCTTTGTTAAGCAGTCGAGCTACCTCTTCTCGTAGCTGATGACAATCCTTGGTCCTGTGGCGTGCGTGTTTTGAAATTTGCATACCAAGTTGTAATTCATTTGTGAAGGATCCAATTTATAGGTTTGGGCTACTTGTCGTCTCTGATTTTACTGATGGCGAACATGATATCCGATACATCAACGTTGAAGTTGCTTCTGACAAGTGGGGCGCACCCGTTGTCACTAAGTTCCGATTGAACCTGGCTCTATTGATGAGCCCTCGAGGATCCTGTCCTCGATCTACTTTCCGATCATTACGAGGTAGGTTGTGCCTCGAGGCGTTCCTCCTATCTTCGAGGTATGGCTAATACCTTTCTTTGATTAGTTTTGGTTCCTTGGCCAGGAGCCTGCTCGGGTATACTGAGCCCAAAGAGGCTCCCAACTGGTCGTCCTCGGCCCTAATCTTCGACTAGTACTGGTTGTGGACGTCTGACCAGGTCATAGCTGGGAACTCGATCAGGTTCTGTTTCAGCTGTTTCGAAGCCACCGAGCTTCGTTCGCTCAGACCTTGAGTAAAGGCCTGCACTGCCTAATCGTTGGGGACTGGCAGTAGCTCCATTCGCTCCATTTGAAAGCGAGACAAAAATTCCCATAGCATCTCGTTCTCCCTTTGCTTGATTTTGAAAACGTTAGAATTCCTCGTCGCTATTTTTATGGCACCGGCGTCTGCCTTTACGAAGGAGTCTGCTAGTATGGCGAATGAATCTATGGAGTTAGGAGCCAAGTTGTGATACCACATCATGGCCCCCTTCGAGAGTGTTTCCCCGAATTTTTTCAATAATACGGACTTGATCTCGTTATTCTTTATATCATTGCCTTTTACCGCACAAGTTTAGGCTGTAATGTGCTCATTAGGGTCAGTTGTCCCATTGTATTTAGGAAGTTCCGGCATTCTGAACTTCTTTGGAATGGGTTTCAAAGTCGCTTCCTCGGGGAACGACATTTGTATGAACTTCTTCGAATCCATGCCCTTGAGGACTGGGGGCGCACCGGGGATCTTCATGATCGCGTGGGAGCTTCCGCGATCACGATTAAGGTCGCATTTGGGCAAAACATAAAGTTCAAAATCGAGTTTTTTGAGTTCATATCACAAAATTGAATTGGGAGCTCGGTAGGAGACGAATTTTGGAGAGATTTTCGGAGGGAGTTTGCGGGTAATGATTCTTAACTCCTTTTTGCTTATAATCTATTAATCTAAACATGAATTCATCATCTAATTTCAGATTTAGGGTGAGAAATTGAGGGAAAATTGAGAAAGTTCTTAGGCCTAATTTTGGGCGTTTGATCAAGATTTTGATATCGGATTGGAGTAATTTTGGTATGGCTAAACTCATGAGTGAATGAGGGTTCATAATCCGTAACTTTTTCCCGATTTCGAGACATGGTCCTGGGAGACTTTTGGGCAATTTTCTTAATTTTGCGTGTTAGCTTCAAATTATTTAGTTAAATTAGTTAATTGAAGTTATATTTATATTATGTAATTAATTTGAATAGATTTCGGCCATTTGGAGTCGGGTACTCGTGGCAAGAACGTGATTTCAAGTTGATTGAGCTGGTTCGAGGTAAGTGGCTTGCCTACCTTGTGTGGGGGAACTCCCCTTAGGATTTGGTATTGTTGTTATATGAGTGTCGTGTACGTGAGGTGACGAGTGCGTACACGTGCTAATTGTTGAAAATCCCATTTTCATTAAGCTAATACCATGTTTTCTTGTAGTTTATCAAATACTTATACTTGAAGCCTCTTGTTTAGATTAGGAAAAGCATGCCTACGTGACTTAATTGTTTTTCCTACTTTAATTGCCTACTTGTACTCTGTGCAGTATGTTAGAGTAGAAATTTCTGTCTAATTCTAGAACTGTATATTTTTCTGAGATGGTTGTGTATTTACTTTGGGACTACGGGACGATATCCCGGGAGATCCGCCTGCTTGTTTACTTTGGGACTACAAATTGGTATTCTGGTAGATCCCCCTACACATTTATGATTGGGACTACAGGACAGCACCCGGTGGATTCCCCATACTGGATATTTACTTTGGGACTACGGATTTGATATTCCGGGAGTTCCCCTTGCACATTTATGATTTGGACTACGGGATGATATCTCGGGAGATCCTCTGGACATTTACGTTTAGGACTATCGGACGATATCCTGGGATATCCCCTGTTGCTATTTCTGTGCATTGAATTAGGTTCTTTCTGTGATTTTATATGTTATAGACGGTTAGCATTATTATTATATTATTGCATTCCATACTGTTTTACCTCACTTATATATTTATATAACCAGTAGGGTCCTGGCCTTCCTCGTTACTACTCGATCGAGCTTAGTGTTGGCACTTACTAGGTACCATTGTGGTGTACTCATGCCCTTTTCTGCACATGTTTTTCGTGTGTAGATCTAGGTTCTTCAGCTCAGCCATACTTCCAGTGAGGCGAGGCGATCTTCAGAGACTTCGAGGTATATCTGCCGCATGCATAGACCGGGGAGTCCCTCTCTATTCTTCCCTCTAACTTTAGCTCTCTTGTATTTACTTTTGTTAAGACATTCTGGCGTTAGAACACTTGTAGTTATTCAACAGCTTGTGATTTTATGAGATTCCAGGTTTTGGGAGTTGATTCAGTTTGAGAGTTTATATTTGTATATGTCGAGCGGCATCTTAAATGTTTTATTTATGTTTTATCCTCAGTTCATGGCTAGTTTTATCTTTTGTTTTCTTTTTCCAAAAATTGTTAGGCTTACCTAGTCGTAGAGACTAGGTACCATCACGACAGTTCATGGAGGGCGAACTTGGGTCGTGACACCATACCATTTCCACTTAATTTGTTGGTCGCTAAAGCAGGCTGATCTAGGACGATGTAATTTGCCTGGTTTATGGGCTTTTAGAACTCCGACTCTATACGACCCAAAGAAAAACCTGTATGAGTAGCCCAAAGTAGGTGCTTTCACAAGGCCACATAAAACTACAACATAGTAACACATGTAATTATCATAGTGTGGCATCTCAGAAGAATAGTGTATGTGTAGACCTGATAAGTTATGTGCCTTTGTGTTTTGATGATTTAACAAATTTCATATGAGAACCAGATAAGGAATGTGATACAAAGCCTCTTTGTGCTCAGAACTACAAGTCACATGTTTGGCCAAGTTACAATGATATCAGTCAAGGGAACAACAGAGGGAACAGATGGCTATTTGTTCCTCCGGTCACAGTACAAGTCAACTTGACAGTTGTTAAACCTGATGCATTGCAGACGCAACAATACAGCAGTCACTGTTGAAGCATGTTGTGTACCAGATACTTGCTTGCATCATCCTAGTGGCATCACTTATATATCATCAAGATGAGGCAAAGGATTACACACACTTGCAAACCCTAAAATATAATTTACTCTCAAGTGTGCAGCCGCCTTTATTTACTCCAAGGCTTGAAGAACAAAGCAGCAACAGAACAATGTACCAGATCCCAACATTGAGTACATCGAGTGTCCTTAGTATTGTTATATCTTTGTTAATGTTATTCACTTGTAATACCTGCTCAATTTAGTTAGAAGCATCTCGCGGGATATCTTTGTAAACCATAAACCTTGTGTTTGTATTTGACTAGAGTTAGTCAAATTGGTGAGCTTTGTAATAGAGTTATTACAAATAGGATTGCAATATAGTTATTGCAAGTAGGTGAGAGATTAAGAGTTTAATTTATAGGTTATAAGAGGTTGTAATCTAAAGTTACTCAATTAGTGAAGTTAAAATCCTACGAGTGTAGGTCGTGATTTTTAATCCTTTAAGCTGGGAGTTTTCCATGTATAATAATTTTGTGTTATTTACTTATCATTGTGTGTGTGTGCGCGCGTTCTGAGGGAAGTGATAGAGAAATATGTTCTCTATACGGTTTGGTGGACTCTTTTACTTCAATTGATATCAGAGCAGGTTCTTTCTATAAGGCTAACACCTAGAAAGGATTTACATGGCTGCTCCACCAAACTTCGAAGAAGGTCAATCAACCTATAGACCACCAAGATTCAATGGATAATATTATGGATGGTTGACAAGAATACATGATTTTATCATGGCTGAAGATTCGGTGCTTTGGGATGTCATATGTGATGGACCCTTCATCCTTATGAAGACCATTGGTGAGACAGTAGTCACAGTCCCAAAGACAAGGAAGGAATACGATGATGTCGATTACAAAGTTATCAATAAAAACATTTAAGCTAAAAAATTCCTCGTAGGTGGTATTGGACCAGACGAGTACAATAGAATCTCAGCTTGTCAATCTGCCATGGAGATCTGGGAGGCTCTCCAAAACACACATGAAGGTACAACTCAAGTCAAGCAGTCAAAAATCGACATGCTTACTCTGAGTATAAACTCTTAAAGATGAAGGATGATGAGTCCATCTAGGACATGCATACTCACTTCATTTTCATCACCAATGAGTTCCATTCTCTTGGAGATATTATTCCAAGGAACAAACTAGTCAGAAAAATACTTAGTGTGTTACCTGGTTCTTAGGAGAGCAAAGTTAATGCTATCACGGAGGCAAAAGATCTGCAAAAGCTGACAATTAACGAACTCATTGGAAATATGAAGACCTACGAAATGACGAAGAAGAAGAAGAAGAAGAAGAAGGATCATGAAAGATGAGAACCCGAAAAGGAGAAGAACCTGGTTCTCAAAGTAGACAATAGTGACTCAAGTGGTGATGATACTGACATGGCATATTTCGAAAAAAGGCAGCTCTAGCAGAACAAAAGGCTATGATTGTTGTCACAAATGCAGAAAACCAGGATATTTCATCAAAGATTATTCTCTCTACAAGCAAGAATAATACAAGCATGACACAGATAAGACGGCCAAGATGAACCTACTTCCAGACAGAAAATTTAAGAGAAAAGATGTCGTTGTGAAACAAGCTATTGCTGCATGGGGAGATTTCTCTAGTGAATCTGAGGGCGATGATGAACAAGGCGACACCTCCATAATGGTCATTGCGTTGCAAGCGAAGCAGTAGAATATGACTTCACATTTTCCCTGATGGCAAAAAATCTAATGAGGATGAAGATGATAATGATGATGAGGTAAACTTTCTATACATTCAAAGAAATTTGAAGTCTTACTCTCAAAAGAAGCTGGTATCTCTAGCTAATGCCTTGATTGATACTTACCATAATCTTATCAATGATAAAAATATTTTAACTGAGGAATTAGGAGAGGTAAAACATGAGAGAGATGACTTGTTAGTAGTAGTTGTGGATCTAAAGGAAATAGTAGAGGATTTAAAAAAGGACAATAATTCTATAAGAGCTTCAATAGAAAATTACATGAACTCTTCAAAAGGAAAGGAAGTGGCAAGTGATGCACATATTAAGCTTGAAAATGAATTCAAGAAGGTAAAATTAAGTCTTTGTGTTGAACTTGAGAGAAACAGACAACTTCATGAAGATTTAAACAGGGTTAAAAATGACCTAGATAAATCTCTGAAGTGGACCCGGTCCTCTGATACAATCACCTTCATGTATAAAAATAATGAGCGAAATATGCGGGGAATTGGGTTCCAAAAGAAAAGGTTCCTTACAATCCATATAACAAGTATGTTACTGTAGTGATAGCTAGCTTTGCACTCGCTGTGGTAACAGTGGTCATTTCAAAGATTCCTGTAAAGCTAGGTCTTAGTCCCAATAGAAAAATAAAGTCTTTATTGAAAAAGTATCTACTGCTGGGGAACCTGGTTCCTGCAATAAGAAACGTGTAATGCTTGCTTAGACAAAAAGAAGCTTAATTCGCTCATTTCCTTATTACAGGGACCCAAGCTTGTTTGAGTTTCTAAGTCTAATCTCTAATTTTCTTGTGCAGGGAGCAGTGAAAAGAAGCAGTCAAAGAAGGTACATGGATAGTGGTTGCTCTAAACACATGACTGGAAGTACTGATGATTTTCTTTCACGCAAAGCCCTACAAGGTGGGAGTGTGTCCTTTGGTAATGTCAAAAAGGGATACATTCTAGAAGTTGGAAAAATTGGGAAGACACTCACTCATTTAGTTAAGAATGTGTTATTATGTGAATGGCCTGAAATACAGCCTGCTCAGTGCCTCTCAAATCTGTGACAAAATAAACAAAGTGGAGTTCTTATCAAAGTCTTGCACAGTCACAATCTTGTAACAGGTGAAGTAGTTCTGGTGGCAAAAAGATTCAAAAATATCTATGTTGCAGATTTTGAGTCTATAAAAAATGGGGACCTTACATGTTTTAGTGATGTTGATGATGATGCTGAACTGTGGTACCGAAGATTGGGACATGCAAGCTTCTCCTTGTTGAACAATCTAGCCAAGAAGGACCTTATTCGTGGGTTGCCAAAGTCAAAGTTCAAGGATCATAAGGTGTGTAATACATGTGTAAAAGGGAAGAAAGTCAGGTCATCCTTCAACCAAAGAAGGAAGTAAGCATCTCAAGGCCATCCATATGGATCTGTGGACCTATGAGGATGCCAGCAGAGGAGAAAACAAGTACATCTTTGTTATTGTAAATGACTACTCCAGTTTTACATGGACCTTCTTCCTCGGAACCAAGGATGAAATCTTTCATGTCCTTGCTATCTTTATGAAGCAAATTCAAGTGAAGATGAGCCATAATGTTGTAAGCATATGATCTGATCATGGACCCGAGTTTGACAATGCAAAATTTGATGAACTCTTTGCTGAAAATGGTATAAGTCATATTTTTTTAGCTCCTAGAACGGATAAATTTTATTTCATTAAATTATAAACAGAAAAGAAAAGTGAGTTTGTGGAATGTGGGCCAACTGAAAGGATTAAATAAAAATAAAAATAAGGTAAAGTGGATCGTGGGTCCCACACAAACCCATAAACACCATCTAAAATGAATTGAAGGGCTTCTCCTTCTCGTTTTTAGCACCAGAAACATTATCCAGAACAAAAAATTTCTCCAAACACCATTTCTTCTAGTGTGCTAAGGTATTATTCAATCTGATTTCTTCTACTTAAATCAATTCTTGTCGTATTCATCTCTACAATGTAACACTTTCATAGTTTATATTCTTTTGCTTAGCCAAATTTAGATGTGTGATTTCTTTGAATGCAACTAGTAAATCTGAAATCAATTATAGATTGCGATTAACTTCAATGCAAAGTTCTAGCTTGTACAGATCTAATCCGATTCTGTCAAAGTTTAGCTCAATTCTAAAGATCTTCTGCTACGTCCGTTTATTCATGGATTTAAGGTAAATTCGTTCTCAATCTCTTATGGATTCTTTGTATATTGCTCACAAAAATAAATCATATTTCAGATGTCTCACAGATACAGATTCTAGATGTTGAAGCATCTTCTACACTTGAAATTAGTAGTGCCAAAACACAAAATTCACTTGTCATATTAGTGTAATATTATATAGTAAATTGTTTAAGAACACCCCTAGGAAGAGTACAAAAGCATATTCAAATATATTCACACCAAATAGAGGGTCCTATTATGCTTCAATTGATGTCAACATTAATTGTTGTTTGCGCTTGGTTTTGGCTGCAACATGTTGTCTGCAAGCTTGATTCTTGAGTCAACAATTGGGTGAAAGTACTATTTGAATCTCCATATAGCTGCATATTTGAAATTGGAAGAAAAATACATATTAAAATTATTAGATGAAAGAAAGATGCAAAAACCAAATAAAAAATATGTAACTTGACATGTATAGAGATTAAACCTCAAAACGTAATCCTGTGGACGTGTGTGGTAGTCATGCTTTAGCTTTTGATACTTTTTGAGATGTCCTTCTCCTTCTTTGCTTAATAATTGGCTTTAATCTACCATATCCCTTTTCCTTTCTTTTTTCTTGATTGGATCCAGAATCTGATCCATACCACCTAGCAAAGGATCAATAGTTTAAATAAAAGTATGCCGTTCTTTATCACGAACGTCTATATACAATGCATGTTGTAGCTTATTCATCTCACAATAATGCACATCCAAAGAAAATATTTTTCCAATGATTATTTACACCAACAAATGTAGTACAAATTGTGCCATTTCTATTTGTACAATATGCAGTATCAAAAATCATCACATCCCCAAAACACTCATAGTGCAATACATATGATATCTCTCTAAAAGAAGTTGCACAATTTTCCATCTTCATCAACTTGAAAAAAATAAAAGAAGTTTGAATCCTCTGATTGCAAATGCATAAAATGATTTACCAAAGTTTGAGCATCTCCACTACTAATCATGTTTCTCTTATGCGCTTGTATGAAGTTATGAGCATCTTGTTCAGTACATCCTCCATTTTCAATTCCACCTACTTCATTCCGAAGGTATCGAACAACTCTTTTTGCACGAATACCAGCATCAACCATAAACCAAAAATATTTTTTGTAGCACTTGTAAGATTTCGACTAGATTGTATGAAATGTCTCAAGTTCTTTTCTATCATGAGATAGCTATACACATCATTAAATTCACATACTTTCCATGTCCCATTTGAAATTTTGAATTTTATATGAGCCAAACAAACATATCTATATTCCAACCTTTGTTGCTTTCTTTCATGAAAAGGGGAAAGCTTATCATATTTTCTTTCACAAGAACAAAGAAATAAACATCTAGTCATTTCTTTCTTTCTATTAAAAGTTTTTGGTCCTTTTCGAACATCGAACCCCATGGCGTAGGAATTGTATGCATTGTATGATTCTTCTACGGAATCAAATTTCATGCCAATCTTAAAAGCAAAGTTCTTGTCGATATTATACACATTATGTATCATTGTGAAATTTTTCTCATCATTTGCTTTATGATATTGGTAAGAAACAGGAGTAGTTGGCACTATCGTAGTCCCCATAACAAAATTAACTCCACCTCTATCTACTGGTACAATAGTTTTTGTTGTTTCAGGATTCCTCTGTCAACAAAAATAAATCCCTCTTAGAACACAAAATTAGAAAATAAACTTACAGTGAATTTTCTCCCCCAAAGTAGACCAGTTATGCATACTAAAACTAAGTAATCCATTTATTTTATTGTCTGCTAAAAATTATTTCCAGCAACTATGTTCAATATATCTTGACTGAATTATGTAACGATTAGTTGGAAGACTGCAACAAAGTAAGATATAATTTTACCACTAAAATGTTAAGTCCTTGATAAGATTTTGTTCATTATTGTCTATTCTTTATCACTAAAAGATTGCAGTGATATAATTTAAGTCTATTCTTTATCACTGTAGCTGTGAATGAAATCTTTTGGTGCGTTTTTGGCCCACCACCTCATTTTAACACTAAAAGATTATCGTGATAGTAAAAGTTCATATTGATCTTATTTTAAAATTTAGAGTAAACAATATTTTAGTATTGATATATTTTTTCTTGCAGGTATGGTAGCAAAATATTTCAAATGCAAAAGTCTCAATGTCAGTAGGTACAAATTTGTATTTATGTACCAAAATAAGGAGCATTTTATTAACAAGAAGAAATAAATTTTATATTGACAAGAAGAGTATTTTGTCAGCATAATTTTGTATTTCATATTGATATCGATGAATAACTTCCAAAGGTTCAATTTTAAAGCTTTGGAAACAGAAGATGAATTTAGAAAGATATAAACTATGATAATAAAAATAAAAAAATAAGAAGAAGATAGATATATACAAAATGTATATGGAGTATTACGTTTGGATAGAATGTCGTTTTCCTTTGCTTGAATATAAATTTGTTGTGGCCTTTGTTGGACTATGTTGATCAACAATTAGTGGTGGAAAATTTTGTTGGAGTCCATTCTCTATTGTGATAACCAAAGTTGGTAATTAAGGAAGGAAAATGGCTTCCACATTTTTTCTTTCCCTCTATTTCTCTTGTACTATCTATTTAGTTTTCTATCAACAAAAAATTCACTTATTTTCTTTATTTGTTTGAGTTAATCCAATAGCAAATGGACCCCATACATACACTTGTCAAAAGTAGAGAATGGCCTCATGCAACTATTGTTGGGTGAGTCTCAACCAAAATAAAATTTCTCCCTAGAACACCCCACCAAAAAGGTGTAGTGGAGAGGAAAAATAGGACTCTTGAAGATATGGCAAGGACGATGTTAATTGACAATAGTGTACCAAAGACTTTTTGAGCTGGGGTAGTGAACACTGCCTGCTATCTGATAAATAGGTGCATGATCAGGTCCCTCCTAAACAAGACCCCGTATGAATTGCTAAACGGAAAAAAACCAAAGCTGACTTACCTGAGAACATTTGGGTGCAAATGTTTTGTTCTCAATAATGGTAAGTAAGCGCTGGGAAAATTTGATGCCAAGAGTGATGAAGGGATTTCCTTGGATATTCTTCACAAAGCAAAGCATACAAAGTCTACAACAAAAGAACTAAATGTATAGAAGAAAACGTACATATAATCTTTGTTGAATCAGACCACTCAAGTAGGAAAGATTCACATGATAAGAATGATCAAGATGGAGAAATCATTAATGTAGCAAACGGGAAGGCAGATCTGATGAGTCAGGTCAAGGAGTCTAGTGAAGAAGATGCAGCAGAACCTCCAACTGATTCAGAAGAACCTGGTCTCTCCATTATAGTAACTGAAGCAAAAAATAGAGTTGTTGATTCTGTGCAAGGCACCCCTGATACTGAGTAGAGAAGTGGCACTCACACTTCTGTGGATGCTAATGATGGATCTCACACGGCGAAACCTAGTTCTTCTCATCATAAGACTCGAGTATCTAAATGGAAGCACAAAAGCTTACATCCTCTCCAGAATGTAATCACTCCTCTAGATTTAGGAATTAAGACTATATCAAAGAAAAGTATGTTTGCTTTCTCAGCTTTCCTATTTCAAATTGATCCCAAAAATATAAAGGAATTATTAAAAGATGCTGAGTAGATTGCTGCAATGCAAGAAGAACTTCATCAATTTGAGAGGAACAATGTGTGGCACCTGGTTCCCCGACCTTCAGATAAAATAATTATTGGATCCAGGTAGGTATTCAGAAACAAGCTTGATGAGTTTGAAAATACAACAAGAAACAAGGTCAGGTTGGTGGTTCAAGGCAATAATCAAGAGGAAGGAATTTATTATGATGAAACTTTTTCTCCACTTGAAAGGATGAAAGCCACCAGAATTCTCATTGCTTTTGCATCTCATATAGAATTCAAATTGTTCCAAATGGATGTCAAGAGTGTATTTTTGAAGGAAGAAGTCTTTGTCAGACAACCACCTAGTTTTGAAAGCCATGAGCATCCTGAACATGTATTCAAGCTCGACAAGGAACTATATGGATTAAAGTAGGCCCCTCATGCATGGTATAAATAGTTGTCCAGGTTCCTTTTGGAAAATGATTTTATAAGAGAGAAAATTGACGACACTCTTTTTCTGATGAAAAGAGGGAGGAACCTGCTAATTGTGTAGGTCTATGTTGACGACATCATCTTTGGTGCAAAAAATGATTCCTTGAGTGAGGAGTTTGCCAAGCTTATGGGAAGTGGGCTTGAAATGAGCATGATGGGGCCACTGAACTTCTTCCTAGGTCTACAAGTTATGCAAACCTCTAAGGAAATGATGATAAGTCAGCAGAAATACATTAAGGAGCTTCTGAAGAGGTTTGGGATAGAAAGTTCAAAGACCATTGATACTCCTATTATCACAGCCACTCATCTAGACATGGATGCATCTGGTTCCCCTATGAATAAAACCATGTATCGGGGCATCATTAGTTCACTCTTGTATCTTACAGTCAGCATACCTGATATTGTGTTTAGTGTGGGATTCAAGTCTGAAAGAATCTCATGTGAAAGATGCTAAGAGAATCTGGAGATATCTCAAAGGAACGCAGGACCTGGTCATCTATTATCCTTCAGGAGACAATTTTGACTTAATTGGGTATGCTGATTATGCTAGTTATCTGGTGGATAGGAAGAGCATATCTGGTATGGCATATTTTTTTGGGATCACGCCTAATTTCATAGGATACAAAGAAACAAAACTTTGTAACCTTCTCTACTATAGAAGCTAAATATGTAGCAGTTGCCTCATGTTGTGCTCAACTACTGTTGATCAAGCAACAATTAGAAATTTTTGGTGTGTTTTTTTACTGTGTGCCACTGCTATGTGACAACACCTCAACATGGCAAAGAACATAATTCAGCATAAGAGGACAAAGCACATTGATGTGCGACATCATTTCCTCAGGGACAATATTGAAAAGAGTCTCATATGTATGAAGTTTTGCAAAACAAAGGACCGGGTGGATGATATATTCACCAAAGCATTGAGCAGAGAGCATTTTGAAAGAATCGACTGGAGCTGGGACTGATCAAATTTAACTGAAAATCTTCTCCCTCAATGACTGGCTATGAAGGAATGGTAAGGTTAACTGCTAAAAAGTGTTTTCTGGCAACTTCTAACTCAATTATATACCATTACAGGTAAACACGCATAGCAATTATAGGCAAACAAGCAGCTAATGACATTGCAATTTTGTAAGAGGATGATGCTTATATTTGCAAAATTAGTCCGATTGTGGTTCCCATGAATCAGGTTAGTAGTTCATCTTACAATTATACGCATTTTGAATTGCTAAACGTGCCATGTCATTAAATGTATCCGCTCTTTTTCCAATACCTTTTAAACCTAAACATCACACCAATTTCAAACCGACCCGTATACCCAGTCCATCACGTCCAACTGTAACCGGTCCCTCATTCTTTCTAAATAACCCCAAAAGACATGTCTCTCTCATAACTGTCTACATCAAAGCCATCAAACTCTTTTCTTCTCTCCCAAAACACTCTATTTCATGTCTTTACTCTCAAAAAATTCACCATGTCTTCTCAGAAATCAGAGTCTCCTAAAGCTACCATTGACATCCCTACTGTGTCTTCGTCTCAAAAGCACAACAGTCTAAGTCAGAGCCTCAAACTTCACCCATTGAAAACCCCATCTCCAACCAACCACCACCCACTATCTCTTCCTCGACTCCATCAAGTTCTGGTTCCCATCGTAGAAACAAAAATCAATCACCCAAGAAGTTTATTGCTTCAACCTCTCCCTCTGCTACGCCATAAAAAATGGAAGAAGAAGGACCGGTAGAAGGGGAAGAAGGAACATAGGTCTTGAGTCAGTGGGTTGAGGAAGCAACTATAGACAAAAAGGATGTTACTAGTCTTGGTGAAACATCTGGTGCATCTAATACCCCCTCTGCTCCCATTTTTTTATCTAAACGGTTTATCACCATCAGGTAATTCCTCTCTAGCTTCTACTGATTCTGCATTGTTTGTTGATTTAAGTAAAAAGAAGTCATAGAAAATATGTTGCTTATTGTTGTTCAAGGGAGTCTAGTTGGGGAACATGTGTCTGGTGATATGAGTGTCGGGCTTATGGGGAAGAAATAGGGGATGGGGATGGAAATAGGGACCTAGTACCTCAAGGTGGCTTGGTACCATTTAGTACTACAGGGGAGCCAACAGAGGGACCTACTCCCTCTGCCCAAGAGGATCACTCTGGTCCTACTTAGGATAAAACTTCATGCTCCACTAGAAAGCCCCTAGACAGTACTGACCCTCTTCCTTCCCCTCATCTTAATGCAGTTCCATTAGATTTTGTGATTCATGTGATGAAATCTTTGTCTGAAGATGATGATGATGATGATGATGAAAGTGAGGAGGATTATGACGATATACATGTAGCCTAGTTTATCGCTACTAGAAGTGGTAGGACATACTCTGAAGAGCCTGTTCTTAAAAGACTCACTACTAGGCAGCAGAAGAAAGAAGCCCTTGAAAATGCTTTGAAGAAGAATAAGGAGAAAAAGAAAAGAAAAAGATTGGTGAAGGCGTGAAAATTAGTGAATGGGGAGGATCTACCTCCGGCCAATATTGTGGATGTTGAGGACGAAGAGGCGAATGAGAAACCTGCTTCCCATGTTCGTAAATCCTCTAAGAAGTTTGTGCTGTGAAGTCCAAAAAAGTGTCATCTGTGAAGGATGTTGAAATTGATGGAGAAAAGAGTGCTGAGAAGGAGTCTGGTGAGAAAGCTAAGTCTGGTAGGAAGGAGAAAGGTGTTGAGAAGAAAAAATCTCACAAGAAAAAGGCAAATGAGAGTGAGGAACCCGGTTCTTCAAAAAGGGCCAGAGTGGAAGTGTTTGAAGTTGACAGAAAAGAAAGGTTGAAGAATCAAAAAGTGTTGTGGGCAGAGTATTTGATGCTACCATTCATGACATGTCAGGCATGAGACAGCTAGTTGAAATTTCTGATTTTCAGAAATTGACTCATCTTTTTACTGTTCAGAGTCCAAAAGTCTATGAAGAGGAATTTCGTAGTTTCTACATGACAATATCTTCCTGAAGGTCAATAGAGTAGATTTGTTATGGATCAAGTTGTTTGGGGAGTATCCTTGATGTACCTACTGAGGGGCTCTCGTTTGTTGAAGGGACATGTTCCTCAGATTTTAGAAAAGTTATTCTAAAGTCTCAAGTTGTTCAGCGAGAGGAACGAGTGCACAAGAAGGTGTTGCTTTCTGAATACCAGCTCATGTTTGAGATGGTAAATAAGATCTTGCTCCCTCGATAGGAAAGACGTTCCATTGCATTAATAGCAAACTTGTTCTCCTAGAGGCATTGGGTGGATACACTACTATCAGCCTGCCTGGAATCATGATTGAACATATGAAGAGGTGGCATACTTCAAGGATAGGAACCATGGATTTCCATATGTGTTCCTTCTTACCAAAATTTTTGAATATTTTAAAGTCCCCTTAGGGAGAGCAGTTGTGAGAACTCGTAAGCAAATGTTCTCAATGACTACCTTGGAGGAATGCGAGTGTATTGACAAGAAGGGGAAAGTTGGTAGCAATTCTATGATTTCTCAACTGATTGATGCTCATACTGCTGCTAATGAGGAGATAAGGAGGCTGAAGGCTAGGAATGCCATTCTTGAGGGACATCTCAAACAAGCCAGAAAGGAACCTGGTTCTAGAAGTTCTCAGGGTGTAGAGATTGTCCTCTTGATGGCTGAAAATGCAGACCTGAGGAAACAGGTTGAGAACCTAAAATAGCAGCTGATCAATGAGCAGCGGTCTTCAAATGCTCGAGTGGATATTCTTCTCAAAGCCCTTGCCCCTTAATCCTTCCCTCCCTCTTCCAGTGCCCCTTAAATTGTCCCCTTGTCAGTGTCCAGTTTATCAGTGTATGTCTTGGTCCTAGTGTCCTGTTTTGGTATTTTGTTCCTATGACTGTGGTACTTTAGTTTTTTTATTTTGTGGATGTTTTGTAACAATGGTACTATTAATGCCTATGTTTTCTTCTCTTTTTAATTAATGAGCATCTCAGTCCTTCTCTATGCATGTTATACTCTTGTGTTATATTTTTAGTTATGTTGTGTGCACACAAGTGGCATGAGTTAACTTTGTTGGACTTCTTTTTGCGTTTACTTGGGGGGGGGGGAATTATAATGACAAAAGGGGGAAGAAAAATTGAAGGGGAGAAACAGGTTATCAGGGGGAATATGCTAATTTGCAGAGGGAATCATATGGAGATCTGGTTCTCGGGGGACTTCAATTCTAAGTTTGTCATCATCAAAAAGGGATAAATTGATAAGTCATGTGCCTTTGTATTTTGATGATTTAACAAACCTCATATGAGAACCAGATGGGGAACCTAATACAAAGCCTCTCCGTGCTCAGAACAACAAGTCACATGTCTGGCACAAGTTCCAATGATATCATTCAAGGGAACGACAGTGGAAACACATGGCTATCCATTCCTCCGGTCACAGTACAAGTCAACTCTTTACAATTGTTAAAGTTGATGCACTGCAGACGTAACAGTGCAGCAGTTACCAGATACTTGTTTGCATCATCCTAGTGACCTCACTTATATATCATAAACATTAGGTAAGGGATTACACACACTTGCAAACCCTAAAACATAATTAACTCTCAAGTGTACAACTATCTTTATTTACTCCAAGGCTTGAAGAACAAAGCAGCAACAGAACAAAGGACCAAATCCCAGCATTGAGTACATCGAGTGTCCTTAGTATTGTTGTATCTTTGTTAATGTTATTCACTTGTAATTCCTACTCAGCTTAGTTAGAAGCATCTCGTGGGATATCTTTGTAAACCATAAATCTCATAATTGTGTTTGACTAGAGTTAGTCAAAGTGGTGAGCTTTGTAATAGAGTTATTACAAAGAGGCTTGCAATATAGTCATTACAAGTAGGTGAGGGATTAAGAGTTTAATTCCTAGGTTACAATAGGTTGTAATCTAAAGTTGCTCGGTTAGTGAAGTTGAAATCCTATGAATGTAGGTTGTGGTTTTTAATCCCGTGAGATGGGAGTTTTTCACGTAAAATACTGTTGTATTATTTACTTACTGTTGTGTATGTGTATTCTGTAGGAACTGATAGAGAACTAGGTTCTCTATACAGATTGGTGGACTCTTAGTTTACATCAAGACCTTGTTCTTACATAGAGGAGGTAAAGAAGCTATTTCTGATAGACCTTCAGCTAAATAAGTATCTCTTAGCGTGTTTGAAAAAGAATATAGTAGTGAAGAATCCATGTTAAGAATAATAAAGACAAGCATAGTGACAGTGGCAAAACAACAACACAAGAAGAAAAATGAAGAAATAGAGACAACAAGTAGTAATGGAAATAAATAAAAATAAGATAATATGGGAGTGATAATAATAACAATATTGATATTGGGAAAATACGGGACAAATATGGTGTCCCAAGCTCGATTACATACTATTCTTCTACCCCAATTCCCGCCCTTCCTATCCATCTATCTAGGTCATTAATGTTTTAGACTTTAATACCACACAAGAGGGAGGTGATTTGTGTGGTACCCAATTTTTGGTTAACTTTATTATAGAAGGACATGGTTCTTCTATGTGTTCCAACTACTACTGTTTGCGGAATAATAAGTAAAGAAAATAAAGAACACAGAGATTTTTACGTGGAAAACACATGGCTCAAAATGTGAGAAAACCACGACCTACTACTCAGTAGAATTTCCCAAACTTCCACTAAAATTACTGAGCCAAAACAGCATTTACAAAACTCTTTGTAAACCTAAGGATTAACTCTAATCTCGTTGTGGCACACAACCTCAATTGTTGCGACAACTTCAAGTTAACTCTAACTTGAATACTCTAATTACCTAGTACAATTGCTTCTATGAAAGCTGAAAGGTACAATGTAGAATTATCTACTACAATTGAACTAGAACAAAAGATAGACACTTGGAACTGGTTCTTCTATCTGGTTCAAGTGGCTTCAGGATTGCACGCTTGAATCACACATAAATTGCTTGCAAAATTGCCTTGATATTTTGCTCTCAATTCACGTTTAACTTCTTCTTATGTGCATTACCTGTAAAAGAGAACAACACTGATATTTAATGGGTTAGTAATTAGAGATTGACTGGGATACAAATGCTACTCTTCTATGGTAGAAGAGTTCTAGTTGATCTCATACTCTAACAATATCCTCCTCCTAAATTGTGTTCTCTTCGTGTAAGGAGTCTTTCTCTCCTTATCCAATATACAACCTTTTCGATCATATCAGGAGATATTACTTCTTATAAGTTATATTTATCTCATTCACATGCATCTCACATGTTTTGGTTGATCACGACTGTGTTTCACAAGATGGACCTGATCCATGTCTGAGTTCCTTTTGTGAGTCTTCAAAACTTCACATTTACTTGGGTCAACAGTCATGTTCTCTATAAGCCGAAGACATGTCATGTTCCGTCTAATCACTTCTATCTAATACTTCTTCGGTCTACCTTTACCTTCTTTATACCTCCAATTGTCAGCCTCTCGTGCCTCCTTACTAGGGCATCTGTGCATCTCCTCTTCACATGTTCAAACCATCTCAGTCTCGATTTTCTCATCTTGTCAACTACAGAAGTCACTCCCACCTTCCTAGTATACTCGCACATCACTCTCAAGCTACATACGATTGTGTTTTTGTTTTCTTCATAACAATAACAAACCTAGTGCAATCTCACAAGTGAAATCTGAGAGGATAGTACGTATGCATACCTTACTCCTACCTTTGTAGAGGTAAAGAAGTTGTTTCTAATAGAACATTGACTCAGGAAAAGCGTAGTCACGCCATAATTGAAAGGATATACAATAATTTATTGTTTTCTTCACATAACTAATAAATAGAGAGAGAAACACAACTAGCTCTAAAAAAGAAGGCTATTTTTCAATTGTAGCTTGTTAATAGTCTATTTGTCCATGTTTCTAGGAGGCCAAAAGTTTTCTTTTGTGAAAAATACTTATTTTAGAAAGTAGAGATGCTTGGGTCTTTAGCCAAACTTTTAGAAGAAAAAGTGCTTTTGAAGCATAAGTTAATTTAAATTTTCCTCTTTGATGAATATAAAATATTTAATTATAATATACTTTTAATATCCTACTTTAAATAATATATTTAAATTATATTTCAAATTTTGCCTCTTTCTAACTATTTTGCAGGGGAAAAAAGATTATAAATAACATAAGAAAAAGACAGAATGCTCGATGAAACTCTGTTATGGCAAGCACAAGAATTGAAATAACAAATGGAAGTCTATAATTGAAGTTTCGACGTATCCAAGCTCCTATCTTGGACACATCCAAGCTTTTATCTTTGGACACATCCAAGCTCATATCCTTAGACGTGTCCAAGATCATATCTTCAGACGTGTCCAAGATCATATCTTCAGATGTGTCCAAACCCATATCCTCAGACGTGTCCAAGATCATATCCTCAGACGCGTCCAAGATCATATATTCAGACGTGTCCAAGATCATATCTTCAGACGCATCCAAGATCATATCTTCAGATGCGTCCAAGCTTTTTGTCTTTGACATGTGTAATCATTTTATGCCTGCAAGATTTTTCTATAAATAAAATGCAAATTTGGCATCAAGAGGAAGAAAAAGAACTATTTTTCTCTAAACTTTGGTCTTAACTTCTTTCTTTAACTGTTTTACTTTCTTCTTGTAAGTTTTTGGATTTTCTAAGAGTATTGACAATATTCTAGAATTCCTTTTTGTTGTGAGATTTAAATACATCATAATGGAGTAATCTCATACCACTTGTTAGAAACTGTGCGTCCACCAGACTGTATAGAGAACCATGTTCTCTATGTGTTTCCTCTGAAAATACTAATGAACTAAACTGTATAGCGATCTGGTCCTATATCAGTTTGGTATAGTGTTAAGTTTGTGTGAGTCCACCAAATAGTAGAGTACTTGGTTCTTTATGGGATTCTGCTGTGAATGCTAGTAAAGCTGTATGTAAATAAGGCAGAGGATTTTTACGTGGAAAAATCCCACACAAGGGGATCAAAAAACCACAACCGACACCTATAGCCTTTTAACTTCACTAACTTGCAATCTCTCTATTACAAGCCACTTTACAATAACCCTATTGAAAAGACTTCAACTAACTTGTGATGCTCCCATCACAAGCTACTCTATAACTATCCTAGTTACAAAGGCTTTGACTAACTTGTGATGTTTTCATCACAAGCCACTTTGTCACACTACGGTTACAAAATTTGCTTATGACTAACCCTATCTACAACATAAACTCAGGGAGTTTACAGATTTACAAAGGTTTCATAATAAACGCTTCTAAGAAAGCTAGATAGGAGTTACAATGAAGAACACATAACAAAGACTCAACAACAATAAGGACTTAAGATATCATCAATTTTGGATGAGGTCTTTGAGGTTGCAGCAGCTTTGTTCTTGAGAGAGGTTCTTGAGCACTAGAGAGAATTTTTGTTTTCTGTATTTGCAAGTGTTGAACCTGAATCTTGTGCCTTGCATAAGGTTTACACTACACAAGACATCCTTAGTGATGTCCAATCTCAATAGGAAGTGACTGCTGCATTGTCTGCTACAATGTTGCAGGCAGTCACTTTCTGTAATTGCTTTCCAGCTGTAGTTGACTTGTACTTCTGTCAGAGAACCCTAAGGGACCAGGTCCCTGTTGTGCTCCTCTTTGTACAGTTGCGGACAGTCACTTTCTGTAGTTGCGTTCCAGCTGTATAGTTGACTTGTACTTCTGTTAGGGGAGCACTAAGGGATCAGGTTCCTAATCTGGTTCTTGTGCATACTGCCCAGATTGTCTTGAGTTGAGTAACTTGAATGATGTTTTGTATAAACTCATTCTAGATACACCTTGATCACATCGCTTGAAGTGATGTGAGCACTTTAGTTGGCCAGAGAATGAGTAGGCGTTGAAAACAGTGCAGTGCGGCAGAATCTTATTTCCAGCTGTGTCCAATTGACATTGTACTGCCGTGAGGAACCCGCAAGAGTATCAGGTCCTTGTTTGGGTTCCTACCTCCTAAAGCTGTAGCAAGTTCACATTTGGCTGGAATCCGTTAGATGCAGTGTAATCCAAGTGAGTTAGGTTCCCTATCTGGTTCTTGACATTAAGTTTGTTAGATCATCAAAACACAAGACAAAGATTTTGAAAACCTATCAGTTGGGATAGTTGATGAAGCTTGATAAATATTTTTATAATATTATTTCAGCTTTAATACATCATTGGCTTGAAATTTTCTTTTTATAATTCATACTGTGCTGAAAAAATGATTTCCAATTAATCATTATTCTCACTTCTATATATTTTCTTTAAGTTATTTTTATATTAATTTTGTAATTCTCACAGAGCAAAATTAATATATAATAACCAATGAATAAAATAGTAGAGTAAGAATAATTTTTTGTAAATCTCTTATTTCAAATTTGTAATCTTATTTGTCTCAATTTTAATTCTCACGGAGGAATTGTTGTAGGCAAGATTATTGATTTTTAGTAAAAATATTCGCATGAAGTTTTTACTACCTTTTAGCACAATTCAAGCAAGAAAATATTTCGGTTTGATCGTCACTAGTTTTAACTCAATTAATTACATAACCTTACGGAGTGTTATTAATTGACTTTTTTCTTAGTGAGAAAATATAATTGTATTAGCAATAAGCAATTATTGTTTTGAGAAATACATGTAGAAAGTGAGATTTTTGTTTACCTTGAAAATGGTAATTACAATTAGATTTGATTTTGTGGTTCAAAAAATATGTAATTTATTTTTATGCTAGTTGTTAGACAATAGATGTTATGTGTAAGTTAGGAAAATGAGATAAGAGCTTAAAGACAGTGTGATAAGCAAACTGAATGACTGAGAATCGGGGTCTCGAGCTAGCCTATACTGGGCCTCGAGGTTAAGCTAATGAGCTCGACTGGAAACGGCCGATGAAGGACTAACAGTTATAAGAGCTTTGATGAGGGTTCTTCATGATCAATGATGAGTAATAAATAAAAAACAATCAATGAAATACAATAAATGTAAGCAATGTAATACGTATAAGCAAGAAAATCGAGAGAGAATATGTTTGAGTTAGAGAACAGAGAATGTTCTTGTTTTTGTATTGAATATCATGTGTGCAAAAAATAAGAAGGGTCCCCATTATATAGGAGGGGGAATCCCAACATAGTACATATGCATTTAATACAAAGACAAATGATTGGTACAACCATTTAATGCCACGGTACGGACTTGTACTATTCTTATAGACTTGATTAGCCCTAACCACTTGCCTTGGGAATCTCCCACTCATTCATCATAGCCGCCGATTTGCTCTGCCCCGAGGTCTAACATAGGGAACACTCAGGGTCGGGCCTCAAACTGTCCCTCGGGCCTCCTGAAGACGGGCTATGGGATGTCATAATAATCATAAAATCGGGCTCTCCGATTTTAGCCATATATAGATAGTCCTCATATTTCGTAGAATGGAATGATATGAAATAACTTTGACATCGATCTCCTCGAGCATCTTACGATGATGTCATGCTTATGTCGTAAGCTTTGTGATAACTGGGACATCCCATCGGTTCATCTTTCCAGAAATATTCAATGCACCGCCGATTTATTTTCCTAAAAGTGATGATATCGCCGCCGATCCGTTTCCTAAAAAGCATTGATTGCGCCTGTCGATACATTTCCCAAAGGTGTAGATTACGTCG
This sequence comes from Nicotiana tabacum, assembly GCF_000715075.1. NCBI lineage: Eukaryota > Viridiplantae > Streptophyta > Magnoliopsida > Solanales > Solanaceae > Nicotiana > Nicotiana tabacum. The sequence goes on from NC_134082.1 coordinate 141,799,773, forward strand.
TTGGTTACGTTATTGCCTTTCTATAAATGGAAAGTTACTTGAACCAAAATTCCACCTAACCATTCTTCAATAGCCTTTAACCCATTTCTTCCCTTCATCCTCATCTAAACTCTAACTTCCATGGTTCAAGCCCGTGACCGTAAGGTCACACGGCAGCGGTTTTACCGGTTATGTCATGGCTCTTTTTCAGAGCTTTTCCCCACTGAGTGGAATCGTTCTGGCTTGTTGTTGTTGTTGGCCCAAAATAACAAGAGAGGGGCTTCAAATTATTCTCGTATTAGAGGATATGTGGACCATGAACTGCTACTCACCTCTCTTAACTTCAACCTGGTGTGGCGCTTTACTCATTTTGCTTTCCATGGAGTGAGGTGACACCATCTACTAACTTTTGAATCTCACACCGGTACAATGTCTCAAGAAGTGGCTTCCCAATAGTAGTGTTAGCGAGACCCATTCTTGCCAAATTTTTCACCAAGCCACAATTTTCCCTGCCTGTTAAAAGCTTTTGCTCTTTAATAGGCTACAACCTCTTCCTCATCTATTGCTGCTTCGGAGGAGATTTTTGAAGACATCGTTCGAAAGATCGAAATGGAGTCCCCGAGGAATTGGTTCTCGCAGATGTTGCTCCCGAGGATATACCTCCGAAAGTATATTAGGCTTTTAGACTGTTGTTTTTTGCTTCTTTGTTTCTATGTAAGGACCCCTCGTGGGCTTTTGTAATTGTCTTTTATCAATATAAAAGTTGCTTTGATTTGCCTTTGGCTTGTGCTGAACTTTTATTTTGCTTTTGATTGGCCTGAACACTGGAACCAGACATCGTAATCCCTCTTGTTCTTGATTAGTTAATATGACATTTCTTGAGATTCTTTGTCACCCCTCGAACTAAGTTTGAACTGATCTAGTACATACTTAGGTCGTCGGGACTTCTGAGTTCGACTTGAGCGAGAGCAGGGTCCCGATTTTCTTTGAAATAGGGGTTAGCCCTTTTAGGCATTGTCTCTAATCCTCGAGTGAGAGTTTGCTCGATCATCTGAAAATAAAGATAGACCTTAGACTTTCACAAACAGTCTCCGAGTGAGAGTTTGCTCAAACTCGGGCGGCCTCGAAAACTCAATTTGAACTTAAAACGAAGATAGCCCTAAGGTGTTATAGATTGCCCTTGAGCGAGGATACACTCGAACTCGGATAGCCCCTGGGCTAAAGTAACCGAGAGAGCATTTAAATTGATCTGAAGGCGAAGATAGCCCTGAGGCTTTATTAATAATTCTCGAGTGAGAACTGGCTCGGGCTCAGGTAGCTCGAGGGCCAAAGAATCGGGTGAATGACCCACACTTGTAATAGCAGGGATCCTCGAGATAGAGTACCATTTCGAGGCTAGGTTTATATGGATAGCTCCTTAGATCTCATAGTTATAGTAATAGAGATCCTCGAGATCGGGCACCGTCTCGAGGCTAGATTGATGCTGATATCTTTTTAGAGCCCAATTTTATATTGATAGAGATCCTCGAGATCGGGCACCATCTCAAGTCTAGATTGGTATAGCTGGCTCCTTAGAGCCCATCATTACGGTAGCAGAGATCCTCGAGATCGGGCACCATCTCGAGGCTAGTTTGACATGGGAACATTTGACCCCTCAAATGTTGTATGACAACGTCATTCGTATGGCGCGGCCATGAAGCGATCGAGATGGACCCGCCGATACACTTCCCCAAAAGTGATAATGGCCTAGTTAGAATTAATTGGCCTTGAAAGTAGGCGGACAATCGATGTTTGCTCTATATATGAGTTTGCTCTCCCCTTATTTGAGGATTCCACTACTTTGAACTGCTATCCTTTTCATAGAGTTCTCCTTCCTTGCGTTAGCTCTTTCAATATTTTAATTCAAAGCTTTTGCCTAAGTTTTCATTTCCCTTCTCTTGTTTCACCATAGTTATGGTTGCTACGTCAAAACCCGCTCACCAAGAAGAGGAGAGTTTCGTATCTACTTCCCGCTCGGTCAGTGGTACACCAACGGCGTTCGGTGAGCTAACCTCGAGATGTTTTGTCTCGAGGAGGGACCTTTCGTTATAGAGACATCCCAATGTTGAGGGCCATTGGGAGCATGCATCGAGGTTTACTTCATCAATAGAAGAAGGACACCTCGAGACAGTGAGGAGAGACTGCAGATGGGGAGAAAGGGTGGTGTTTTAGGTACCTTCCCTGGAAGAGAACATCATGGCTCATGCAGAGGGTTTTTTGAACGTATACGCATACCCCTTCACATTGGGCCCTCTCAATAGAGTCGTGCTTGACTTCTGTCGAAGATATCAGGCTACCCTGGCACAGGTTCACCCGTCGTTTTGGAGGATAGTGTTAATGATGAGGTTCTTTGTGGAGGAAGTTGGGCTTGAGTTCACCCTTAGCCATCTCATCAGATTGTACCAGACCTTTCATTACCGAGGCCTGATAGCCTTACGATGTCGATCCACCAGGCCCTTTGTTGCCTATGATAAAGAAAATGGGGACCGAGGGTGGATGAATAGATTTGTCCGAGTGCGGACAGTCGATATTATCCCCGTAGAGTTCCTGCTATTTCCTAAGAAATGGAATTTCACAAGTAAGTGGTACACTTGTGTTTTTATCATTTTTGTTCATGGTGGAGGCGGACTCTGTAAAGATGTTTTCCTTTTCCTTTGTACAACAATCCCTTGGATGCCACACGAGGTCCCCGACCTGGCGGATTAGACTTGTAAGCTCGCTTGACCTACGATGAGCGTAAGTGGTGAAACCTGTCAAAGGGTAGATAAGAGGAAAAATGCCACAGTACGTGATGTGTGGTTTATTTTCTTTGAAAGGTACTTTCTTTTATGTCTATTAACTCCGTCACCGCAGAAATTGGAGAATTTCCTGAAGTGAGATCGTGCCCCCTCGGAGGGGAGGAAGGGTCGTCGGCTTCGGGGCCAAGTAATAATAACAAACGGAAGGAATCCTCTAAGGTAGAAGGTGCTCATAGCGAGGCAAGCTTTGCCCGGAGGCTCAAAAAATATGTACCAGCTGAGCCTGCAGCACCTGAGGCTTCTAGCCTCGGGAAAATGTTTCCTTCATCGTTGCCGTTTTCTTCTCCCGTCAAAGGTACTTCGAGGGACACAAATTTTCTGTCACCGTCTTTTTCTCCTATCGAAGGTACTTCGCGGGATGTTCGAAGCCAGGAGCCTCCTAAATTGAGCGGGCTCTCAATCGATCATATCCCTACCGAGAGCGATTTGACTAGGGCCGGCAAGACTAGGCCAGTGGATGTGCGTTCAACCTTTGAGAAGGCTCAGCGGCTCTGTTCTATGGTGAGTTTTGGTTGACTTTGTTGGTTTTTTGGTTTTGCATTTTCACTTTCTCACTGAGCTTCTTCATAGGCCTTTGACAAACTTAAGTCTGAGCTGCTCCACTATGAAGTCAGGTTGCGGAATGCCTTGAACGGGGAAAAATCCCTCAGGCTTCTTTGTGATGAAATGGCTAAGGAGTCGATACACCTTCGGTACAAGATAAATCGAAGCCTGAACTACGAAGGCCGCTTCAAGAAACAGGTAACCTTTATTGCGAGGGAAAGCATGCTTCTTCTTCTATCCACCGAGATTAATATTTTGATACTTCAGCTGCAGAGCAAGACGGAGGACCTGGAACGCCTATGGGGCAAAGTTGGCCAGGCCAAGTATGAGTGTGACGAGCTGAAGGTTCAGATAGATGCCCAAGTTGCGGCCAAGAAGAATGCTTTGGCCAAGGCTTCTGCCCTCGAGGTGCAGTTACGGAACGATCACGAAAATAGCTTGGTCCAGGCGGGCAGGATTGCAAGTCTCGAGTCTGACCTTTTGAAGATGAAGGCCAAGGTTATGGATGCCCGGGACAAAGCTGAAGAGATTCGAGCTAAGGCTGACAAGAAAGTGGCCGTATATTTAACCCTGAGGTTTGTTAGGCTGGCCCCTAGGCTCTTACGCATTTGCCCTTAGGCATTTTTAGTTAACCATTTTGGCTCAATTTTCGAGTCGGGTTTCGACTTCGAGCTCTTCGGTCCTTAGGTTTTTGAATTTTGAACTGGCTCTTAGGCCCTTACACATTAGGTTGGTACGACCTTTAATATGGGCTGGCGCTTAGGCTCTTACGCTTTGTGTCGGCACGACCTTTAATTTAAGCTGGCGACAGTGGCTCTAATGCATTGGGTCGGTATGACCCTTTAATTTAAGCCGGCGATAGTGGCTCTTACGCGTTGGGTTAGTACAACCTCTAATGTAGGCTTTATATTCCCTCGTTAAAGGTTTTTTGAAGTTTTTGTATTCGCTGACTCTTCGACGGTTCGATAAGAACCTCGATTGTGAGCCATTATATAGCGACAAATGAGCACCTCGGGAGTGTCACACCTCCTTTTTCCGCACCCGAGAGGGCGCATGGGAGTTTTTCCAATTAAAGGACAATCGAAACGGGATTTGTTTATTTATTTCAGAGTCGCCACTTGGGAGGTTTAGGGTGTCCCAAGTCACCAATTTTGATCCCGAATCGAGGAAATGAATGACTCCATATTACAGTCTGCGTACCAGAAATCCGGATAAGGAATTTGGTTAACCCGGGAGAAGGTGTTAGGCATTCCCGAGTTCCGTGGTTCTAGCACGGTCGCTCAACTGTTATATTCGGCTTGATTATCTGATTTTATACAAATATGAACTTATGTGCCAATTTTATCTTTTAACCGCTTTCATAATTATTATTATTTTTTACAAGGAATTGCAACGTCGTGAAAACATACCTCGAATCACGTTACATCAATGTACACGTGATTGTTGACATATCTCGACTCGGTTGAGATTTGGATTTGGGTCACATAAATGTGCACCCGAGTTAAGGAAAATAAATTATTAAAGGCGCGCTTAAAGCAACTAGTGTATTGTTATTTTGGGGAAAAGCCATGAAATTCGCTAAACGGCATGTCCGGAATTCTAAGTATTTTTATGTATATACATTTAGAGAGCCCCGCACTTTGTACATCTTTGTTTGTCGAGGCTCGTCTCATTCCTTATGAAAAGAATTTGCAACGTCATGGAAATGCATCTCAGACCACGCCACAATCAATGTACCCGTGGTTAGAGACACATTTCGATTCCGTTGAGATTTGGATTTGGGTCACATAAATGTGCACCCGAGTTTAAGGAGATAACATTATTAAGTACGCGCTTAAAGAGACTATCGCGTTATTATTCTGGGAGGGCCGTGAGATTTGCTAAACGACCCGTCCTGGAAACTGAATGCTTCGATAATATACATTTAACGAGGGCCCCGCAGCTTGTGCAATTTTATTTATTTTTGTCGAGGCTCATCTCGTTCTTATTTTAAAAGGATATCCTATAGCAACTACGTTTCTTGTCGTGTTTGTCTCTACTAATTGAAAACAGTAGATAGTCCTAATTAATTATGTGCTTGCAAGTTATCTATAATAGCATTCAGAAATGCTTAAAAATCAGAAACGAGGCTGCTTGCACAGTCAGCCGAACAAATAATCACGGGCCCAAATCCAGCCCATGCGTGATGGGCCAGACCTGGGCCATGGTTTGTTCGATGCGGGCCTGCTTGGTCCGTTTCGACCTGGGCTCGACCTTCGCGAGGTTGAGATTGCAAGCTATGTGTTCTTTGTCTTAAAACATGGTTTACCAGTTATATGAAACAGTTTATCGGAAAGGAAAGAACTTAACTAGTAGAGTACGATTTTCATGCTTGGCATACATTACAGAATTATACTACACCATTAAACTAAATCTAAGATACAACCTATTGCATTGGGCATGCTTTTATCTACCCGCCTGCATATACAATTGGATGTCAAATTACCCTACATATACAGTTGCTATGTGTTAAAGCTAACCCAGTATCCGAACAAAATACAAGCTATCATACATCCCGGATCATTTAGTGTACAGGCTATACATAAATAAATGATCTTCAACCCTTTTCTTTGTATTCATACTCAACTTCAGATTACATTGACAGTATTAGTTGTGTACCTGGTATAGAAGAACAAAAGAAGAAAGGAATGATCAGCTGGGCAGTATGCAATAAACACAGCAACAGCAGATACACAGCAACAACACAGCAACAAACCAACAACCACAAGTGTTTTCCACAGTCCACAGACAACCAGCAACAGTTTCCAGAACAAAGAAAACCAGCAGATGGTCGAGCACCAAACAAGTAATCCCAGAAAGAGTAATGAAACAAACAGAAGTAACAGAGTGTTTTATGCAACAACACCAGCAGTCCAACAATCAAACAGCTCAATCAGTGCAAACAACAGAACTTGGCCGAGACAACTTGGCCAAATACAAACTCTTATGTAGCTTTCAGACAGTGTTTGGTTACAGTGTTTACTAGAAATTTCCTTATGTTTCCAGTTTTTCTCTAAACTCAACAAGACCTCTCTTCAGACTCAATTTTCCCCCCCAGCCCATTTTAAGTTCTGAAATGGCCTATTTATAAGCCAAACGACCCAGTGCAGCTAAGCTGCCTGGATCCTCCCACTTGCAGACTGCCCATACTCTTTAAACCCATGCTTAAGCATCTTTTGATGCCAACCATTTTGTTCCCCACACCTGGCTTTTCTTTAATCAAGAGTTATGGGTTCGTTTAAGTATTCATTTTAAACCCCATACTCTTGTGTCTTGTTCCCCATTGGTATTAGTTTAATCCCAAATTAGTACCCTACTTGTCAGCTCATTTAAACTAAGCCTTTTTGTTCTTTTCAAACCCCAGACTACCCTTGTTAAGCCTTGCTTATTACTGCCCTGCCCATTGCAGCATCAGGGCATTCTGAACTCACAAAAGTTCAAATTCAGGACTGCCCTGGACTGAACCTTTTTAGTCATTTTTGCAATGCAAACAAACTTATTTCAGACGATGCCGGGCATTCAGTCAGTGACAAGGTTCAATTAGTCATGTGAAATTATTAGCTCATTTGATCCATTAGTTATAGAAAACTAATCGACGAGGTTTATCGAGTCGACTATACTAAATACAACAGGTAATAATCAATCGTTCACATAAACAATACGTACAGGGACCCAAAGGGCATCAGACAACTTTTGTTCAATTACTGGGAACCTATATGAACTATTTATGCGACGACTATCCTAATCGAACATGTTTATCATAGGATACATTCAAATCACACACAGAAAACAATCGACCAAATAAAAGGTCTTTGACAGAGATGGAAGAAATCAGAAAAATAACAAAAAGAACAAACAAACACAACGAAACATGCTGACAACTTAATTAACACTAAACAAAGGGAAAGGAAAACTTACCGAAAAATGTTTAAACCAAACTGACCCAAATCTGACTCAACTTTGACCATTTGAGGCCGAACAAATTTTAACCAGGGTGTTCTCACATGAGAACACCTTGGTTAAGATCCATTAAACCTCAAACCCTTGTTAAGGCCGGCTGGATTCCAAGGCTATCCGTGTTCTAGGTTTTGGATTTTCAGATCTGGTTTTTTAGGAGTTGTGGGTAGATTCGGACCAAACCAAGTCTGGTTTGGTCACGAGGAGGGTCCGGGGAGTGTCTGGTATGAAGATGGGGTGGTTTGGTATAGATCGAGTTTCGTCTCAAATCTTCAAATGAAGATTCGAGACGAAGGAAGGTGATTCGAGGCAAATGGATAGCAGATCCATGTTTAGGACAGTGAGGTGGTCCTAGGGTGTTCAGGAGGTGGTCACCGGCGTCCATGCCGCCGACTTTAATGGCGAGGGAGACTAGGGCGGCTGCTAGGGTTCGGGGACGGGAAGGGGTTGTGTTTGGGACGAGGGTGTACAGTGGGGAAGGTGGGGTTTGGTTTGGGGGGCGTGGGGTGTAATGGAGAGTTTATATATGTATTGAGGGTTTAGATCCTGGCCGTTGGATCAAGTGAGATCTATGGCCAGGATCTATTCACTTAGGAAAGACGGTGTCGTTTGGGCGTGATGGTGGGTGAGACCGGGTAAAGGGCATGGATCGGGTCATGTTGACGGGTTTAGAGGAGGGCCTGGATCCGTTGGATCAATGGGGTTGGACGGCTTAGATCATCTTGCCTGAAACGGCGTCGTTTGGGTAAACAAGCAGTCTGATCAAGACCGTCCGTTTGAATCAGATCAACGGTTCTAATAGGGGTATTGATACGATGTCGTTTGGGGTCCTGTTGGGGCAGCCTGATTTGGACTGGGTTTTGGGCCTTCAAAATTTTGAAATGTCATAGGCCCAATCCGATTTCTTGCACTTTTCTTTTTTCTTTTTTTTTATTTTGTTTTCTGATTTTTGAAATACAACTAAATTAAAAAAAATGAATTTAAAATACCCATTAATCAATACTTAACACAATTGTTCACACACATATATATATAAAACCTTTTAAATGGTTAAATTACAACCTAGAAATGCATACCTCTTTTTTTGTATTTTGCTTGATAATGATTAAATGAAAAATGGACAGACCCACAAATGACTAACAACACATGTCACGGAAAACTCGAGAAATTGTACAGCGAAATCATTTGTCACTATTTTTTATTTTCTTTTGGAGCGATTGTCCGTGAAGCAAAAATCACGTGCTTACAGCTGCCCCTCTTTGCCCGAAGACACGAAGGGTTTTCGCGCAAAGATAAAGCGGGCGATTTTTGCTCGTCCGAGTACTCCGTGTGAAGCATTTTTTGAAAACGACTTGACCGAACCTTTGCTTCAGAGGTTTCCTACATATCCTGGGCTAAACAGGAATCAGGTCAATATAGTTCAGGAAACTTTGGTAGCTGGGACTACCGTGTCACTGTAGTGCTTGCTGTTGTTGTGCGCTGTTGCCTGCCGCTGTAGGATGCTACCGCTCAACCGATCTCCTTGTTACATTGTTCTTGAAAGGAAAAACAAGAAGCTAAGTTAGAGTATGAGATCTCATCTATCTTCAACTTGTTCTTGTTGCCTTGCTTTCTTGTCGGCTAACGCTTTCCTCTGATGCCCTTATTTTGTGAATTTTTGGGAGATGATGCTGGCCCTTCGCCTTTTCTGAATGTCAGTTTTCATCACTTTGCTTGATTTTCTGGGAACATGGCTTTCTTCTTTAAATCTTTCAATGGTTTCTTCAGTGGTATGGCTTTCTTCATCAAAATTGTTATATTGGGCATGCTACAACGTTCCCAAACTGCTTCTTCTGAGACGTGTTCCTTCTTCCTTTTGAATCGCGCGCTTGCTTTTGCAGCTTTCTGCTTCTTGGTGCTGGGGATTTTATTGTATACTGCTTGGGGGACCTCTGTTGCAACCTTCCGTCTTCAGGTGGGGTCACTGATTCCAAAATCTAGAACTTAAATGTATTCCCGCATTATACTGGTGGGCGACCTAGAACTTAAATGTATTCCCGCATTATACTGGTGAGCGACCTAGAACTTAAATGTATTCCCGCATTATACTGGTGGGCGACCTAGAACTTAAATGTATTCCCGCATTATACTGGTGGGCGAACTAGAACTTAAATGTATTCTCGCATTATACTGGTGGGCGACCTAGAACTTAAATGTATTCCCGCATTATACTAGTGGGCGACCTAGAACTTAAATGTATTCCCGCATTATACTGGTGGGCGACCTAGAACTTAAATGTATTCCCGCATTATACTGGTGGGCGACCTAGAACTCAAATGTATTCCCGCATTATACTGGTGGGCGACCTAGAACTTAAATGTATTCCCGCATTATACTGGTGGGCGACCTAGAACTTAAATGTATTCCCGCATTATACTGGTGGGCGACCTAGAACTTAAATGTATTCCCGCATTATACTGGTGGGCGACCTGGAACTTAAATGTATTCCCGCATTATACTGGTGGGCGACCTAGAACTTAAATGTATTCCCGCATTATACTGGTGGGCGACCTAGAACTTAAATGTATTCCCACATTATACTGGTGGGCGACCTAGAACTTAAAAGTATTCCCGCATTATACTGGTGGGCGACCTAGAACTTAAATGTATTCCCGCATTATACTGGTGGGCGACCTAGAACTTAAATGTATTCCCGCATTATACTGGTGGGCGACCTAGAACTTAAATGTATTCCCGCATTATACTGGTGGGCGACCTAGAACTTAAATGTATTCCCACATTATACTGGTGGGCGACCTAGAACTTAAATGTATTCCCGCATTATACTGGTGGGCGACCTAGAACTTAAATGTATTCCCGCATTATACTGGTGGGTGACCTAGAACTTAAATGTATTCGAAATTATTTCCCCGTTCTTCCGAGAAAATTTTTGACAATCGCAGAAAATTTTCTGCCCCGGTTTTTGGTGACTTCCCTGGAGTTACATCTTGCTGCCATCATCAATCCTTTGTTTTCCTGCAGCAGACAAAAGGATTTAATTAGTTTTCATCGTGGTGGTAGAGGGTGCCTTTCCGGCGGATGATTTTTCCTTTCTTCTCTTTTTCTTGCTCTATGTCCCCATAATTGGTTAGTGGACAAAATTGCCTGCTGGGGGTCTCTAGCCTGCTGGGGCTGGTTTTCAATTTGTTCCCTTTTCTGCTTTCTCTTTAAGCACGAGCTGTGGGAATCTGCTTTTACTCCCGAAACTATTCCCTTTGGAGCTTACTTCCTCCAAAACTGCGAGGCACGATTATTGTATTGCCTGGTGCCGGCCTTTAAGACTATTTGTGTTATCCTGCATTGGATGAATTCCCATTAGGTCTCTGGTAGTAAGCTTTGAAAAATCCTTTTCAAGACAAATTTTAGGAAGAGAAATAAAAGCTAGAAAAGGAGAAAATCTTTCTGAACCAATATTTGGTGGGAGAAGAAACTCAGAAGAACTTATCTGGAGGACATGGCAGGTCCCCGTGATCATGACGTGCACCATAGATTCCCGACCCAGTCTATTTGTATCAATCGATTTGCCCGATGGTCTGACTTGCTGGGGATGATAAATGACTGTCCATTTTGTTGCTAATGTGGTCGCTTTTTGTTGATCTATCTCGTCGCCTCATGGTGCCCTTCGAGGGGTTTTCACCAATGAGACTCTCTCTTTTCTCTCATCTCCCGGCGCCTTATGGTGCCTGCGAAGGTTTTCACCAATAAGACTCTCTCATTTCATATCTCTCATCTTACGTCGCCTTTCGGTGCCTTTGAAGGTTTTCACCGATAAGACTCTCTCGTTTCATATATCTCATCTTACATCGCCTTTCGGTGCCTGTGAAGGTTTTCACCGATAAGACTCTCTCATTTTATTTCTTTATTGAAGAATCGGGGTGTTGTCGATACGACCCTCTCTTCTGGAGATCCCTTTGACCATCAATTCAACCCCAGTCTTATGATCTCTTCTTTGCTGGGGATCGGTGTATTATTCTCGGCTTTATTTGCCTGACTTGGCATCTCTTGGATATTGATCGGGAGGTCTTTTGGATGTCGATGTTGGTTTTGGTGTGGGGTTAAAGAAAGGCTATAAAAATGAAAATAATTTGATGGGTGATGTACTACAACTTTTGGAATCAAACCTTTGTTGAAACTTAAAACATAACCTCTGCCCCAGTTTTCTTGCTTGGGGAATTTATTTTTACACTTATGTTGCGCTATGTGCGTTACGCACACTGTGCCTATTATGCACACTATGTACATTATGCATCCTATATTCACTATGATGCATACTATGACCGAGCCGTGAGGCGCCTACGTATCCTCTTTGAGGAATCAGGTCAAACGTAGTTCCCACGGTTTTGTATTTCTTATGATTTTATCTTCCTTCTTTCTTTTCCTTCTTTTCATTTTCTTTTTCTTTTCTTCTTCTTTTTTTTTTCATGTCTTTTCCATTAGTGATTCCAAAAGAGGGGTATGAAAGAATAACTTAAGGCTCAAAGGGGGAAGCAAGGGTTAAAAGTGTTTGGATAGAAGAAAGAATTGCCTCCGTCATCTCATTATCCAATAAATGCCAAATACAAACAAATAAACCAAAAATTTCCATAATTAAAGAAATTACGCATAATATCTCTTGACTGCATCTGAATTGATAGCCATGTCGACACATCTACCTTCGACATCTGTCAAACACAAGGCACCGTTGGACAATACTCTAGTCACGATATAAGGCCCTTGCCAATTTGGGGCGAATTTGCCTTTTGCCTCGACCTGATGTGGGAGGATCTTCTTCAATACCTGATGCCCTACTTTAAACTTCCTAGGGCGCACCTTCTTATTATATGTTCTTGCCATTCTCTTTTGGTACAGCTGACCATGGCACACTGCTGCCAATCTTTTCTCATCTATCAGGCTCAACTGTTCCAATCGAGCTTTGACCCATTCATCATCATTAATCCCGGTTTCAGTGACAATTCGGAGGGATGGAATTTCGACCTCCGCCGGTATTACGGCTTCAGTTCCGTACACCAACAAATAAGGAGTTGTGCCTATGGAAGTCTGGACAGTAGTGCGGTAACCCAACAAAGCAAAGGGTAATCTCTCGTGCCATTGTCTGGACCCTTCCACCATCTTTTGCACTATCTTCTTGATGTTCTTATTGGCTGCTTCGACCGCTCCATTCGCCTTGGGACGATATGGGGTGGAATTGCGGTGAGTAATCTTGAATTGTTGGCATACTTCTCTCATCAGGCTGCTATTAAGATTCGCGCCGTTATCCGTGATGATCACTTTTGGGATCCCAAATCTGCAGATGATATGGGAATGAACAAAGTCCACCACTGCCTTTTTGGTTACCGATTTGAAGGTTTTAGTCTCAACCCATTTGGTGAAGTAATCAATGGTCACTAGAATGAACCTATGACCGTTGGATGTTGCCGGCTCGATGGGCCCAATGACATCCATGCCCCATGCCACAAACGGCCAGGGTGCTGACATCGTATGTAACTCTGTCGGCGGGGAATGAATCAAATCTCCATGTATCTGGCACTGATGGCATTTCCTCATGAAAGTGATACAGTCGTGTTCCATGGTGAGCCAATAACACCCTGTTCGAAGGATCTTTCTTGCCAATACATATCCGCTCATGTGTGGCCCACAAACTCCAGCATGTACCTCTGCCATAACCGTCATTGCTTGACTGGCATCTATGCATCTCAACAATCCCAAATCCGGGGTTCTTTTGTACAATACTCCTCCGCTGAGGAAGAAACCATTCGACAAACGCCGAAGGGATCTTTTTTGGTCTCCAGAGGCATGTTCTAGATATATCCCCATTCTGAGGTATTCCTTGATATCATGAAACCAGGGTTCGCCATCTGCTTCTTCTTCTATGGCATTGTAGTAGGCGTGCTGATCACGGACCTGGATGTGCAGAGGATCAACATACATTTTGTCAGGGTGGTGCAACATTGATGCTAAGGTGGCCAAGGCATCTGTAACCTCATTGTGAACTCTCGGGACGTGTTTGAACTTCACCGATCGAAATTGCTTGCTCAGATCATGCAAGCATTGTCGGTATGGTATGAGTTTTAGATCTCGTGTTTCCCATTCTCCCTGAATTTGATGTACCAAGAGGTCCGAGTCTCCCAAGACCAAGACGTCTTGGACATCCATGTCAGCAGCCAAGCGCAGACCCAGAATGCAAGCCTCATACTCGGCCATATTGTTGGTGCAATAGAAGCGTAGTTGAGCCGTAACAGGATAATGCCGTCCTGTTTCAGAAATGAGTATTGCCCCTATTCCAACCCCTTTCGCGTTTGCAGCTTCATCGAAGAAAAGCTTCCAACCCGGCTCCTCAGGTAATTCCAACTCATTTGTATGCATTACCTCCTCGTCAGGAAAATACGTTCTTAAGGGCTCGTATTTTTCATCAACGGGATTCTCCGCCAAATGATCGGCCAGCGCCTGGGCTTTCACGGCTGTCCTCGTCACATAGACGATATCAAACTCTGTGAGCAGAATTTGCCACTTTGCCAACCTTCCCGTGGGCATAGGTTTCTGAAAGATATACTTTAATGGGTCCAAACGGGATATGAGATAAGTAGTATACGAAGACAGGTAGTGCTTCAACTTCTGAGCTACCCAAGTTAGGGCACAACATGTTTTCTCGAGTTGAGTGTACTTGACCTCATGTACTGTGAATTTCTTGCTAAGATAGTAGATGGCCTGCTCCTTCCTTCCTGTGTCATCATGTTGCCCCAATACACAACCAAATGAATTTTCCAAGACCGTTAGGTAAAGAATTAAGGGCTTCCTAGGCTTCGGCGGGACCAATACTGGTGGATTAGACAGATACCCTTTGATTTGGTCGAAGGCCTCCTGACACTCTACCGTCCAACCTACCGCAGCATCCTTTCTCAGCAACCGAAATATGGGCTCACAAGTTGCTGTGAGTTGGGCGATGAACCTGCTGATGTAATTGAGTCTACCCAGCAAACTCATTACCTCTGTTTTGTTCCTTGGCGGTGGCAAATCTCTGATGGATTCAATTTTGGATGGGTCTAACTCAATCCCCCGTCGACTGACGATGAATCCTAGCAGCTTTCCTGATGGAACCCCGAATGCGCATTTGGTCGGGTTGAGCTTGATATCATACCTTCGGAGTCTTTGGAAAAATCTCCTTAGGTCTGCTACATGGTCTTCCTGACGCCAAGATTTGATGATCACATCATCGACGTACACCTCGATTTCTTTGTGTATCATGTCATGAAGCACAGCAGTCATTGCTCGCATGTATATTGCCCCGGCGTTCTTCAATCCGAACGGCATTACCCGATAGCAGTAAGTTCCCCATGGCGTAATAAACGCTATTTTTTCCGCATCTTCCTCGTCCATTAGGATCTGATGATAACCCGCATAGCAATCTACAAAGGATCTGATCTTGCGCCCCGCGCAATTATCGATCAAGATATGGATGTTGGGCAATGGAAAATTGTCCTTGGGACTTGCTTTGTTGAGGTTGCGGTAGTCGACGCACACCCTGATTTTTCCACCCTTCTTTGGGACTGGTACCACATTGGCCAACCACTCGGGATATCGAGTGACCCGAATGACCTTCGCTTGCAACTGCTTAATCACTTCTTCTTTGATCTTTACACTTATTTCTGTTTTAAATTTCCTTAGTTTTTGTTTGACCGGAGGGTATGCCGGGTCAGTGGGCAATTTGTGAACCACTAAATTGGTGCTCAATCCAGGCATATCGTCATATGACCATGCAAAAACATCTTTGAATTCCATGAGGGTTTTGATCAATTCTTCTATGACATTCGGCTCAATGTGGATGCTAATTTTGGTCTCTTGGACGTTATCAACGTCTCCTAGATTCATAGCCTCAGTGTCATTTAGGTTAGGCTTGGGTTTCTCTTCAAATTGGCACAGTTCTCGGTTTATCTCTTCGAAGGCTTCACCTTCGTCACATTCAGATTCATCATTACAAACGACCTCTTGCATCATTGAGTCGGATTCAGATTGATTTATTAGACTAGGTCGAAGATCCGCTGTGCATGCCATGTCATTAGAACCAGTAAAAAGAGAACTGTTCAGAAAGAAAAAGAACAAAACAAAATTAAAATGGGACAAAAGAAAAGAACTTCATTAAACTTGCGGGATAAAAGGGTTCACACTTTTACAAAAACGAAAGTAAAATTTGGATTACACCCTTGAATAATCCGGACAAAACAAAACACACAAAACATAAATCAAAGCCTACTACCAAGACTCCCCTCGGACAGGAAGAGGAGTAACTGTCCAATTGTTGGTCTTGGCCTCAAGCCCCACAAACTGTATTTCTGCTCTGCTGGAACCTTCTCCAGCTTCCACCATACTGACATTCTCGAATAGCCTCTCAAAACTCTGATTCAGGTCTTCATTTATACCGATCAAAGGTCCTAGAATCTTTGGGACCGGTGACCCCTTGGCACTTGCTTTAACAAAAGACCTTGAGAGGCGTGGCACTGGTTTAGGCAGAAACCAGACCCTCTTATTCATCTTTCGCGCTTGCTTCCTATCTGCTACGGTTGGTTTGAATCCCAATCCGAAAGTTTCCAGATTTTTAGGTAAGGTGACAGGTTGGACCATCCCTTGAAGCTCGACTCCCAGGCCTTTTCCTGGCACAAATCCATTACCCAGCATTTCTGAGACCATCATGACTGTTGCGGCAGCTACCCTAGGGTGCGGGATGATTTCTCCTTCAGAAATTTTGTTGGCCGACCCTGTATCGAAAATCTGGTAGACCCAAGGACCTTTGTCATCAGCGGTCTCTATGAAAGGTACAATGGTTCCGCCCATGGTGCACGTTGTATCCTCGCCGTGTAACACGACCTCTTGTATTTCCCACTCGAACTTCACCATCTGATGTAGGGTGGAAGGCACCGCTTTGGCTACATGAATCCAGGGTCGTCCCAACAGCAGGTTATAAGATACTGTGGCGTCTAATACCTGGAATTCCATGGTAAACAGGACTGGACCGATGGTCAGTTCAAGTACAACATCCCCCACAGTGGCTGTTCCGTTTCCGTCAAACCCTCGGACACAGATACTGTTCTTGTGGATCCTTCCGTGGTCGATCTTTAACTGGTTCAAGGTAGATAGTGGGCAAATATTGGCGCTTGAGCCGTTATCCACCAATACTCGAGTTACCACCGGTCTTCACATTTGACAGCTAGGTATAGAGCTTTATTATGCTCCGTACCCTCCACCGACAGGTCATCATCTGAGAATGTTACCCTGTTCACCTCGAAAATCTTGCTGGCAATGGTTTCCAGGTGGTTTACAGAAATCTCACTGGGTACATGAGCTTCGTTCAATATCTTCAACAGGGCCCGACGATGCTCCTCAGAATGGATCAGTAATGACAACAGTGAGATCTGGGCCGGTGTTTTTCTCAGCTGTTCGACCACAGAATAGTCTTGTACTTTCATCTTCCTCAGGAACTCTTCAGCCTCTTCTTCGGACACAGGTTTCTTGGTTGCAACTAGGTTGGTTCTTCTTAGCTCTACCAGGGCAAAACATCGACCTGATCGAGTCAACCCTTGCGCTTCACAACTGACTTCTTCCACCTGTTTTCCTTTGTACATCACTACCGCCTTTTCATATTTCCAAGGCACAGCCCTGCTGTCAATCATCGGCAGCTGGACCACAGGCTTTATGGTCACCAGTTCTCTACATACCCCTTTTAACACGACTGCCGGTGTGGGCGGGATCCCTGATATTACCAACTTGCTTGGCTCGGGTTTGCTTGTTATGGCGGACGGGCTCTTTCCCAATATCACTACCGGCTTGACGCCTTCTCCCTGCGACTGTACACTCGTTCCTCCACTGGTTGAGACTTCTTTCGGGGCGGCTTGGATCATCATCACTGTTTTTGAGGGTTTTCTCAACTCTCCTCCCTCACACACCAACTCAATCATGTGAGTTTCGTGGTGCGCTGGCAGTGGGTTTTGGTTGATGTTAGGAGTTTCTGGTGTCTAGACCTCGATCTTATTGGTGTCGATAAGATCCTGTATGGCATGCCTTAACTTCCAACATTTCTCGGTGTCATGCCCGAGCATTCCCGAGCAGTATTCACAACTGATTGATCGATCCAAATTCTGAGGTGGGGGATTTGGTTCTCGAGTCTGAACAGGACTAACCAAACCCAATTGCCTCAGCTTGTGGAACAAAGCGGTGTAGGTTTCTCCCAACTCCGTGAAAGTTCTCTATTTCCGCAACCTGTCATTCCTAGCATCTGGATTTCCCCGAAAACCTGCCCCTGGAGGGTTTCTATATGCCCTTGGTGGAGGATAGGTGTTTTGTGGTGGTGCATATATGTTCTGGGGAGCCGGCGCGCGCCATTGCGGGCGAACCGGAGGATGGGTGTATGCTTGAGCCTGGTGTACAGAACAATGTGGTTCTCGAGGTGGATAGAAATTTTGTGGTGGGTTGTATGGGTAGTTTGACCTGTGAGGTCTGGGTTGGTTGTAGTGCGGCCTGCCAGCCCTGGACCAACTGCCTGCCTCGATCGTGGCAACCTCTTCTTTATTTCTTCTTAGCGCACCTCCCGTGCCGCTTTGAATAGCCTGGGTTGTGGCTTTGAGTGCCAAATAGTTCAAGATTTTGTCAGACCTCAGACCCTCTTCTATCATGACCCCTATCTTGACCACCTCGTTGAAAGATTTTCCAACTGTTGTCACCAAGTGACCAAAGTAGGTTGGATCCAGTGTCTGCAAGAAA
The DNA here is from genome assembly GCF_000715075.1 of Nicotiana tabacum. Lineage (NCBI taxonomy): Eukaryota > Viridiplantae > Streptophyta > Magnoliopsida > Solanales > Solanaceae > Nicotiana > Nicotiana tabacum. The sequence goes on from NC_134082.1 coordinate 141,817,916, forward strand.
TAGTCCACCATCTCTCCCTCTCTCATGGGAGGATCGACTCTAGCTGCTTGTTCTCTCCAGCGGAACCCGAACTCGCGAAAACTTTCCCCGGGTTTCTTCCCAGTTCTCAATAATGTGAGACGGTCAGGGACTATCTCGAGATTGTACTGGAAATGACCTGCAAAAGCCTGCGCCAGATCATCCCACATGTACCACCTGCTGGAATCCTGCCTGGTATACCATTCTAGTGCAGATTCGCTCAGACTTTGGCCGAAATAGGCTATCAACAGCTCATCCTTGCCGCCTGCCCCTCTCATTTTGCTACAGAATCCCCGCAAATGTGCCATGGGATCACTGTGCCCTTCATATAAATCGAACTTAGGCATCTTGAACCCAGCCGGGAGTTGGACGTCTGGGAAAGGGCACAGATCTTTGTATGCTACGCTGACTTGATTGCCCAGCCCGTGCAAGTTCCTGAAGGATTGCTCCAGGCTTTTGAACTTTCTCAATACTTCATCCTGTTCAGGGGCCTTAGCCGGCTTCTCAATCTCTGTCGGCACTTCCAAATGTGGATTGTAAGCCTGTGGTTCGGGGGCATGAAACGTAGGCTCGGGGGGATAGTATTGTGTATCGTGAGCCTGAAACAATGGCTCACTGGTCGTTCTTTGCAAAGGGGCTGATGTTGGTCCCACAAAAATGGGAATATTGGGTGTTGGGAGAGGTTGATGGGGTGGTGGAGCTTGGGAATCATGAGGGCTTCTTTCTTGATGATAAAGGGGATTTGGGCGGCTCGTGGAAGGGCCAGAGTGAGGGTATTCCGGCATATGTCCCAGTGTTTCAGGGCTCTTTTGTGTTTTGGCTAGGGCTAGCTGCATTGCATTCATCTCTAGTCCCATCCTTTCAATCTTTTCCATCGCTTCTTTTAGCAACTGGCTCATTGGCCTTTCTTCCTCATTACTATTCTCTGAAGTAGTCATGTTTGTTGCTACCGGTCCTTTGGATCTGGTTTGGTATGAGTGTGTTGCCAGAGTTCTTTAACAACTAACTTGTCTGGATCAGACAACAACAAACTTTGTTAGCGTTAGAGTTTAACAGATTTGATCATAACACGTAGAGGATGCAATGCACCTAGGCAGTTAACCGTTTCTACATGCTTTGCTTCAAACAACATGCGTCATCCCGGTTTGCTCATTCGTCCCTTTTTTAAAGTATTTTGGGAAACCCTGTGTTTTATTTTATTATGTATTTTCTTTTCTTTCTTTATTAAAAGCGGTCGAATCTTATGAGGATTGCCTACGTATCACGTCCCCGCGTGAATCAGACCAGGCGTAGTTCTGCCATGAGGCTAACGTTTATAAAAAAAGATGAACAAACATTACATTTGAAAACTTTGTAAAAACAATGTCTTGAAATACACACATTCAAATTGAAAAAAAAAAGATACAATTCTTAACATCTCATAACGTGCCCCACTTTCCACTTGTGTTGTAAATTATTAGATCATTTTCTCAAGGCGGGGCTTGACCCGGATGACCTCCCAATGTTCGATACATTCTTTCCAACTCCACTGCTAGATGACGGGCAAAGGTGGGTGCATGCTCTGTAAACCTTTCATAATCCATTCTTTGGCAGTTTACATAACTTTGAGAGGTGTAGACCGCCAGGTCGTGGATCTGTGCCCTGAAATCTTGGAGATGTTGGCCTTGATTCTGCAACTGCTGCTGGCGAGTGGTGGCTATATCTCGGATACGGCCTTCACGATCTAGGGCTGACTCTAATAGAGCTCGGAGTCTGGCCTGCTCTAATCTCATCTGTGCTCTTTCTCTATCAGTGTCCGCTTGTTGATGCTCTCTGTACCTTCTTGCCTCTTCTAGTTGTGCACGAAGTTGGTCTTCTGATCGTATCCAATGGTCTTTTTCCTTCTTGAATTGTGCCCTGTCTTTCTCAGATTGCCTATCTTGGCGTTCCTTATCAGATCTGGCTTCTTCGTTTAATTGTTGGATCCTTTCTTTTGCTTTGCTCAACGCCCTTTCTTTTGCAGCAAGAACGGAATCATAATCTTGCATTCTTTCAAAAAGATTGGCGATGGGTTTTTGATCCTTCCAATTCCTCATTTGCGTTTCAGAAGCCTTTTTCATTCTCAGAAATCGAGCATGAAGACCTTCATTCTTACAGGCTAGACTCTTCTTCTCGCCTTCAGCTTCTTGTGCTTGCAAATCCTTCTCCAGACTGAGGTTCCTAAGATTTTCCTTTAGGGCATGGATAGTTGCTTTGTACCCCTTCTCTTTTTCTCCCCAGATCAACCGCTCTTGGATTTTATCATTAAAGTTTTGAATATGGGGTCTTTTAGTTGGCCTTCTTAGCTCAGGTTCTGGTACATCATCCACGCGAGATCGTTTCTCGAACTACCTTGCATATCCAGGATTTATCTCACCCTTTGTAGTGTCTGGGACTTGAGTATCGCTTTTTAAGTATCGACATCCATTCCACATCTGCTGAAGTAACGCCTCAGGAATAGTGGCCTCTGGGTGTAATTCGATTTCTTGCGTACTCAAATCTTCATCATCAGGAACTACTTGATATCTTCCTAGTTGTCTTAGGACTCTCAATGGCGCATACGGCTGGATGCTTCTCAATCCCAATAGTAGCAGATAACTATTTGAGTTTGACATATGTATCACTTCCCTCATCGGTAGCCATCCCAGAGTCCATTCAATTTGATTTGCCGTTAGAGCCCTTAGCCGAGATACCCATGCTTCTATCCCTTCTGGAACCTGATAATTTTTCACTCTTTCCTCATAACCCTCGATGTAATTATCGTTGCTTGGCCCATACTGTATGATCTTGGGCTGTTGTTGGAGATGTTCAATCAGCCACATTTGCAACAAAATTTTGCATCCTTCGAAGACTTTTGCTCCTGCTTTACATAAAGTCAAAGCCCGATAAATGTCTGAGAGAATGATGGGGACAAGGGTGTGGTTTTCCTTGGTGGTGAGGATTTGCACAACCTTTGCGTGCGAATATCGATTGTTCGTTCTTTGTTCGGGAAGACCATGATTCCTAGCAAAGCCACCATGAAGGCGAAGCGACGGTGAACCTGCCATGCGTCTTTGTCTTGTTTGTTAGTAAGGCCTTTCTCATGAATTTCAAACCCATCTGACTTTCCGAACCTTGAATACAAAAAGTTGAAAGAACAACATCCGTTGACGACATTGTTTTTCCTGATTTGACTGCTGATGTTCAGAAGACCGAAGAATCGATGTACCGAGGGAGCCTTCGTGAATATCAAGCTTTGATTCCTTAAACTTCCGTCGAAACCAACATATCCAGCTACCTCCTCTAATGTAGGAGTGAGCTCGAAGTCAGAGAAACGAAAGACATTGTGAACAGGGTCCCAAAAAGTTACTAATGCCGCAATCAGATCATCACGGGGTTTAACTTTCATAATATCCGGGAGATTTCCCAAATGCTTGATGACCCACTTTTAACCATCTTCGCCTAATTCACACCACCACATTTGAAGCTGGAATAGAAACTCTTCTGTATTTGCGGATGAGAGGTTTTGTGTGGTGCTCATTTTGTATCTGAAATTTAATTTAATAAAGTCAAGACTCATTTTGAAAACATACTCTAATCATTTTCAGTCAAAACTATTTTCAAGATTTAAAACTATTTTTGAGAATTTTTCAAACTATTTTCAAGATTAAATACCTTTCAAGATTAAATACCTTTATTTCAAGATTTGAAAACTATATTTTACCTTTTTATTTTATTTTTTATTCTTTATTTCAAGATTTGAAAACTATATTTTATTTTTTATTATATATATAATTTTTTTTTAGTTATATATAAAAAAACCCATTTTATTCCTCAGCTCTTACCATGATTTCATTTAAACCGGTCAGCAAGCATGTTCGAGGCAAATGAATGCACATATAGCAAGTAGGATGCATCAGGATGGTCTTTTTATTTCGGGTTCACCAGTCCTAGCCAGACCCAACCCCTGTGTTGAGTCCCCTAAGTCAAATGCACATGATGCAAATAAACGTTCCTACTAGGGATCCGGTACATGGCTGAGTTATTCTAAGTGTGAAACCTGAGGTTGATTGTTCTAAACCTGGCTTACCCAAACGGACAGTTTGAGCCGAAGCGGGGGCAACGTACCGGGAGCACGAAAGTCTGCCCGGCCTAGTTACTTGTCCTAACTCCGTCTTATTTGGTATGACTTTAACAGAAAGGTGGGTCACGCGCACGTGTACACCATAAATTCAGAAGACTCGGAAAGAAGGGGGTTTCGTAACAGTTGTATATATTCACAATTCAAATAATATTAAAGCGGTAAAAGCATCATTTAGCACATTAGGCATATATCATGTAAAAATCAGATAATAAATAAATCCAACTATAACAATTATTCTAAGCTCGAATTCTTAACCCTGAACCAGCGGTTCTGGGTTATCATCCCCAGCAGAGTCGCCAGAGCTGTCACACCTCCTTTTTCCGCACCCGAGAGGGCGCAGGTGAGTTTTTCCAATTAAAGGACAATCGAAACGGGATTTGTTTATTTATTTCAGAGTCGCCACTTGGGAGGTTTAGGGTGTCCCAAGTCACCAATTTTGATCCCGAATCGAGGAAATGAATGACTCCATATTACAGTCTGCGTACCATAAATCCGGATAAGGAATTCTGTTAACCCGGGAGAAGGTGTTAGGCATTCCCGAGTTCCGTGGTTCTAGCACGGTCGCTCAACTGTTATATTCGGCTTGATTATCTGATTTTATACAAATATGAACTTATGTGCCAATTTTATCTTTTAACCGCTTTCATAATTATTATTATTTTTTACAAGGAATTGCAACGTCGTGAAAACATACCTCGAATCACGTTACATCAATGTACACGTGATTGTTGACATATCTCGACTCGATTGAGATTTGGATTTGGGTCACATAAATGTGCACCCGAGTTAAGGAAAATAAATTATTAAAGGCACGCTTAAAGCAACTAGCATATTGTTATTTTGGGGAAAAGCCATGAAATTCGCTAAACGGCATGTCCCGAATTCTAAGTATTTTTATGTATATACATTTAGAGAGCCCCGCACTTTGTACATCTTTGTTTGTCGAGGCTCGTCTCATTCCTTATGAAAAGAATTTGCAACGTCATGGAAATGCATCTCAGACCACGCCACAATCAATGTACCCGTGGTTAGAGAAACATTTCGATTCCGTTGAGATTTGGATTTGGGTCACATAAATGTGCACCCGAGTTTAAGGAGATAACATTATTAAGTACGCGCTTAAAGAGACTATCGCGTTATTATTCTGGGAGGGCCGTGAGATTTGCTAAACGACCCGTCCTGGAAACTGAATGCTTCGATAATATACATTTAACGAGGGCCCCGCAGCTTGTGCAATTTTATTTATTTTTGTCGAGGCTCATCTCGTTCTTATTTTAAAAGAATATCCTATAGCAACTACGTTTCTTGTCGCGTTTGTCTCTACTAATTGAAAACAGTAGATAGTCCTAATTAATTACGTGCTTGCAAGTTATCTATAACAGCATTCAGAAATGCTTAAAAATCAGAAACGAGGCTGCTTGCACAGTCAGCCGAACAAATAATCACGGGCCCAAATCCAGCCCATGCGTGATGGGCCAGACCTGGGCCATGGTTTGTTCGATGCGGGCCTGCTTGGTCCGTTTCGACCTGGGCTCGACCTTCGCGAGGTTGAGATTGCAAGCTATGTGTTCTTTGTCTTTAAACATGGTTTACCAGTTATATGAAACAGTTTATCGGAAAGGAAAGAACTTAACTAGTAGAGTACGATTTTCATGCTTGGCATACATTACAGAATTATACTACACCATTAAACTAAATATAAGATACAACCTATTGCATTGGGCATGCTTTTATCTACCAGCCTGCATATACAATTGGATGTCAAATTACCCTACATATACAGTTGCTATGTGTTAAAGCTAACCCAGTATCCGAACAAAATACAAGCTATCATACATCCCGGATCATTCAGTGTACAGGCTATACATAAATAAATGATCTTCAACCCTTTTCTTTGTATTCATACTCAACTTCAGATTACATTGACAGTATTAGTTGTGTACCTGGTATAGAAGAACAAAAGAAGAAAGGAATGATCAGCTGGGCAGTATGCAATAAACACAGCAACAGCAGATACACAGCAACAACACAGCAACAAACCAACAACCACAAGTGTTTTCCACAGTCCACAGACAACCAGCAACAGTTTCCAGAACAAAGAAAACCAGCAGATGGTCGAGCACCAAACAAGTAATCCCAGAAAGAGTAATGAAACAAACAGAAGTAACAGAGTGTTCTATGCAGCAACACCAGCAGTCCAACAATCAAGCAGCTCAATCAGTGCAAACAACAGAACTTGGCCTAGACAACTTGGCCAAATACAAACTCTTATGTAGCTTTCAGACAGTGTTTGGTTACAGTGTTTACTAGAAATTTCCTTATGTTTTCAGTTTTTTTTCTTTAAGCTCACAAGACCTCTCTTAAGACTCAATTTTTTTTTAAGTTCTGAAATGGCCTATTTATAAGCCAAACGACCCAGTGCAGCTAAGCTGCCTGGATCCTCCCACTTGCAGACTGCCCATACTCTTTAAACCCATGCTTAAGCATCTTTTGATGCCAGCCATTTTGTTCCCCACGCCTGGCTTTTCTTTAATCAAGAGTTATGGGTTCATTTAAGTATTCATTTTAAACCTCATACTCTTGTGTCTTGTTCCCCATTGGTATTAGTTTAATCCCAAATTAGTACCCTACTTGTCAGCTCATTTAAACTAAGCCTTTTTGTTCTTTTCAAACCCCAGACTACCCTTGTTAAGCCTTGCTTATTACTGCCCTGCCCATTGCAGCATCAGGGCATTCTGAACTCACGAAAGTTCAAATTCAGGACTGCCCTGGACTGAACCTTTTCAGTCATTTTTGCAATGCAAACAAACTCATTTCAGATGATGTCGGGCATTCAGTCAGTGACAAGGTTCAATTAGTCATGTGAAATTATTAGCTCATTTGATCCATTAGTTATAGAAAACTAATCGACGAGGTTTATCGAGTCGACTATACTAAATACAATAGGTAATAATCAATCGTTCACATAAACAATACGTACAGGGACCCAAAGGGCATCAGACAACTTTTGTTCAATTACTGGGAACCTATATGAACTATTTATGCGACGACTATCCTAATCGAACATGTTTATCATAGGATATATTCAAATCACACACAGAAAACAATCGATCAAATAAAAGGTCTTTGACAGAGATGGAAGAAATCAGAAAAATAACAAAAAGAACAAACAAACACAACGAAACATGCTGACAACTTAATTAGAACTAAACAAAGGGAAAGGAAAACTTACCGAAAAATGTTTAAATCAAACTGACCCAAATCTGACTCAACTTTGACCATTTGAGGCCGAACAAATTTTAACCAGGGTGTTCTCACATGAGAACACCTTGGTTAAGATCCATTAAACCTCAAACCCTTGTTAAGGCCGGCTGGATTCCAAGGCTATCCGTGTTCTAGGTTTTGGATTTTCAGATCTGGTTTTTTAGGAGTTGTGGGTAGATTTCGGACCAAACCAAGTCTGGTTTGGTCACGAGGAGGGTCCGGGGAGTGTCTGGTATGAAGATGGGGTGGTTTGGTATAGATCGAGTTTCGTCTCAAATCTTCAAATGAAGATTCGAGACGAAGGAAGGTGATTCGAGGCAAATGGATAGCAGATCCATGTTTAGGACAGTGAGGTGGTCCTAGGGTGTTCAGGAGGTGGTCACCGGCGTCCATGCCGCCGACTTTAATGGCGAGGGAGACTAGGGCGGCTGCTAGGGTTCGGGGACGGGAAGGGGTTGTGTTTGGGACGAGGGTGTACAGTGGGGAAGGTGGGGTTTGGTTTGGGGGGCGTGGGGTGTAATGGAGAGTTTATATATGTATTGAGGGTTTAGATCCTAGCCGTTGGATCAAGTGAGATCTATGGCCAGGATCTATTCACTTATGAAAGACGGTGTCGTTTGGGCGTGATGGTGGGTGAGACCGGGTAAAGGGCATGGATCGGGTCATGTTGATGGGTTTAGAGGAGGGCCTGGATCCGTTGAATCAATGGGGTTGGACGGCTTAGATCATCTTGCCTGAAACGGCGTCGTTTGGGTAAACGAGCAGTCTGATCAAGACCGTCCGTTTGAATCAGATCAACGGTTCTAACAGGGGTATTGATACGATGTCGTTTGGGGTCCTGTTGGGGCAGCCTGATTTGGACTGGGTTTTGGGCCTTCAAAATTTTGAAATGTCATAGGCCCAATCCGATTTCTTGCACTTTTCTTTTTTTTTTTTTGTTTTCTGATTTTTGAAATACAACTAAATTAAAAAAAATGAATTTAAAATACCCATTAATCAATACTTAACACAATTGTTCACACACATATATATATAAAACCTTTTAAATGGTTAAATTACAACCTAGAAATGCATACCTCTTTTTTTGTATTTTGCTTGATAATGATTAAATGAAAAATGGACAGACCCACAAATGACTAACAACACATGTCACGGAAAACTCGAGAAATTGTACAGCGAAATCATTTGTCACTATTTTTTATTTTCTTTTGGAGCGATTGTCCGTGAAGCAAAAATCACGTGCTTACAGGGAGGTTTCACTCGATGGCTAAATTGTTTCGAAGCCTATTGTTTGGAGCTGATATGATCGAAGATCTTTTGCTTATGCGGAGGGTAGCCTGATTAACCGGCTCTTTTTGAAGTTTTTTGAAGTAATTGAAGGCCTGTGATTTTATTGCGACGGTTGGGCGTCCCCGAGTCGTGTTAATTTGGCTGGTACAGCCTTGTAACCGTAGTCATTGTATTTGTTTGTAGCCTTTTAGTCCCCGAGTGAAGTAGTTTCGGCGTCTATATTGAGGGTATGCCTTTTTAGGGGTCTTACAAGTTCGGATATATAGCCTAAACTATAAGATCAGTATTACGCCTTTTGTAAGGTCTTATAAGTTTGAACATGTCTTACTTGAGGTCTTACAGATAGGTTACTTGGTACAAGTATAATTCATGTCTTGCTTGAGGTCTTATAGATAGGTTACTTGGTACAAGTATGGTTCATGCCTTGCTTGAGGTCTTACAGTTTTGGTGTTGCCTTTTGGATGTCATATGAGCTCGAGGTTTCCCGCACGGGGCATTATGGCCTCAAGTTTTTGACAGCTCAATGGGTGTCAGTCGGCGACAGTCCCCAAGGCATTGAGTGCTTGTTTGGCTCTAGAGCTGTTCTTTGTAAACTTTGGTATTGCCTTGTTGAGGGCTTACGAGTTCAAAGTTTTTGACCCAGAGGTCTTACCGCTTCGAGATTTTGACGTCAGTCCCCGAGTGTTCGAGGAATTTAAGGCCCTGGAGCCATTTTTTGTAAAGATAGCAGACTTCTTTGAAGCGCGAAGCATTTTTTGTGGTAAAAGATACTCCTTTGATTACTTGGTACAAGTATACATCTTTTCGTCATCAAGGGTTCAATTATTCTATGCGGACACGGTTCATTCAACCGTTTGGCCCAATACATCATTTTCCTATCGAGACCCTTTTTGGCTTCTCTTGATTTCTCTAGGGAGATGATCTACTGGGGGGATGCCCCCTAGTATTCGATGTTGATCGAAGAGAAGCCTTGAATACTTGTTAAGTTCTCCTTAGGCAGCATATAGATGTTGCCTTGTTAAAAACCTTGCCAGTAAAACCCTTCTTGGGATAAAATTTGGTCGAAGAAAAGAGTGTAACACATGCTTTAAAACCTAAGGTCTTCAAGCTGGAAGGTACTTCGATTCTTCTAACTGGACGCCTGCACATAGGTTAATGTAAGACGTAAAATAAAAAGGGAGGCGGTTATACCTTAGTTGTGATGGCGTTTCGAGCCTCGATATGCTTCAACTGGTTACTCCGGGGACGCGGTACGGTCATTTGTTCGTTCACTCAGGTGCAGTCGAGGATGTAGCTTGTGATTGCTACTTCTCTATTTGTTTATCCTTTGGCTCTTTCGATATTGAAAGTGTCGATGTTGGTGCTACATCGTGCACTACGAACATCTCCCTTGCTGCATGTTGTTCCCCGTATACCATTTTTATTCCATCCTTTATTGGAAACTTCATCATTTGATGAAGGGTTGGTGGTACAGCTCTCATGCAGTGTATCCATGGCCTTCCGAGCAAGGCATTGTATCTCATGTCTCCTTCGATAACATGAAACTTGGCATTTTGGGTTGTTCCAGCCACGTTGACCGGGAGGGTGATTTCCCCTTTAGTTGTCTCGCTTTCCATGTTGAATTCGTTGAGGACTCAAGAGGCGGGCACAATCTGGTCGAGCAGTCTGAGATGATCCACCACCCTCGACCTGATAATGTTGGCCGAGCTACCTGGATACACAAGTACACGTTTAATTTAAAATGTATTCACAAGAAAATAAATTACCAATGCATCATTATGAGGATGAGATAGGGTCTCGATGTCCTCGTCGCTGAATGTGAGAGCGTCCTCGGGTATGTAACCTCGAGTTTGCTTTTCCCTAGTGATGGACATTTTTGTTCTTCTGATAGTGGGTTCTAGTGGGATGTCAACTCCCCCAACAATCATATGGATGACATGTTGCAGTTCTTCTGTTTCATTTTTCCTGTTCGCCTCTCTTTCCCGGAATTGATTTTTTGCTCGGTCGCTAAGGAACTCTCGGAGATGCCCTTTGTTGATTAGTCGGGCTACTTCTTCTCGGAGTTGTCTGCAATATTTGGTCCTATGACTATGGGTTTCACACTTTAGGTTAGGATTTCTCTGTGACGGGTCTGATAGTACAGGTTTTGGCCACCTGGTTTCTCTGATTTTACCGATGGCAGATATGATGTCCGAAATATCGACGTTAAGGTTGTACTCAGATAATCGGGGTGCCGTCGTCGGCCCTGTATATCTATCAAATCCAGCTCTTCTCACGAGTCCCCAAGGATTCTAACCTCGGTCTGCCCTTCGGTCGTTTCGGGGTATGTTACGTATTGCGGCGTTTCTTTGATCTTTAGTGTATGGTTGGTACCTTTCCTTATTTGGTTTTGGCTCCTTTGCTAAGAGCCTGCTAAGATATATTGAGCCCTAGGGGGCTCCCAGTTGGTCTTCCTCGACCCTAATCTTCAACTGATATCGGTTGTGGATATCCGACCAAGTCACGGCGGGATATTCAACCAAGTTCTGGTTTAATTGCTTTGAAGCTACCGAGCTTCGTTCGTACAAACCTTAGGTGAAGGCCTGCACTACCCAGTCATCCGAGACTGGTGGTAATTCCATTTGCTCCATTTGGAAGCGAGACATAAACTCTAGGTAATATCTCGTTCTCTCTTTGTTTGATTTTGAAGACGTCGGATTTTCTTGTAGCAACCTTGATGACACCGGCATATGCCTTTATAAAAGAATCTGCCAACATGGCGAATGAGTCTATCAAATTTAGGGATAGGTTGTGATACCACATCATTGCCCCTTTTGAAAGTGTTTCCCCGAATTTCTTCAACAGGACAGATTCAATTTCGTCGTCTTTTAGGTCGTTTCCCTTTACGGCACAAGTGTAGGCAGTGACGTGCTCATTGGGATCCGAGGTTCCGTTGTACTTCGGGAGATCGGGCATTTTGAATTTCTTCGGGATAGGCTTCAGAGCCGCACTTTACGGGAATGGCTTTTGTACGAATTTCTTTGAATCAACACCCTTCAGGTTCGGGGGTGCTTCTGGGATCTGATTGACCCTTGAATTGTAGGTCTCCACCTTTTTATAATTAGCTTCTATCTTCTTTTCGCTTGATTCAATCCTCTTTGTGAGGTCCTCGAGCATTTTTATAATAGCGAGGTCGGTTGCTGACCCGTTGTCGATCGATCTTTTCAGCACTTGTTCGGCCTGAGAGGCCATTTTCGGTGTTGTTGTGCTTGGAGTTTTATTGTGGCTTTGCAGTAGAGCGATCACCAGTTATTGCCTGCAACATCTCAAAAATGACATGAAGGCTAACCTCTTGTTCCTCCTGAGCTGGGGTTTTCTGAGCTTCTTGTTGATTTTCTTGGCGTATACTCATGTTAGTGTGGGAGCTTATATCGACGTGTTGTTCATTGCGCGAGACCACGTCCACATAAATTGGTTCCGGTGCATCCTCAGGGTTTTTTGGTGGTACACCGATGCCTGGAACAACTACACCATTTTCTCCATGGTCTTCAAGACCGTTGTTTTCATGTACATTCACTGAGTTAGATATTTTGACCTGAAATCAAAGATTCTTTGGCAAGAAAAAGTGTAAAGAATAACTTGTGTTTTCAATAAACCAGCACGAAAACAATCACTATTATTTTTAGCCCCACGGTGGGCGCCAAACTGTTTACGTTAAAATTGGTAATTACAATTAGATTTGATTTTGTGGTTCTAAAAATACGTGATTTATTTTTATGCTAGTTGTTAGACAGTAGATGCTAAGTGTGAGTTAGAAAAATGATATAAGAGCTTAAAGACAATGTGATAAGCAAACCGAATGACCGAGAATCAGGGTCTCGAGCTAGCCTATACTGGGCCTCGAGGTTAAGCTAATAAGCTCGACTGGAAACGGTCGATGAAGGACTAACAGTTATAAGAGCTTTGATGAGGGCTCTTCATAATCAATGATGAGTAATAAATGAAGAATAATTAATGAAATACAATAAATGTAAGCAATGTAATAGGTATAAGCAATAAAATCGAGAGAGAATATGTTTGAGTTAGAGAGTAGAGAATGTTCTTGTTCTTGTATTGAATATTATGTGTGCAAAAAATAAGAAGGGTCCCCTTTATATAGGAGGGGGAATCCCAACATAGTACATATGCATTTATTACAAAGATAAACGGTTGGTACAACCATTTAATGCCGCGATACGGACTTGTACTATTCTTATAGACTTGGTCAGCCCTAACCACTTTCCTTGAGAATCTCTCACTCGTTCATCATAGCCGCCGATTTGCTCTGCCCCGAGGTCGAACATAGGAAACACTCGGGGTCGGGCCTCGAACTGTGCCTCGGGCCTCCTGAAGACGGGTTATGGGATGTCATAATGATCATAAAATCGGGCTCTCCCATTTTAGTCGTATACAATTTTATTTTGATAATATTATCAAGTGAATTCAACGATTCCTTACTCTTTTTAAATTATAAATATTTTGAAAATTGTTTGCTTTGCTTTAATTAATTAACAAGTTTTAAAACTCACCTTTCATCAATTTGATTCTCTCAAATAGTAGTAAAAATATTAAAAGTCTGTAGCCTAGATTAACCAATCTCTGTGGGATGATATCATAAACTATACTAGAATTTAACTTAGTGCGAACAAAAAAATCCTATGCACATTGATCTCGTCACTCTTGGCAAAATTATCCTTAGCAAAATATACCAAAATAATCCCACTTAATTTTATCTAATCTTTAGGTATTTTAATGGCAATTCTCCTCTGCATGCTTATATATATATATATATATATATATATATATATATATAAAAGATCATTATGACATCTCATAGCCAGTCATCTTGAAAGAATAAAGTACTTCTCAATTATTTTTATATTTAATTTAAATAAAAATTAATTAATTAATAATATTTTATAAAATTATTTATCTACATAAATAATATTAACTGCTAAGTAAATTTTTTCATGTTCTTCTTTGTAATTTGACACTTAAAGTACTTTTTGAAAATCTTGGCCAAACACAAATTATTGCTCAAGAGTCAAGAGTTAAATTGATTAGTCAAATACCAATTTCTTCTCTCAATAAATATATTTTCGAAAAGCATGTATTAAAACACATAACTTTAAGAAACTTTGCCATATAAATCATCAACTTAGTATCGCATAAATAAGGTCGTCAACTTGTGAAGACCGGACATGTCAATTTTATTTGTCTAGCACAATACCTGAACACTGTAAAAACTCAAATAGCATTACATAGGGAAAATTTCACATAAAAACAACTGGGATCCTTGCTTTTCAATTTTATAGTTCATATTTCAATTTACAACCAACTAGCTCAAAAATAATAGGTTAAGATTCAACATCCAACTCTAATATGTTCTCAAAATTACTATTTAATTTTTAAAAAAGATTGTTCAAGCTTTTAAGTTAATTTTCGAATCAGTAAATGTAACTCAAATATTAGTTCAACAAACCAAATCCATTTGGATGGTGAAAACTAAATTTTTCACAAGCTTGAATATGTAGGTTTAGATTTCGAATTTAATTTTGTGAGAAATTTGGAGTGGGTATTATCTAGAATTGTTAGAAATAGTATAAGGAGGTTGTATATAAAATTTGAAGTCATTTAATGGAGATTTGGACTGATTTTGAACAATAATTGCAACTGAAAATCGTGGAAGAAGTTCGCCTACAGACGCTTGTATAAAGGTGTATAAAAATGTATAATAGTGTATACGCTGTGTTTATACACTCATATACACTATTATACAAGATTATACATAATTATACAAAAAACTGACTTCGTCTTCTTCCTTGCATTTTTTCTGAAATTTAACTCAAATCTTGCTCAAATCTACTCCAAATTTAAATTTTGAACTCCTTTTGAAATTTTCAATCAATTGGAACAACAGCCAATCCAAACAACTAACAAATTCAAAAAATCATATTTTTGAAAGCAAAGCTGAATGCCCTTCAATGGTGGAATGTTGAACCTTCAATTTTTTTACATTGCAACTAGGTGACACAAGGAAGAAGCAGTAATGGGCGACGACCCCTTGAAGCATATGTAGAAGATGTGAGAAGAAAAGAGAGTGAAAGCAATGGTTGTGAGAATATAGATTTAACTCCATAGTTTTTAGAAGCAATGGTTATAAGAAAACATATTTTGAATTTACTAATGCTTTCAAAATATATACAATATGGGTTAGATCGGGTAAAACTTAAAAATATGAGCAACTTTTTGTTATGATGTGAAGTCAAGTGTATTTTCTTGTAATTCCTTCCATTATATAATACTGAACCTTTCAAAGGAAAGAATCGTCTGAAATAATTATTTTCCAACTGATAAGAAGAATCTACGTACAACCTTCCAAAAGCTGAGTCACGAATTATCACAAAATCTTATTGGTCCTTACTAAGGATTCCTTAGTAAAAAGGGGACCATCTTAATTAATACTAGTATATACCTTGGCAAGGGTTTATAATAAAGCACATGTATTACGGATTAACTATAGAACTAATTACTCTAAATCTCACGTAAATGAATAGAGAACTGCCAAAGGATGAATAATTGGAATGCCACTTGCAGGTCTCCTCACGTGTTAACTTTACCTCGACACATTCTAGTCACCCCCAAAAAAGTTTAGAAACAAGCTAAAGTGTAGAACGGCCCATCCCTTTAAATTGATTCGAAATAGCACGGGCTAGCCAGTTTTCGAATTGGTCATTGAAAAATAGTCACTATTTTGCTGAAACACGGAAAGTTCCAGCATAATATACTAGAGATTGATGCACTTGTGTATGAACTTCCAGCATATTATGCTGGAATTCCAACACACAGAAAGTTCCAGCATAATATACTGGAGATTGGAGCACATGTGTATGAATTTCTAACATATTATGCTGGAACTCCAGTGTATTATACTGAAATTCCGGTATATTATGTTAGAACTCCAGTATATTATGCTGGAATATCCTCAGAGGCTTGATGATGTTATGAACGCATATATATACCTATGCATTGTATGACATTTATACGCATATGCATGACATTATAAAAATGAAATGATTCTCAGAGCTATGCAAACATCATGTCGAGTTTTTTACTTCATGTTTCTCTCATGTCTATTATTTACTGATTTTCATTTCTTACATACTCGGTACATTATTTGTACTGATGTCCCTTTTGCCTGGGGACGCTGCGTTTCATGCCCACAGGTCCTGATAGACAGGTCGAGAGCCCTCCAAGTAGGCTATCAGCTCAGCGGAAGATGTTGGTGCGCTCCATTTGCTTCAAAGTTGCTTGTTTGGTTAGTATGATTTAGATGTGTATTGTTTGGTATGGCGGGACTCTGTCCCGGCCTTTATGAAAATTATGTATTCTTAGAGGCTTGTAGACAGGTGTCATGTACGTAAAAGATTGTATGGTCTTGTCGACCTATGTTCAGTGTACGAGTGGTTATTTTGGTCTTATAGGCCCGTATGTCTTATGTATAAGTTAGTATCACATGTTGTATTCTACTTATCTCACGGCAGCCTTCCGGCTCAGTTATTTATGATAATATGACATGAAAAGATACGTTATGTTGATACTTGATTGAGTAAGGTACCGAATGCCCATCGCGGTCTATCGGTTTGGGTCGTAACACTAGTAAAAGAAAAAATACTTTGCTTCTTGTTTGGTCAGAGAATAAGTAAGAAAGAATAATTAGTAAAGACAATGGTAAATCTAGTAAAATTTTGAATTAAACAATTTGCTAGTACTTTTAAATTTCGAAAGGGAAATATGAAAGTGGTAAAACCATTGGAGAGGAGAACAAAGATATGAGGACTAAGACAAAAAGAAAAGCAAGCGAGGCAGATTGTCCTTTTATATATCGAAAAAGAAGTGGACAGAACTCTCTCTTCTCTATTATTTTCTCTGTAGTAATTTTTTTTTCTGGGTTTTACGTCAAGGTTAATTAATTAATTAACTATTTGAGGGTAAAATTGTCAGGAAAGTGGACCTGCAAATTGTAATTGCATCTTGTGTCAGTTCTATTCCGCTGTCACATTTCCCTATGAAACGTATGGCTATTTAATTATAGATAAATCAGAATCTAATGTCTTCTTAATCCTCCCAAAATTTTCCACCGCATTGTCTCATGTAAATTGCAAACCACCTGTTATCCCGTGAGAGCTGCAAAGGAGAATACTAAAAGGAAAGAATACTAGCGTATTTAAGATTTGAACTTCATATCATAAAATAAAATAAAAAGGCAGCACGGTGCACTAAGCTCCCGTTATGTACAAGGTCCAGGGAAGGATCAGATTACAAGGGTCTATCGTACGCAACCTTATCCTGCATTTCTGCAAAAGACTATTTTCACGACTCGAACCCGTGACCTTCTAATCACATGGCAGCAACTTTACCAGTTACAAGTTAAATATATAAATTATTACTCCTTTCGTTATCATTTATGTGATGTTTAGTGGGCGTTTGGACATAAGAATTGTAAATTTCAAAGAAGGGCTAAAAAAAATTCAAGTAAAAATGATATTTGAAATTTAGAGTTGTGTTTGGACATGAATATAGTTTTAGGGTTTTTTTGAAGTTTTGTGAGTGATCTGAGTGAAAATTTTGAAAAATAACTTTTTGGAGTTTTTAAAATTTTCAAAAAATTCCAAAATGCATCTTTAAGTAAAAATTAAAATTTTTATGAACAAATGCTAATTTCGGTAAAAAGTAAACATTTTTGAATTTTTTTTATGTCCAAACGGGCTCTTAATCTATTTAAAAAATGATGATTTTATTTTCAAAAATAATATAACATTAAGTAGGCGTTTGGACATGAATTCCAAAAAAAAAAAATCAAATTTGGAATTTCACTAAAATTTGAATTGAAGATGAAGTTGTGTTTGGTTATAATTTTTGTAAAATATTTGGATGTCTTTTTTTCAAAATTATGAAACATAATTTATACCCAACAACTTGTAAAAAATATCAAAACCACCCCAATTTGATTATCCTACTTGAAATAAACAATCAAACATGTTATTGTTTAATTGTTATCATATTTTGCTTTACTGCAATACACAGAAGATGCAAAATCAATATCACATTTTTTAACATAGTCCGCTTCCCATTGTTATTACCATTGTTATCAAACATGTAGGTTAATAATTGATGAGGTGATTTTATAAAATTTTAAAAGTATAGGGTTAATTTGTAAAATTAAAAACTAGCAAATTCTCATTTTCAAGTGAAATTGAAAAAACTGGGAAGATTTTAATAACCAAACATTATTATAAAAAAAAACGAAAAAAAAAGAAAAATTGTGTATGTCCAAACAGGCTCTAAATTCTTCATTCCTATAATTTATAGTTACATAAGTATCTGTAAATATTTTAAACCACAAGTTTTACAAAATCCTCTCTTTCTTAAACTTTAACTTAGTAACCAGTCAAACAAAATTACTTTTATGAGACGAAAAGGAATAATAACTTTAGTATTAACTCATTTGCTTTATAAAGTCATAAATTTGATATTTGACGAAATTTTAGAAGTATTTTACATATGTATTGTATTTAATACTCCTTTTATCTCAATCTATGTGACATTTCTCTCGATATTTTGACTATTGGATTGAGCCAATCTAATATACTTTCAAAAATTGATCAAATTGAGAAACAAATTGTACCACATAAATTGTGATTTCACTTTTTTTTTCTTTTAATATAATATGCAGCACTAGAAGGGCGTAACTGGTAAAGTTGTTGTTATGTGACCAGGAAATCACGGGTTCAAGTCGTAGAAATAGCCTTCTGCATTTCTGCATTTCTGCAAGGTAAAGTTGCGTACAATAGACCCTTGTGGTCCGGCGTTTTCTCTGAACCTTATGCATAACGAAAGCTTAGTGCACCGGGCTGACTTTCCTTTTATTTTATGAAACACTAGTTTCCGAGTTCACTTAGAGTTCCTCAACAAAGGCTCGATCCGTTTCTTGTGAGGGAGATCACTTCTAACCAACATGGTTTCAAAACGTCAATAGGAGTTCCATTTCCAAGAGCGCAATATTACATGCCTTTTGTAACATGATTAATAGAATGGGAAAACAACAAGGAGAGATGATAAAAATGAGTAAAAACTAAAAAGTCTCAAGATTACTATCGTCGTTAATCCTTAGCCATAAGTGACCCCGTAACCGATGCCTTTGCATTTATCATTCTCCATTTTGGCAATTGCACTCTTCTTTCTTGCTCTTATCATTTCATTCATGACCAACCCCCACCCACAACACACCACCTTCGAAATTTAAACCAAGTTTCCATATAAATAGACTCGTGTCCGTTGAAATTTCAATATTACCAGACTGCCCATCATTCCTCAAACAGGTCATGCTTTGCAAGATTTCATGCATGTGACAACACTATGTCTTATTTGGTAAATAGTAAAACATCCTCAATAGAGCATTTTGGTTCACCTTATTAGGATTATAAAATTTTGGCACTCTGTCCAACAACTATTGCCTCTGTACAAATCCAAATTTATGTTGTTGTTTTGTTCTTGCTCTTGTTCCTTCCCCCATTCTCTCAGCCATCCCTCTTTTCCCTTTACACTGCATTTTTACTGACCAGAGGCTTAGTGAAAAGATCAGAGATAGAATTAAAGAAGCAAATCTAATTTTCTTTGTTTTGGGTGTCTGAGGTAAAGATTCAGTATTTGATCGGTCAGAGTAAAAAAAAAAAAAAAAAAAAAAAGAGTATCAGGAAGAGTACTTTTTAGTTTTTTTAATTATTCTTTTTGGTCTGAAATTGCTGTGTCAGTCATTGGAGTACAACACACATGGAACATGGTTGATAAATCAAGAAAGGAGAAAAAAGGTTAAAGTGAGGCTTAGCTTTGCTTTGCTCTCTTTTGAGTTGTTGATTTTAGTTTTGTTTGGAAGACAATAACAGAAAGATCAAAAAAATGGGTTGCTGGTATTCAAGATTAGAGAGAGAAGAGTTGGTTTCGAGATGCAAAGCTCGAAAGAGGTACATGAAACAGTTAGTGAAATCAAGACAAGCTTTTTCTGCTTCTCACTCTATGTACTTACGTTCACTTCGAAACACTGGCTCTGCTTTGCTTCAGTTCGCTACCGGAGAAACGGATCTCCACCCGCAAAACCACCACCTTCCTCCACTTCCGCCGTCACCACCACAACCGCGACGACTCGCCACCCCACCACCGCCGCCGCCGCCACCAATGAGCCCCACATCCTGGACTACCTCCACCACCACATCATCCGCACTCCCACCACCCCCTCCTCCGCCACCTCCACCGCCGCCGTCAAACTGGGATTTCTGGGACCCATTTGTTCCGCCTCCGTCATCTTCGAGGTCAGTGACGGAGGAGGAATGGGAGGAGACAACTGTTACGTCCGAGGTGGCGGTAACCACCACGGTCGGGGCGGCGAGCGTGGCGGCTCCGCCGTCAGTGGTAAGTCAGTTTTCTAAAGAGACCACAACTACGAGTGAGCTGGCGGTGGTGGTCTCTACGAAGGGTAAAGACTTGGTGGGAATCATAAAAGAGCTGGATGAGTACTTTTTGAATGCGGCAGATGCAGGTGGTCAACTCTCATTGCTTTTGGAAGTTCCCAGTTGTGCTTTCTCCGACCAAAGATCTTCAGGTATGTAACGTTTTAATTGCATGTGGATATGCACATGTACACATAAAAAAGCACATGGTACAACATGTTAAAGCACTATGTAATTGTGGTTTAAATTGTAGAGAAGTTGAGTCCATTTTCATGGACATTTGGAGGAAGTTCAAGATGGAATGGAATTGGAAGATTTTGTGATGATCCAATGAACAAAACTAGCAATGCGGTAAATGGTGCCAAAGCTTCCCATTGTTCTACAGTGGAGAGATTATATGCTTGGGAGAAGAAACTCTACCTAGAGGTCAAGGTAAACAACACCTAAATTTCCGTCTTCTTTATACAAAATTTCAGGGTCCTAGGTCACGGTTCGAGCCATCATCCAATCAGCCACTGGTACTTGTACCAGGATAGACGGCCTACGTCACACCCTTGGGATGCGACTCTTCCCAGACCCTGTGGGAATGCGGGATGCTTTGGATACCGAACTATTTTTTTAATTACCTAATTATAGATTGTGTTGTTTTACATATATTTTATTTAGTGGTTGCATTTTATGTTCTGATGCTATAATTTGGTTGTGATTGTAGCATGCTGAGGCATTGAAATTGGAGCATGAGAAAAGGGCAGCTCACGCGAGGAAGCTAGAGATGAAGAGGGCCGATTACGTGAAGACAGAGAAAGCGAAGAAGGAAGTAGAGAAGTTGGAATCACAAATGATGGTTGCATCCCAAGCTATTGAGACCACATCAGCTGAAATCATCAAATTAAGGGAGTCAGAGCTCTATCCTCAACTTGTTGATCTGGTCAAAGGGTTAGTCCTCCTCAACCCCTTTTGTCTCTGTAGAAAAATTGAAAGTAAATTTCTTTTATATTATCAGATCATTTAAAAGATAATTATATCTAACTGTTCCATGAGAAGTTGAATTAGCATATTAGAATGTAAGGCACATTTGATATTAAAATACCTTTAAATTATCAAGTGAAGTTAAAATTCCATCCTTCCTTCAATATTGTCCCAAATATCTTGTTTATTTTTCTTTACTTAAAACAAATGTTTTTTTTCCCTAAGAAGTACGTAGCAGATAGATCTTTTATTACAAGAAGTAGCAAATTACAGGAGGGCTGTCTCGTCTCGTGCCTGTCATAGCTCAGTGAATAAGTGAGTAAAGAGATTTTTTTTTTTGGGGGGGGGGGGGGGGGAGTGGTTTGTCAAAGTCAGCTCTAGGAATTTGTACAGAGATATTTCTGAAAAGCAACGCTTTTGACTCCTTTAACTGATTCGGTCCATGTCTTTGATTTGTCTTTTTACCACCTAAAAATATACGAAAGCAGCATATAACAGTGTGCTTTACTGTAATAAAAAAAGCGTGAAGAGACTGGGAACCCAACTTCAATCAATTCTTTTTTCTCCTATTTAGTTTTTATTTCTTTCAATTCAAAGCACTTGGTATTCAAGATTAAATTTTTCTTGAGTGTGGAACCAAAATATGGTTTATTTTTACTAAAAATACTCAAATAAGTGTAAAAAAAAAAAGTTACCAAAGTATATATAACGCCACTAATAGTGGCGTTATACTGACAAACTTACATAGCGCCATTAATAGTGGCGCTATATGCCTTATACCCTGACCCCACCAATAATGTCTGGTTTCAATAATTTAAATGTGTATAAAGCCACTTTTTGTGGCGCTATATACAAAAAAAAAAATAACCCGGCTAGCCATTTTCTATAGAAACATCGTAGAATCGCCCCAACTTCATTCAAAATTTTTTTTAACTCTTGTTGGTTTCTATTGTTGTTAAATTCTCCAGCATTTTTTCATTATGTCTGAAGAACGTAGAATAAGAGTATCATTATATTGGGGGGTGAGGTTGTGATGGAGAATAACTCTGTGGGCTACAGTTTACCTGCTAAGTGTAATGTTAAATTGCCACTTTCAATGGAGTACGAAACATTGATATCGTTGTTATGCAAAAAAATGAGTGTGAGAAAACGTTCAGTGATACTCAAAGTAACCGGAAGATATCCGTATTCCGTTACGCCGCAAGGGGTTGCTTTTTACTCAGAGTTTAACATCGACGATGATGACACTTTGAGTGATTTCTTGATACCAAAAACTATAAAACGAAATTTGAACTAAAAAAAGTAACTGTCATATTCGACTAAATATTGTTGTTAATGTACAAAAAAATATTATTTACACCAAAAAAACAAAAATATGGAAGACCGAATCAATGTGTCCCGCATCCGGTGTGTCTCAAAGTAGCCGTTGGCCTGAGGCGCATCCCCTGCCACCCGGGTACGCTATCAGGATCATCATCATCAAGTCGTCTCCTTATGGCCGGATGCGGCACAGGATGACATGTATCGGTGATGCTGTCAGGTCCAGTAGAAGGCTACATAATAATATCAAACTTAGTATAGAAAACTACATAACAATTCACAAAAATTTATATTGTCTTACCATAATCGTGTCTGGATCCTGAATGTAGTCATCTGTCGCAGCATCGCATGAAGCCTAAAAAAGTAAATTAATAAAGTTAAAACAAAATAAATAAGTTATAGTAAAAACAGTAATAAAATTAATACTAATAAACTCATACCTGCGCATGTGATGAGCTGCCATAACTCAGTCGGTGCCCACTATCAAAATCTCAGATCGGTCGAGCCTCATCAGTGGTAGACGGGCCAGGGAAATATCTACCCAACTCCACTCCTTGAAAATCCGAGCCCATGATCAAGAATTGACCCGATGGGGTCACTTGCGACGTCCCTGGAGTGTCATAAATGCCAAGGCTGTAAGACGGCATGTCGGTCTCATGCATGCCACCTCCCATATCAGCAGCAACATCATCAGCAGGAGCCTCAAAGCCCCCTTGCTGGGGACCTCCTCTCCGCCCACGACCGCGTCGTCCAACACCAGCAGGTCGTCGTGGAGCAGCAGCAGCTCGTCGGCCACCACCCCGTGGCATACCACGACCTCGCTGGTATGTGGCTGGGTCAACATAATCTGGCTGGTGTGCCAAACGCTGATCCGATCGGCCTCGCTGCAGTGTCTGGGCAGCCACATCCATTAAGCGACGACTATAGTCCTGCATGATCACAGGGTCGTGGACATAACTCTGCATCTGTTGCCCCATACGATATACGGTATGCAATCCAATCGCCTGCACAAAAGTTTTTAATATAAACTACGTATTTGACTAGAAATTACTATTAAAGTAATTGATAATAACAGAAAACATACCAGAGCCTCATGTCTCCCGGCGTATGAGACGTATCGACCATCTACCTGATGAACTGGGTTCCCGATAAAAAGTCGGGAAACAGTGCGGTACCATGCCATATAAACTTCGATAGGAAAGTGTTGCGGAGCTGGGGTCAAGTCCCCTCGGCTGTCCCAAATACCCAACTGCGCTGTCAGCCACTCAATAAATGTGTCGTCCACTCTCATCCTATCATCCCTCTCATAATGTAAAGGATCCCATGCAGGCTGAGTCGGTATAGACTGCGGAAATCCAAACTGACGAAATACTCGCTCTGAGGCATGATGCTCAACAATATCGAGGCACGTGAGAGGGGCGGAAGCCCTCCAAATATGGCGACCGTGCGTGCAATACGCTGGCAGGGTACCTATCAGCTCTTCGTTGTACGGCGTCCAGATGAACTATCAAATAATAACACAAACCGTTAGTTTGCGCAACACCTAGTTAAAAATTAATTGGTAAGTTTAGTTAGATATTCACCTGTGCATCCTCCAGAAAATCCAACACATCCCTACAGAAGGGGAGATTATGATGGCCATGATACTCTCGTGCAAGTCTACGACGCAATACCCACCTACAAGCTAGAGGGAGATCAGGAATATGTACATTAGCCGGTAGTTGTGGTAGAGGTGGCCGAAGTTGCAGAAATCGCTCCCACACCCAAACCTAAAACAGAAAGTTGACGTAAAGATTAACTCTAACTAGGTAGAATTGGAACTAAACGACAAATTATTTGAATAAGTTGTCACCTGTAGAAGTGGCAGAAAGCCAGAAACGTCTCTCTGTGTGCCCATGGATGCCCGGCACATCTGCCTGTACAAAAAAGATAGGACAGCACCACCCCAGCTGTAGCTGACTGTATCATCAAAGTCCGCAATATGATGCAGAAAACGAAGGCTCACTAGGTTCCCCGAAGTGTTCGGGAACAAGACCCCCCCAAATAGAAGGAGCAACAACAGCCTCGTATATTGCTCCACATCCACCTCCGCTGAGTCGTCGGTGATAGTATCGTGGATCTGCACCAAGTGGTCTCTAATGGGGACCAACTGCATACGACTACTCCCAATTGCTACATCTGGGTCCTCGGACCTGAAGCCCGTGAGCCTGTGCAGCATATCCATATATGCAGCCCGGTTAAAAAATCTCATGTTCCCAGGCAGTAAAACTGGCAAGCCATCGGTGGACAGGCCATATAAAATCTCGACGTCCTGGAGTGTGATGGTGGCTTCGCCGATGGGCAGATGGAAAGTGTGCGTCTCCGGTCGCCACCGCTCAATCAACGCCGTGATCAAAGCATAGTCGAGCTGTATCCAGCCAATGCTAATGATCCTATATAATCCCATCTCCTCCAGGTGATGGACCACACGGGGATGTAGAACACGGGGAGGAGTCAAAAACTCCCACAATAAATCCACTCTCCTGCCCCGAAAAGTCTGCGTAAGCAACTCTCCCCCCCATATATGCTCGGATCTATGCTGGGGCTGTAGGGGTAGTAGCTCCGAGGGCCGGGATGTATAGGTGCATCCATGTCGTCAACTGAAAATTTCATAATTTTTAATAACTATCATTAAAATTTATGTGTGTTTTTTATAATTTAAATTCATATTTTTTAACAACTTAATTGTAAAAATTATATATATACTTATGGGTTTCGTGCTAGATTTTCTGAAGCTCAGTGGTACCAAACTATCATTAATAATTTTATGTTTTTTTAATAATTTTTATTCATATTATAATTTAAATTCATATTTTTTAACAACTTAATTGTAAAAATTATATATATACTTATGGGTTTCGTGCTAGATTTTCTGAGGCCCAGTGGTACCAAACTATCATTAATAATTTTATGTTTTTTTAATAATTTTTATTCATATTTTTTAATAACTTAATTGTAAAAATTATATATATATATAACAACTTAATTGTAAAAATTATATATATACTTATGGGTTTCGTGCTAGATTTTCTGAGGCCCAGTGGTACCAAACTATCATTAATAATTTTATGTTTTTTTAATAATTTTTATTCATATTTTTTAATAACTTAATTGTAAAAATTATATATAAAAATTATATATATACTTATGGGTTTCGTGCTAGATTTTCTGAGGCCCAGTGGTACCAAACTATCATTAATAATTTTATGTTTTTTTAATAATTTTTATTCATATTTTTTAATAACTTAATTGTAAAAATAATATATATATATATATATATATATATATATATATGGGTTTCGTGCTAGAATATAAGATAATTAAACAATTACTACACAATACTACGCTACAAGGCTCTACATTTTACTACGCTAAAGGGGTCTACGTTTTACTACGCTAATAAAGTATACATTTTACTACGCTAAAAAATAATCTAAACTAAACGGCATAAAAACACATAAATATACATGAGGATATTAACAAACACATTTTTAGACTAATTTACATATTTTTATACAACACTAAAATTAAATCCGGATAAAATTTAACATGCTAGTTTCGGAAAAAATAAACACAAACCGAATAGAACACATACAAATCAAGTAATATGCATTGTTATAAAAGTTTCAACTTAAAATAAATCGAAATACCTCGATTTAGAATTTTTGAAATGTAGATAGATCGAAATTTTGACTCCGGAAGAGTGAATCCACAATAACACGAAGCTCTACTCGACAGTGGGACCACAAATATTAAACTTTTATGTGACGGGGGACCCAAAAAAAAAATTAAAAATGGGGGCAGAATCGGTGTGGGGGGGGACCAGAAGTGAAAATGAGGGAGATGGAAGTCGGAGATGGAACGAAGAAGAAGAAGAGGGGGGATTTGTATTAAGGAATATAACGCGCTATGTCTTCAGGTATAAGGCATATAGCGCCACTATTAATGGCGCTATGTAAGTTTGTCAGTATAACGCCACTAATAGTGGCGCTATACAGTAACGGTACAGTTAACGTTACTGTATAGCGCCACTATTAGTGGCGTTATATATACTTTGGTAACTTTTTTTTTTTTACACTTATTTGAGTATTTTTAGTAAAAATAAACCATATTTTGGTTCCGCACTCAATTTTTCTTAGGAGTGAGGCTGCCCTTTCAATCCCTAGGACAGATTTGACTATTTCAAGATTTTCATCATTCCAAGTTATGTCACTGGATCACCTATATTAGCCAATGGTTAAGAGTTAGTAGTATTAATTGGGTCATAATTCCTAAGTACCTTTTGCTTTTTAATTTCAAGATCAGGGGAAGTAGTCTTTAATTATCTATTTATTTTTTGGGGTAGTACTCTTTAGTGGGACTTTCATTTACTAAGAGTTCCCTTTCAAATTTTTAAAGTGGTCTACAGTTGACTGAAATTTAGGTTATCCTCCCTTTTCTTTTCCTTTTACTTTTTGGGTGGTGGGGGTGTTCAAATAGAAGTTAATAGCAAGACTTTTTCCTACTGCCTTCTGTTGCATAATGAACACTAGCAATATTAATAGCAAGACTTTGGCATTGGGATAAAGTTACGAGAATCAATTTCGCTCCTTTCTATCTCACGGGACAATGTTATCTTTGGCCGAATAAATTAATGTACAAATTAGTGCCTTGTGAGGAAGGATGGGTTAATTCTGTCACATTTTAGGGAAACCATTTTTCGAGCTTCATCAAAAAGGAAAATATCGCAAAAATCCTTTAAACTTTACCTTCTCTGTTTTGTCTTCCCTCTCCTTATTGTTTGTGGTTTGCAGATTGATGTATTTGTGGAGAAGCATGTACGAGTGTCATCACGTTCAAACACACATAGTTCAGCAGCTGAAGTATCTCAATACCGTGCCATCAACTTATCCTACCTCTGAGATTCATCGACAATCAACACTACAACTTGAACTTGAACTGGAACAATGGCACCTATCATTTTGCAACCTAGTGAAATCTCACAGGGAGTATATTCAGTCCCTTACCGGCTGGCTCCGTCTTAGCCTCTTCCAACTTGGCAATAATCCAGTACAGAAGACCAGCCAGGACAGTGCAGTTTATTCCCTTTGTGAAGAGTGGCATCTTGCAGTTAACAATGCTCCGGATAAAGTAGCGTCAGAAGGAATCAACAGTCTACTAACTGTTATCCATGCCATTGTGGTGCAGCAAGCAGAAGAGCTCAAGCAAAAGAAGAAATCAGAGATGGCATTCAAAGAGCTTGAAAAGAAGGCTTCCGAGCTTCGGTCATTAGAGTCCAAGTATGGCCCGTATTCTATACCCGACTCCTCTAGCAGTACGAGGAGCAAGAACCCTGTGACCGAGAAACGAGCTAAAGTGGAGGTGCTAAGAGCGAAAGCTGAGGACGAGAAGGCCAAGTATGATAAAGCAGTGAATGTAACAAGGGCAATGACATTGAACAATCTACAGATGGGTTTGCCTCATGTTTTTCAGGCTGTGACGGGTTTTGCCAATGTGTGGACACATGCATTTGAGTCCGTATATAATCAAGCTAAAAATACTGATCAGGTGCATGATTTGAAGAGGATTTTACCTTGAGATACAGATCAGCTTCCTTGTGGTCCGGGCAGCGTGCAGAAAAAATGTATATATGTGTTCTTGAAACTGTTTTCCTCCTGCAGCCTAGAGGGTTTCTTAATATGTGCTATAATTTATTGGGAAACTCATGAATGCAGATTTTCTTGAGAGTGAGCAAAAGAGATGATTCTGGTTTAAGCAATCTCTGCAGTGTAAGTATGGCTGCCGATGGAGGTAGATGATATAGGTTGCTAGCCTTTGGCATTAGAGGATGCTAGGATTTTTGAAGTATGTTTTTGCTTAGCTCAGGAAACAGTTACTGTGTTCCATTTTTCCTTTTGGATTGGATGTTGGGGAAAGTAGTTTTGCGAAAATTGCATTTATATGTATTTCTTTGTTGCTTTCAATCGTGTACTCACTGGTTTACTACTTGCTTTTTAGTCTTGAACAAGTGTGAGGCCTGGTAATTTCTAGGCTTGAATTTTCCCTTTACCGCAGGTCTTTGGCCAGCGTTGGGATTATAATCCACCCTCGTACAAGTTAAAAACGGGGTGACGGGAATATTGGTTTCTTGACAAGAACAAGTTAGATGCATATTTGAAGAATTGTACTATAGGTGAACGTATTCTAGTAACTACACAAGGTCACCAAACAAACAAACAAGTTGTCCCAACATCTGTTTCGCTCCTATTAAAGTTCCACAGGGAAGTGCATATGCTATACTTGATTGAAACACAACTCCCAGAAAATGGAATGCCTGAATTTTTTCAAAAAGTGTGTGCTAGTTCTGATCAAGTAACCTCGTTTTCCTTGATGGATATTCTTCACCTTAAATGTAGAGTGATAAGCTAGTACGCTAGATCCAAGTCGCGCACATTTCGTTGAATCTTCCTCAAATTTTAAAACGGAAGTCTTTACTCGCACTTCCACAATGTTCAAAAAATGACTTCAAATAGTATGAACTTAGCTGTACATTTTGGGAAATTACACCATTTCAGCTATGTACAAAATTTACAGGTGAAAAAGAGCTCCCGCATTGACCAAATATTGAATACACTGCTTCCAATTACCAATCTTCTATTTCATCGTCCGACATATCCAGCTTCTTCTCATGAAAACAGGTGCTACCCGAGTCATCTTCAACCATGTCGTCTGCTTGGAAACTTTCAGATGCTCGGCAACCAAGCCATTTCAGGGCAGGTCTATACTCGGTTGCCATAACTATCTGATTCGACAATGTTAGGCTATTACACAAGTCACCCCTCAGACTCAACATTTGACACTGCAAGCACATCAATTTAGTAAGGATGAAACATGAAATCAAGTCCAAATCAGTGGACTAGAGGTCAATTAGAACAGTAAGAAATTATAGTAGTGCTTCCTAAGCCACTCCTTAAGTGAGGAACATTATATTTAAGGACTTGATCTGGACTAATCCATGCGCTAAGATTTATATCAGCAAGATCAAGAGCAAGGTGCAAAGGACGTAATAGCAAAAAACTTACCTTATTGCGGCGCAATGATTGTTCAACCTCCCACAGTTTTGGACGTCGAATAGCATGCCACCTGATTTCTCACATGAATTTATGGTAAATGATTTTAGCTACTTCATATAAACAAATATAAACGGGTAACGTCTTTATACCTGGAAGGCACTGGATGAGCATTCCCAAATAATACTCCTCTGGCAGCAACTGAAGCAGCAGCTGACTGTACAATGTTCTCAGCTCCAAAGTCTCTGGTTAGAAGTCCATTAAGTGAAGATAGAAGAAACTCAGCATCACTTAAATATGAGGCCACAAGCCACGCGTCATCTATTGCTTCTTCATTCAAAAAGTCTAAAACTGCAATAAGATTGAAAATCAGAAGTTGAAAAAGACAAATACAAGGACCGTTAATCAGATGCATCAGCTAAGCTTCTATTGAAGTAATTCTTCAGAAAATGCAAGCTTAGTCTATGCACAGATATGATAATTACCAGTCCTTTTTTATCCCGTATCATGAGAAACCGTTATTTCTCCTCTAATCTAGGTAAGAATTTCAAAAACACATGCTATCTCAACATTCAGTTTGCTGGCAAAATCCAACACAAATGGAAATGCAGAACAAAATAGACCAAAAGAAGTTCAAGTCATTGGGTCTTGTGCTGAACCTAGTGCTGTTCTGATATAGCTCGCATACAAATCAGTTATGCACAGAATGGCAGATTTTGGTGCTAGAAACCCCCAAAAAAAAGAAGGGGGCTGGGTCTGGGGCTTAAACAGAGTCCAGTATCACTCCAGTGATGTTCATTCTAAGAACATGCAAAAGTCAAATAATATGACCATATTTGAAAAACCCATACACCGGAAGAACAAGAATTACCATTTTCATGTAGAAAATCAGAAAGAGTCCTCGCTTGCCCATGTGCTTGACAAAGTACAACTTCTGGAGCATCCATTTTAAGAGGAAATCTCATAAATTTTTCCTTCAGAATAAATGCATCTCTATCTACAATAAAATGAGTATGTATCAGAGGCTTTAAAGACAGTTCTCTCAATTATCCACCTTCATTCCATTGGCTGACTCTCATATCTTACTCCAAAGGGCATAAGATAACATGTTCAAAGATGAGCTATAGCCTTGTAGTAGAAAAAAATCTCACATACCAGGCATCTACATAAGAAGGTCAAAAGGTTAATTTCTATATTCCTCCAATCACTCCTTGGATAATCACCTATTTTCATATCAGCCATTCTTAACCAGTGGTTATTATTACATCTCAGGGAATCAGCTTTACAACTTTATTTAAACAATGTATTACTTGAAATGAAGAAACTCTCCCAAGATACAGTATTGCTCGTGTGGATTAGACATAACAACCCAAGATTGTAAGAATAGAGCATTCAAACTAATGCTAAAATGTGCATTTACCAGGAGGACGCATACTTGCAAAGGAGGAGAAATTCATTGCTGGTGTAGAATAGGTATGGAAGCACACAGTAACTAAGTTCTGTAAGCACTTGCGACTCACTTTATCCTGACAATGAAGTTTAGACAGATGTACCTGATGCAGTTGCGAGGTCATTTTCTCTTTTGTTGTGTAGAAATTTGCCTAATGCATGGAATATAGAGAGAGTTTCATCTTTTCCAAATGGCAAAGAAAACGCGTCATCCAAACAAATACTATTGTCCGGTCTTTCTTTTAAAGGTAGAATAGGCCTTCTATGTGGGTTAAGACAGAGATACTGCAGAGAAGTAATTGCATGTCTGATGTCACCTCCACTCGATTTTGCTATTAGCTCAATCGTATCAGCACTAACTTCACGCTGCTCCTTTCTACATATATTTGTAAGTGTTTTCTTGATCGAGTTGATAGTGACAGGGTTGAAGTTGACCTGAAAAGCATGAACTCCACTCAGAAAAAAGTTGACATACTCCAGTAACTTAGAATCTTATGTTGAATAACTACATCCTCCCGTGTTCGAAAAATGATTAACTTCCCCTCCGTCGAAGACAAGATAAGACCTTTAAGATTTAGATGCGAGAAAGATATATATATATATATATATATATATAGAGAGAGAGAGAGAGAGAGTGACCCTTCTGGCCTGCAGGCTATGGGTAAAATTGCAGGTGAAATAGCTTAAAGTTAGACAAGGAAGCTGCTTGGTTTGTTTGGTAAAATTGACATTTGATTCAAGATATACGGATGTAAAGAGTTCATAATGCAAAGTAAGTCTGTCAAGGAATGCAACCTTACAAGCACCAGCATTATGAAGAGACACAAGGAGTTCTTCCCAGCAGCGTGTGCTAAAGTCTGCAGAGTCATCCTTGTCATAGTTGGTGATCACTATGGCTGTTGGAATGCGGACTAATTGCACAAGAAGCTTCAAACACTTTTGAAGCTTTCCATATGCAACTCTTCCATTTACCACCGGAAGATCATCAACTAAGAGTATGACTGAAGCCTGTGATCCCTTCAAGGTTGGAGAAGTCAATCCATATTTTCTCACCCTTTCAACAAAACCTTCAAACTCATCCAGCTTTGACATGTATTGTAACCCTAGGCCAACATAAAACGAAATAAAGAATGATAATTTGATCAAACTAATTTTCTGAACATGCACTTGATGGCTTGGAGCAGATTCGTTTTCCATTAATTAAAACATGAATATGTACCTGAATTAGCGTTATACAAATGTTCTGACCAAACTGTTGGAGTAGGCGTGTTCCATTCCCATATTGTGGCACCAAGATGTGAAGCAATAGCATATAAAGTTGCCTAGACGATGATAAGCACTCATTGATCATGCATGGTTTGTGACCTCAAAGGAGTAAGACAAAATTCAAACATGGCACTCTTGATCCAGAATTCACAAGACTAAATTGTCGCACATCTCTCATGTTTAAATTCAATAAATGGTAAAGAAAAAAGTGGCATACAGTTTTTCCAACACCAGAAGGTCCAGCAACAAGAAGGGCATTATTATGATCATCCTGCATCAAGGAGAGGAAAAGTTTCAGTTCGGACAATGTAAATTCTGAAGACTGCAGAAACCACTTGTCATGTTTCAAAAAATACAGTAAAAACATGTGCACTTGGAAAGACTAATTTTGGCAAAAAGCACTTTTGACTAAAAAAGCACTTTTGGCCAAGAAAGAAGCTTGGTTGTTTGGCCAAGCTTTTAAAATCTACTTATTTGAAAAGCATTTTTCTCAAAAGTACTTTTCAAAAAAGTACATTTGGTAAGAAGTAGTTTGTGTTTGGCTAATTAATATGAAAAACACTTTTGAGCAACAAGTAGTGTTTGGCCAAACTTTTAAAAAGTGCGTTTAAGTGTATTTTTCTCAAAAGTGATTTTCAAAAAAGTGCTTTTGGAGAGAAGTTACTTTTTCTGTTTCTCTAAAACTGCTTCTGCTTCTATTCCAAAGCAATTTTTTTCCTTCAAAAAGCTTGGCTAAACACCTTAATTTTGGCAAAAAAACATTTTTGGCTAAAAAAATCACTTTCGGCCAAACAGGCTATAAAACCTCAAATTATTGATACTAAATGTCAGGGCTTGGGATTACCAACAATTATCTTTTCTAAAAGAAGTTACCAACAATTTTTTTTTTTTTTTTTGAGAATGAGAAGTCACCAACAATACCATATTACAATTTCCTGGATCAAACTTTTTTTTTCCTTTAAACGCCTTAACTGCTTACTTTTTCCACTTCAACATCTAAACAATTACCAAGGCATGCACAACCCTTATTTATTTTGGGAACAAGCAGGCGCAAACTGTGAAACAAAAGTATATTCCCAAACTGCTAAATTACCCTCTAGCATGATAACCAAGAGACAACGTGATGTCCATAATTGTAAAGTCCCAAGTGCCCCTTCCCCCAGGATTTCAAGGCATCATATTGCAAATAGGAAAACAAGAAAAGAGGCTTTATTATGAGAATGTGTATGCTTAATCTCTCTTCTCACTGTTCTATGTGTGCACCGACAAACACTCTTTTCCAAGGAAGCATAATAAGGCAACACACCCAAAAGGTGTGTACGCTAATAGACTATGCACCAATACGTAAGACAACATAACTATTGATGGTTATAAAACAGGACGAGATGACCGAATATCACATGAGCTATGTTGCTAGGAATCTCCAAAAATGTGGTTGGGTGCGCGTCGGATCCTCCAAAAGTAGTGCATTTTTTGAAGGATCCAACACGGGTGCGGCAGCATTTTAGAGAGTCCACGCAACATAGCACATGAGTAAAGGCACCAAAGTCCTACAATCTCTCGGAGTTAGTGTAGCTAAGAGCAGAACATAATTGAAGCAAAGGATTCATATAGGTGATACCAACTTTGGGATTAATGCTTAGTTGTTCTTATTGCACTATTATATCTGACTTTTGTCAAGAGTCTTTAAGTTTGGTTAAAGACATGTATGCCAAGGATAAGCGTAAAGTTTAGAGAACCTCTAGCTCTAGGAGAACCTTACTTTGAAAGAAAAATTATTTAGCATGTGAATGAAATGGAGCTGAGTAAAGCAAAATGGAAACTAATATGGCTTTAACTACCATAGCAGCATGTAGTCTTTCTTCAAACCATATTTTCACTTCTTCGACCTGCAAATTCCATCACAGGGAACCATTACTAAAAACTTCACATCTGAGAAAATTAAGAAAAAGTACATACAGCTCTATACCTTCTTCTTGTGAACTGCAAGCTCTTCCAGGAAATGAGGCTTATGTTTGTCAACCCACATGGCATTGTTGCTTTGAAGACCTGATTCAGTTTCATACAATTTGGTATTTTGGCAACCATGAGTAACTGAAGATGAAGAGATTGGGAGGACAGTGGAAATAAATACTTTTATGGAGGAGACATGTAATAGTGTGCAGTATGTTCGAATTAAACAATTAAAACATCACAAAATCAGGAGGAGTTGAGAGATGATCTTTCACTGTAGATGCAGGCCAATAAGCATTTACCAACTGAATCATCAATAGGTGGTGTATGGAGCTTGCATACCCAGATGAAACTTACGTCCTAGTTTTGCTCCAAAACCTTAATGTGTAAAATACAATATCTGGCACCCCAAAAGTGAAGAACAAATAAGATAGAGCAACAAATATTCTAAACAGGAGCATCTTAGGTAGTATTTCCATTCAACGCTTGGTGAGGAATAGTACTGTTAAGTTGACAAACCATAGCATCATGAGCAAGACTATAATATATCAACTGAAGCTTGCACTGCATGCAAAAGCTAATGGCTGTAGTCTGCAAAATGAATTGATAAAACTAGGACATCCAACTTCAGCACAACATTTTAATGAGATCAAAATATGATCCCATGGACGTAAAAGAAATGTGCAAAAATTGCTAATTCTTTTGATATGTAAATAAGGAATGTAGTTTATGAGAAACTAATGTTTATAATGACAAAACACTGCCACCTAACATGGGTCAGAAGCCTAGAATAAATGGAGAGGCAATATTGATCCCAGTTTATTCTTGAAATTAATATAAATAAGTACTACAACCAAATATTTTGAAACTAGCATACCAGCAGATACCTTGATGCCTGTGAAATTATCCTTAAACTCCTCACAAAACCGTTTCATCTGCATTCAATTATATCATATGTCATTAGTGTTCTGAGGTATACAAAAGTAAAAACTAGCAAAACAGTGCTTTTGTTTGGCTGCATAAGAAAATTAATCTCTGAATGACTAATGCAACATTTGTTTGTGGCTGCATAAGAAAATTAATCTCTGCATGACTAATGCAACATCTTTTTTAGCAGCTTAAGAAAAAATAGTTTCCAGTTAATTAATGTAGTTTTGTTGGCAGTAGTAAACCCATCATTACTTATGAGGGAATTTATATTATTTATGGAAGAGAGAATGTAAATGAGAATATGTGTATATATGCAGGTAAAAGTAATGATTATCAAAATTCCAACATCAAAATTCATACAAGACTAGCACGTGAACCAAACGGCCACTAAAGATAAAAAGTCTACATAAAGGCTAATTGATTATCATTTGCCGCAATCAGACAGTAAAACAAAAAGGCTGTGTGGAATATTAACCTGATAATCCTTTACCTGTCAATCTTTATCGGTTTCACAATGAATTGAGCTTTTAATGTGATAAGATTAGTTCGCATTTTTGAACTATAAACAAAACGGGAATTTAGAGTTTTAGCCAGTGAGTACAGAATACCACTGCACCTACTACTGCTTCGTGGCAATTGAGATTGAACTTAAGTTAAACATATATTTTTCGAAATACCTTAACTAATACATGCATGGATCAAACAGAAATCAGCGGATGCACCTGCACCAACTGCCTTTACTATACATCTGCCACTGCTATAGACCAAGCTTCATTTCCCGTTTATACAACTCAAGTTCACTCAAATGCAACGGCATAGTGAAATAGTAGCATTTGGTAAGTAGATAATACAAGTAATTAAGTCCAACGAATCCGATGTTCTACCTCATCGAAGCCACTAGCCTCTTTAGAGGAGCGTGGACATGACGCCGAAAGAAGCGCCGTTTTAGCCCTTTTAGGGTTCTTCCTCGGAACTGATGCCGATTTCGATTGTGATTTTGGTTTCGAGTGGGTGAAATTCGACTTCAATGAGAAGTCTTCATCGTCATCGGATGACGAAATCACAATGGCCGCGTTCCGTTTAGCTTTCTTCATTACCACAGGAAGGGTTAACTATTTTCTTTTTCTTTTCAGAATACTAAAGACTTTGAAGGTTCGAAGGCAGTGAATTTGAGCGAGTACGGTGAGGATTCGACGAGAATGGGATTATTGAAACCCTAGACAAAACTGAGACAAATGCATAACTGCAGACTGCAATGGGAAACTCTTCCACCTGAAATTGGTTGTTTTCGAAAGCAAAAACGCGGGTTTTTGTCAGAGCAAAACCCGCTAGCTTACTTGACAAGCTGATACCCCGCTCCTCAGTGTCTGGCAGAGCAAATAGTAAAACCTTTTGTAGTTTCTGAAAACTAAAGGGGTGTTCTTTTTATGCAAATGAACTTTAGGGGGCACAAATTGTCATCTTGGGATTTTACACAAATAGCATGATTATACACCTGGAATACACTTCTATTTTTTTAATGGTGAGAGATATTGGTAACAAGTTTTAGTACGTAGAACTATTAGATTTCTACTTTTTCTTCTTTTAATGGTCAGATATGTTCTCCCAAACAAATTTCAACGTGGATCTCTCAAAGTAAATATATCATAATTAATTTTACATAAGCATGGTCAATAATTAGAGTTAAATGAATTTAAAATTTTAGCTACGAACATGTTTTAACGTCTAGATGAAATATCATGAAATTGAAGACTGAAAGCAAAAATAGATACAAGCATAAGTGTTTATTTGATTATTCAGCCCTTTCTTAATTAATGGCCAGGGGTATTCACAACGAACTTTAGCAGGTATAACTATTTAGCTTTCTAATATTTGTTTTTTTTTTTGTCAAAAGGAAGAACATATATTATAGATAGTTAAATAGTACTAGTACATCAAACGTGATGCAACGTAAGCATCATAGTAGCTAGTGTAGAATGCATAATAGGAACTACAGGTGCCCCCGCATGGGGATCACTACTAGGTACTAAGTCATAAGTAGATAGTACATTAGTATTACAAGAACTAGTTATAGTAGGGAGCAACTGTGTTGAAACAGGTACAAGCCTCCTTTGTTGGGTGCCTTGTTGATCTTGCTGTAAATAAGGTGTAACAAAAAGTGGTGGTTGTGCAAAAAGTATGCACGTAGATTCTGCATGTGTGGATCCATATTTAGCTAAACAGTCGGCAACACA
This sequence comes from Nicotiana tabacum, assembly GCF_000715075.1. NCBI lineage: Eukaryota > Viridiplantae > Streptophyta > Magnoliopsida > Solanales > Solanaceae > Nicotiana > Nicotiana tabacum. The sequence goes on from NC_134082.1 coordinate 141,855,363, forward strand.
ATTCTGCTCTCTATATATATGCTGGATGGATGGGCTACCCAACTGTAGAGGTAACAACCTGCAATCATTAATAATGTTAGTACAATGCATAGAAGTTATTTGAAATATACCGATGAGTTGTTGGGCATCTGTTTCGATGACAATTGGTGTCAAATGCTTTTGCACCGCTATTTTCACTCCCATGAGTAGTACAAATAGTTCTGTTTGTATGGTGGTACCCAATTTTGATTGTCCTGCAAAGCCCATAACCCAACTGCCTTGGTGGTTTCGAGAGACTCTACCAATGCCATATTGTTTATGTGAAAATGAAGTAGAGCCATCTATATTAAGTTTATATTAATTTGCAGCCGTCAGATGCCATTTAATATATAGAGGTATGAATTTGCAATTCTTTTTTCTCTGTTTGTAACTAGTTAAGTAATAATATTCTGTTGCCGTAGTAATTAGTAATGGAATATTTAATGGAAGTCATTTATTTTCCAACTTGTGTTTATTCCTTAGAAGCCAGATATGCCACAGGGCAAAAGGTATGAATGTAGTAGATGTGATGTGATGGGGGTGGGTGGTAGATGTGTATGAATAATGTCATACAACCAAGTGGTATAATCCATTGAAAGTGTAGTAGTGCACGAAAGTGGGAGAGGTATGCAGCAGTGGAAAGTTTATTATGGGGGATTAACCAAAGAAAGAACGACATTTTTGGTGGAATGTTCAAATTTCAAATCCAATTGTAACAAAAAAGTTGATTGATAGTAGGGTTGAGTGATGTATAACAAGATTTGACAGAGAAGATACCATCTAAGGTAAGAGCCCAAAAAATTTGATCATAGTTTGTTGTTGATAAAGGCATGTATATGTCCTTGATGCTTTGCTCAAATTGGTGTGGTAATATAAAAGGCAGTTTTTCCAAATGCCAAGCCTGGTTATAGTAGTAATTTGAAATTAGTTTTTTCTCCTCATATCTAGGTAATGGTCCAGTTATATAATTACGGAGTGTGAAATTTGGTTTGATCCAAGGATCAGACTAAAAATGCACATGGTTGCCATTGGTAAGGCTCTATTGATACCCTAAGTGACAATACAACCAACCCCGCATTATGTTTCTCCAGGTAGATGAGACAGTTCTTTTTATAAGATATTTTAGACGTAGATATATATGCAACAGTACTTGTGCCCAAAGTTGATTAGGATTTTTAAAAAGTCGCCATGCAAGATTTGCGTGTAATGCTTTATTTTTAATGGAGAGATTTTGAATTCCCAATCCGTCTTGATGTAGTGGTTAGGTTACTGTATTCGACTTAATAAGATGTAATTTTTTCTTTTGCGAAGTTGTGCCCCAAAGAAAATTTCGTTGATAGCGAGTAAGATGTGAAAGTATAGAGGTAGGTATTGTGTTATATTGCATGAGATGGTTTGGTAGTTGGTTGAGAGTAGAGCGAATGAGTGTTGTTCTACCTGCTTTTGATAAAAAAATTATTTTCCAACCCGCTAGTTTATTTTTGAAATTATCAAGTAAAAAATGGTAATCTCTTTTGGAAGGCAGTTTTGTAAAGATTGAAAATCCTAAATACCTTCCAAAGGTTTTCCCTTCCTTCATATGAAATTGTTGGAGAACTGTTTGTCTAGTTGGGACTGGACAGTTTTTTGAGAAGAAAATATTGGATTTCTGAAAATTTATAGTTTGGCCTGAGTGAGTGGTAAAGTTAGCAAGAGTATCAACAATTAAATCACACGTAGCATGAGTCAACAAAAAATAAGTGAGATAGTTGAGGTCCCCTTTTAGCAAGGGTGATGGGTTGTCAAGAGCGATAATCAATTGTTGTGTGGATTGTGCGCGAGAGCATTTCAAGACAAAGGATAAACAAATATAGAGATAATGGGTCTCCTTGTCTTAGGCCTCTGGTAGGTAGGAAATATTCGGATGGGTTGCCATTAATAATTATGGCTGTAGATGTAGTAGTGATACATGAAATAATTAATTGAGTAAATGTTGGAGGAAATTGAAGGGTAACAAGAGTGTAATAAATGAAAGACCATTCCAATTTATCGAAAGCTTTTTCAAGATCTAATTTTATAAGCAAATTAGAATTGTTACCTCTCATTTTTTGGAATCTTGTGATTATTTCTTGAACTATAAGTGCATTATCTGCAGCTCGTTGATTTTTCTGGAAGCTAGATTGAGTAGGATTAATAAGATGTTCCAGCATTGGTTTAAGCCTATTGACAATAATTTTTGTAATAAGCTTATAAATAATATTACATAGACTGATAGGTCGATGTTGGGAAATAGAAGATGCATGTTTATTTTTAGGGATCAGGCAAATTAGAGTATTATTAATGTTAGGATCTATCTTGTGGTCTTTGAAAACCTTATGGCAAAAGTATTTTACTGAATTATTAATGATATGCCAATATTTTTGATAAAAGAAAGGGTGTAGGTCATCTGGACTTGGAGCCTTTAATGGTTTAAAAGAATGTAATATATTAATGATTTCATGATCTTGGAGGGGTTTGGTTAAGGAATTTTGTTCATGCAGAGTAAGAACATTGGAAGGTTGGATTAGATGATGTCGATTTGAGCAAAGTTTTTGTGTTTTAAAGAGAGACTAATAATAATTGATAATATTTAGTTTAATAACGTGAGGCTCAGTTATCCAATTGTCCCCTTGATCTTGTAAAGCAGTTATACGATTATGTCTACGACGGTTTAAAGTGGATGAGATGGAAAATTTTCGTATTTGCATCTCCATCATTTAACCAGTTAATACGGGACTTTAGTTTCCAAAATTCCTCTTCAAGTTTTAGGATGGCATTAAAGTCATATTTTAATTGACTTTCCAAATGTTGTAAAAATACACTACTAGGATAGTTAGGGGAAGACTGAATACCCCCAAAACGAGCCAATATTTTTCGCTTACGTATAAAGATATTTTCAAAAGTAGATTTATTCCATTCTTATACAATATCAATTAAATTTTCAATTGCTGGGAGTAATTGAAAATTATTATTCCAAGCTTCTTGGACTAGGGAAGGGAAGGTAGGATGTGTAGCCCAGATAGTTTCAAAGCGAAAAAAGTTTTTGACAAGGGAGAGGGCAGTGTTGAAGTTCTATTAATAGTGGACAATGGTCAGAATGTGTCCGTGGTAAATGCATGACAAGTGCATTGGGGTAAAGCCTAAGCCAGGCATAATTTGCTAAGAAGCGATCAATACGTTCGAGAATATTATGACGATTATGACGACCGTTTGTCCAAGTATAACGACTACCTTTATAGCCTAAATCAGTAAAATTACAATAATTTATGCAATCTATAAACTTGTTGGACCTTGAAATATTAATTTGTTGGCCTCCAAATTTATCGTTGGCATGAGTGATGTCATTAAAATACCCCCGATGAGCCAAGGTCCCTTATAATTATCATGCATGCACATAATGTCATTCCAAAGAATATGTCTATTACCTAAATCATTAATTACGTAAATTGCAGTAAATAGCCACTTTAGAGTAGAGGGGTGTACCTGGATGTAGCAGTGTATCTCTTGGCGTGTGGATGCCATTAGTTCTATTGTGAGTGCATCACAAAGCCATAAAATTGTTATGCCTCCCGACTGGCCAATAACACCTTCCTCAAGTAGTCCGGTGAAATTGAACTCCTCTTTCAAATGTTGATGATCCTGACAGTGTGTTTCCAATAGCACAACCAAAAAATGACGATTGTAGTCAAGTAAGGAGCGAAAATTACGTCAAAAATTTGCAGACCGGGCTCCTCTACAATTCCATATGATGAAATTCATATGAATATTATTTGGGGTGAGCAGTGGACTGCTCTGTTGGTCCCTCACTGTAGTAGTGCTCTCTCCTGGTGTCAGACGTAGGGTTGACATTAGTAACATTGCATATTTGCCTACGTATGGATTGGTGGTGGGCCTGATGTGGAGGGATGTTGTCATTAGATTTGAGGGACAACAAATGTAAATTTTTCTTTCGTATTTCTATTTCTAGACAAAGACTTTTATTCCATCGAGCCATGCATGCACTGGTCTTGTCTCCATGTTGTAGAGTATCACTGCTTCGAGTTCTTCTTGAAATTATCTGTTTTGTTCTACTTGATTGTGAGGGTGTGGTGGGGGATAGAAGAGGAGGTGTAAAGGGTTCCAATATGGGAGTGGGGCTCTGTAGGACTGAATAGGGTTGTATCCATGGTGTTGTTGGAGTTTGGAGAGGAAGTGGGTAAAAAGGCATTTGAAGATAGTGTGGGTGAAGGTGGGTGGGGCCCAAAAGGGTGTTGGTAGCTGGAGAGGATGATATGGTGTCAGATATGGACTTTGCATCATAGACCAATGGTACCGGCCATAGAGTTCCATCCCTAGGGTCATTCACTCCATTACTATTTGCGCAAGGTCCACTGGATTGTTGATGAGGATTGTCACTTCCTGATGATTTACCTCCATAGTGAAGGTTAGAGCATGGTTCTGAAGAGCAATCTCTAGCCAAAATGATGGTTCTGTCATTGCATATGGTGTTTGAGCAGTGTATATTATGGTGTTGGGTTCCATAATTAGATGTGGAGGTAGGAGGGAGTATGGATTGAGGAGATGAGTGAGACGATGAATGTTCTGTGTGTTGGGAGTGTTGGAGTGTCTGTGAAGGTGGTTGAAGTTGTTTGGCATCATCTTTTGTATTTGAAGGACTAGAGAAGGGATTAGGGATGGGTTGTATATAAATTGGAGTCTAATTTAACGAGGAGGATGTTGAAGTGGTGGAATTGGACGGTGGAGTATTATGAATTGAAAGATTTTGATGTAGAGGTAATGGAGTGGTAGTAGGTGATGTATCTTGTAATATGGTTTGCATGGGAGATACAGTATTGTGGCGTGATGAGGAGGGAAAACCAGCATTGGAATTAGAAGTGTGGTATTGAGGTCGCTCAGTCTAGCTCAGGTATTGTGATCTCACAACGGAAGTATGCCTTAGACATTTGTCACGACCCAAACCGATGGGCCGGGACGGGTACCCGGTACCTTACTCAACTGAGTACCAACGTAACGTATCTTTCTTAATACATCATCATATACACATGCATACGGGCCTAATAGGCCAACATGATCCTTTATAAACTCAAAACATAGGCCGACAAGGCCGTACAATCTTTTATGTACACAACATATGTCTACAAGCCTCTAAGAATACATAAATGTCATAAGGGTCGGGACAGAGTCCCGCCATACCAAACAATACACGTCTAAATCATACTAACCAAACGAGCAACTCCGAAGCAAATGGAGCGCACCAACATCTTTCGCTGAGCTGATAGCCTACTTGGAGGGCTCTCGACCTGTCTATCGGGATCTGCAGGCATGAAACGTAACATCCCCAAGCAAAAGGGACGTCAGTACGAATAATGTACTGAGTATGTAAGGCACATAAATAAATACATGAGAGATATGGAAGACATATAGAGTACATGACTCAACATGTAAGTCTGAATAACTTTGTAAATCATAAATTACTTTTAACGTCATGCATATGCGTATGAATGTCATATCGTGCATAGGTACATATTTCATAATATCATCAGCCTCTGAGGGCATCCCATCATATCATATCGGCCACCGTGGGCAAAATCATCATCGTATACCAGTTGATCAGGTGGTGGTGCGTATATAACGCCATAACCTTTCCCATATCCCATATACATATATACATACATATATACGTGTATATAACGCCGTTTGAATCATACTTACATATATATGCGTATATAACGTCGTTTGAATCATATTTCGGCCACTGTGGGCAACATCATCATCATATACCAGCTGATCAGGTGGTGGTGCGTATATAACGCCGTAACCTTTTCCCATTCCATATACATATATTTACATATATACGCGTATATAACGCCATCTGGTCATGGGTCAATGCACATGAATGCAATGCATGAAAAGTACGTCAATAAAATCATTCGGAAGGTCATAAGACCACTTTGCCTCTTGAGAAATATCATAAAGTAACATCTTTTCAACTTTCGTATTTTTCTGAGACCCATGAACAGATGATAAAATATTATGACACATGGGAATTAAAGAGCATATATATTTCTATTACTTCTATGAGTAGAGTCACTTATGGAGTTTGTGCATTGGCACATTTCGTTCATATTGTATGGATCATGCCAAAAGAAAGAAGGGATAACCTTAACATACCTGAGCTCAGAATTCATCTTTATCTAATCCTTTTGTAGCCAATAGAAAAAGCTTCTGTTTGGTAGCAGAATTGACAGGGACGAATTATAAGCAAGCCTCACATAGAGTTGTATTTAATCTCTCACGGGTAGCTGGGAAAGCTTCTCTTTGCAACTGACTGTTGAGAGGAAAGTAAATATTTTTGAGCTTCCAACAAAGTTTTTAAAAACAGTGGTCTCTTTCAGGCATGAGGCTTAAAAACATTGTATGTAACAATTACAAGATCCAGTTTTCTTGAATTTCTCCTAACCTAACATTTCAGAAATGATTTTCTGGTTAAGCTGTCGTCCATTTGGTTTTCTTATAACTGTTGCTTAGAACCTGTGGACCTTTCCATGCTTTGAGAAATATGATGTTTTGCTCCAATTCAAAGTTTAAACCTAAGATTTGAAAATGAGGGCGGTAATTCCTCTAGCACTTGCCACAACACTACAGTTTAGTATGGACATCTCCTCTTTCCTTTATCCAAGGTACAATCATTAATTGGACCAATAGGAAACCTTAAATACATCAGAAAATTGATGAATGCAAGGGGGGAAGTAAGGGCATTACTTGTTGGAAGAATGTAAAAATCGTGTAGTGATTTGTAGTAGTTGATGTTGAAGGATGTAGAAATAATGTGCATCTTGGGAAGATTAATACTTTAGCCATAAGGATGAAGACAGATTTTATAGGAAAATATGGAACCGTTGGTAATAGATGAACAAGTATTCAAAAGAATTACAATTAGCTAAAAAATAAGGAATCTGGTAAAAAGAAAGGGTGTTTTTCCAACGACACATTGGTTCTTTGTCCTCAAATAAAAAAAATATGACATGATCAAACATGAAAATAGAGGTTTTTAATCTAGAAATGCCACATATTTGTTAAGACCCATGAGTCACAGTGACTTAACCTATTGTTGCCACGTTCTTAGCTTAGTAATCTTATCCAAATTCTTGTTTTTAAATAGTTAACAATTACCCGCATAATTAAGAATTGTCTCGAATTACTTAAAATTCTACTTATTTTTAATACATTTTATACACCATACTATTACGGTCATGTTATACCATATAAAATTAATACATACACTACTATTTTATTAAAATATCCATGTAAGAATACATATATTTTCTCAACTTTTAATTGTTCTAATCTCATATAAAGAGTACAAATTTTCGTACGCTTAATTTTTTTGAAATGGTAAAAAGATAACCTTCTCTTTATGTGAGAAAATAATTTCTATCTTTACAATAAAGAAAACCTCCTAAATTTTCCTATATCGCGTGAACAATTTAAAACATATTCGAAAGTAGTAATATTACTAATTATATAAAATTATTTTTTTCCCAAACCATTTTTTTTCTTTACAAAAATGTTCTACTTAAAATACCATATCAAATATATACATATATAACGGTGTCAAAGTCGCTAAACTTACGGGGTGTAACATCCTTCCCCCCTTTAGAACATTCGTCCTCGAATGTTAACTCGTAGAGATTTGCAAAATTTTCACTAGGGTCTTCTCTGTAAATTAAATTTAAAACCAAACTATATCTGAAGTTTCGACTCTTTACAGCCTTTCATACTTGAGTATGTCGTATCTTCTTCACATTTTCCCTTCTTACCTTTAAATCTCGCATTGTATCTGTTGTTTCTTTCACAACCTCCCTTTAATATAGGTGGAGTTCACGTCCATAACTTGAAGCTCTATTATAATACTCACACCTTTGGTACATACACAATCCGGTGGGAGCTTCGTACTGACTTCTTATGAGGCTGGTACTTCTTCTAACTGGCTTTATTGTAGAGCCATTATAGATTATGGTTGTTGTGCTATTTCTCTTGAACATCTGATATTAAGAGTGATTCTGTCATGTTCCCCAGCACAACTTCTATAATTTTCTAGGTCCAATAATCAGACTCCTGATTTACTTCGGTGATGTAATTCTTTAGTTCCTCTTCCTTCTAATCAGTCTTTACGTAGGCTTAAGCTATCTTCCACTATGCGGCTCATGGTATCAGTTATTACCTTAGCCTTTCATGGGCATTATGGAATATCCATGATACAATCTTCTAACAATTTAATCCGTTGTCTATGCCCTGGGTTTAATTCTTTCTTTTAACTTATACCGGAGTCTTTTATGGCTGTATGATTGTCAACAAATATGCTGCATAGATAATGTTCCAAAATCTTGAGTGTATCTATAATGTACTAACTCTGGATCATTGATCGAATGATTCTTTTGTTCCCTCTTAGCTTTCTTTCAACGTAAGCTATTACTTTTCCTGGTCTTTTTGCCCCCTTATTGCATCCATACTTAGCTTATCTTAGTGCCCACACTTGATAGAGTTTTCATACAACTCATATGATCTCGAATATTACTTTTAATTCTTACTTTCCGTTCATTAGCCATGGTAGGTGCCATTTTCCTTTGGAATGCTTACAATGTGGTTGCGAGATTGTTGTTACACGACCATTTCTTCTTTAGGTTGTTGTGCTATGGTTGAAGCCTTCTTTCTTATCTCCTTAGCTAGTCTTTCGTTGTAGTACTTAGGGAGAACCCTTGACTCTTGTAAAGCTGTGAGCTTATTACAGACCTTTTTGATGTCCTTACTTGCCTGTAATTATCCGTAGTTGCTTACCTCCATGCCCTTTGTGCTTGTATGGTTGCTTCTGAACCGATATTTTGACTGCCTTCCCAGTGGCACTTTTTTTATCCCGTAACACTCATACGGTACCTTTAACTACCCCGACTCTTGATTGATTATATCTCAAGTATTATAATGATATTCTCCAAGGCTGAATTCTCCATGTTGGGTTCTATAATATTTATCTTACACAATCTGATGACTCGTCTGTAACCTCCTGTTTAGCCATAATTGGGATCTTCCTGACCAATTACTAACTACTCGTTGGCCCATTCTCATATCAATATTCCTCGTAATCTTTCTTGGATTACTTCCTTTGTCTTAACTTACGTCTCACACTAGCTCCTTATTTATTAATAACAGCTCGGGCAGGAACCTTTACTCCCTCTCCTCGACGTCGTGCTTGCACAATATTCTTGAATCGTAGCATATCTGTAAGATTTGGATAAGTGCCATCTCATTCCTCTTTCATTTATCGTATTCTTCCTCTACCATTCCATAGTCACTAGAACCCCTTTATTTTAGTGACTAGAACCCCTTTATTTTGACTTAATGCCACATCACTCCATATTCCCCCCTTTAGGGGTGTACTAAGAGCTGAAGCCAAGAGGATCTACCTATAGATGTTTTACCTCTTCATCTTTGGCGTCGTTTCTCAACATCAATGATCCTTACTCGTCTTGCGGCAATCCTTCTGTACCAAGAATGACAAATTCTATTATTCGTGAGGGTGACACTTAGTGTAACTAGTACATACAATCCCTTAAGCTTAACTTTGCTCACATTGCTTGCTTTAAGGAAGCGTCTCCCTAAATGACCATCCTTTGAATTCGTCATGAATTCTCTTTTGTGGTCCATTCTATTATCGCCGGAACGAAATATGAAATTCCCATGATGTCGAGTACTTTTCAATCATTCAGTCCCTAATTCATATTTAGTTTATCTTATTTACCAGTCCATACTGATTTCTATTACTCTGGGGATTAACTTTCCCCTCTGGTAGTCGCGTTGGAGTCACAAACTTATTTCTCAAAATGAGGATATAATCTTATGACCTATACTCTTTTGTTATCTTAAGGCCCATCACCTTTCGTCTCTTCCTTCATTTGACTATAGGTTCTGTAACACTCTACCGTTTTTATCCATGTATCACACCTTATTGATAATGTTTCCTTATCTCTCTTCTCATTACTCTGCTAATATTTCTGCATATCCCTTTTCTTGTGAAAACTTCAATACGACATTCTTTCGCTTTTAGCTTCCCTTTGCTCCATCCAATGGCTCTTTGGGTTGCTCAACATCCTCGCTCTACTAGGGATGAGAGCCACACTTAAGGTAATATTTATCCCTTCAAGGTTTATAGTGCATGTCTTTATAGTACACATATCTAGCTGCACTATTTTATAGTGCACCATCTAGTATCTCATAAAGAGATCTATTAGCACATTTGCAATATCCTTCGGAAATGTCAACTGACCAATCAATTCATCCATCATATATTCTTATACTACTTTTGTTAACCCTTATAGGACATATCTGGAAGGGGTGCAACAAATTGTATATACCTCTATTACTATTGAATATAACTCAAAAAGCTTATGTTCCTCTGCCTCAATTATTAATGTTGTTAACCTTTATTAACTGGGCGCCTCGTACCCTTCTTCATCTTGCTTCTTTTGCTTGTTGAAACTTGTATTTATCTTCTTAATCTCTCATTGTCTTTCACCATAAAGATGGATAGGCATTCTTACCTTAAGGCTTCTTATTAGGAAGCTTACACCTTTCAGTACACCCATGATCTGCTAAAGACCTCACATTTACTTATCGTAGGCATCATAAAAAAAAATTCAATTCCTCTGACTTAGCTTTTCCACAACAATCTCTCTTTCCAACCTTCTTTTCGGATATAGGCATCATCTTATTACGAATAAAATAGAATTTCAGAACTTGGATTCTTATAAGGAGCTCTACCACACGATCTAGAGTAAGAAGAAAGAGTGACAATCCTAAATGCCCTGTAGCCTCCTGCTTATAAGTGTGGTGCACGACACATCCATAAACAAGACTCTACTAGACACGGCTTGTAGACTCCCTAGGACAGAACTGCTCTAATACCACTTTTGTCACGACCCAAACCGATGGGCCAGGACGGGTACCCGTCCCGGCCCATCGGTTTGGGTCGTGACAAGAATGCTTGCATGTGGGTTGAGGTATCATGTCCACTTGCATGGATTTGGATAGGTGTTGGAGTATGTTTGAATTGTGATTGGGCCGTAGGGGTAAGGTGGTCTGTTAGTGGGAGAGGATTAATTAAAGGGCCGACTGTATTAGTTAAATCATCCCTTTCATTATTTAATAAAATGTCAAATTTATTAGTAGTTAAAAGTTTTTGTGGCACCTTTATTAAGTGAAACAGTTGATGTGGAGTCTTTAGTAAGAATATTATTTTGTGGCGGATTAAAAGTGTTAATAGATAGATTATTAAACAAAAGCTTGTTAGGGTTGTTAATTATATCTATTGGCTTCACATGCTTACCTTGGAATTGAGAAGCTAAAGAAGTAACATATGTTGTGGCAGTTGATTTCATTGGAAATTTCTTCGGAAACTGTACAATCTTCCATTCGTCATTAGTAGACTTAGTGGATGTAGTGGTAGTTGTAGTGGAATTTGTGGGTGGGATATAAGAACATATCCTCTGATTATAGCCAAGTCTATCACATTTAATACAAAGCATATTTAAACCTTCGTAAAGGATAGTTTGGTTATTGTTGCCTATAAAAAGATGAGTTTTTAACAGTTGATCCAAAGGTTCCTCCACACATAATCGTGCATATCTGCCTCGTGTTGTTGTAGAGGTGCATGTATCAACTGTAAGAAGTTTACCGATTTTATTTCCCAATTTTTCCAGTAGTTGAACATCGTAAAATTCAATGGGTAATTCTGGCATACGTAACCATATTGCTGAAGATGTTATTTTTGTTTTAGAAGCCATAAATTTTGGCTCCCATTGCCGGACGGAGAGAAAATGGTTCAAGACGAACCAGGGTCTATCATGCAAGGCATAAATTTTGTTTTCCTCCTTCTGAAATTTGAGAAGGAAAAAGTCAGAGCCTAGATTGATTAATGGAAGGTATTCAGTTGGTTTTCATTGGGCATAAATTTTTTGCCGAAGAAGTTGGTGTTCAACCTTTCGACCAAAAACCTTGACAATAACAACATGCTTCCATGGTGTATAAAGCCTTGTTTTCTCTTCAAGTGTTAATGGGATGAAATTGGAAGGATCAGTAGGTGCAGTTGTTTCTTCAAGGATATCTAAACTAGGGTTAATGGAGGAGGTGGTGTTAGTAAGGGAAGGTATGATATTGTGGGAGAGGAGTGTATGTAGGTAAGATTTTGCAGTGCAATTTCCTTGTTGTGTTTGGGAAACAGGGGAATAGATATTCATGGTAGTACCTGCACTGATGTCCGGTGGCTTGGGTGGTATTGAAGATGAAGATTCATATGGTGTAGAGTTCATAGTAAAGAGAATTTTTTTTATTTGGCTCTACTAATATTTGTTCATTTTAATGGTTGGATATATTCTTCCGTAAAAATTTCAGTGAATTAATTCCTTGAATGGTCATTCAAATTTTGGAAATTGCCTACAAAAATTACTTTTGTTTCTTTTAATATAACTAGTCTTAGTGTACGCGCGTTGCGCGTGTATCATGTATAAATGATATAAACTTTTTAAAATAGCATAACTAATTATTCGAAAGATTTATTTGTGTTACATCTCTTTATTTTTACTATCTTGATTCAGCTTTGAAGCCAAAGAATTTGATAGCTTGCGGTCTTAGATAATGAGGATAATGACCGTCGCATGAACTTCTATAAGAAGTTAAAAGAATTCTTTCATGTAAAATAATTTTTTTTATTTTTTTTGGCTTTTTAGTTCTGTCACAGTAAGCTTATTTCTTTTGTCATTAAAAAAGAATATTTCTTTGTCGATTGGAATTGAGATCATTCTGGTGCAAGCAGTCATGTAGCCATGTATTTTGCGATTTGGTTCATAGTATATTCTAAATTCTAACAATATTTTTTTAAATTTGCACACAGTAAAAATATAACTTGATTATTCATTGTAAGATCATGTATGCTTTGAATATTCTTGGCTCATTGTTTTGAAGAATTTGGTAAATAAGTATATTTTTACAATTTTCTAAATTTTTGAGCACGCGCACAAAAAATAAAGCTACATATCAATTGTGAGATTACTTCATATCAATAATATTTTGAATGAGCAACCGGATTACTTTGTATATTGTTACTTTGTGTCTAATTTTTGGAGCATGCTCCTAAAAGAATCATCAATGATATTTAAATAATGATAATAATAATAATAATAATTAAACAAGTAAACTTTTGTAGTATTACTTCGCGTTGATGATGACAAGGTTTTGTGGCGTTAGTTTTTTTGTGTGGCTTTTGCCACGACCTATTTTTCCATAATTGGTTATGATGGCCCCAATACCATTGTCAGGCAAGCCAACGCGAAAGTATTAGTGAATTCTTATTTTACCTACCCAAACAGTTACAACATTTTTCTTAATTTGCAATTAAAAATAGGTGATAATATGCAACATTCAATAATAATTATACGATCCAAAAGAAAACGTCTACTAATGTGTGTGCCAAGACCTGGTATCGCAAGCTGTGGGAAACTAGAAGAATATACAAAATAATACATCTATCCTACTGTCTGAAACAGAATAGATAGTCAAAAGTAAGGAAGACTCCATCCAACTGTCGATCGGTACAGGAAGGGAAGCAACTCACCGTGGAAGTCTCAGACTATGATCAGGGACGCGCACCGGTCTGGTAGTCAGATGAACCGACCTCAGAACCTGTACAATTAAGTACAGAAGCGTAGCATAAGTATATAAACAATATGTACCCAGTAAGTATCCCATCTAATCTCGAAGAAGTAGAGACGAGAGGTCGACTTGATACCTACTAGGGACAAATAATATAATATGATGTTATGCCAGGCATGATGGCCACAATATGTAATAGTTGAAATAAGTATTTCTAAGTCATGTCATTTTTAATACCCTAGTTAATCCTTTACAATTTAAGCCATGTATCACTCAGGTCATCAATAACAAATTCACATAAATATCATGCGCATGTTATGCTGAGGTCGACGGCCTGATCCAACATAAAAGAAACTGTGCACTGCCAAAGGGTCGAATGACGCGAACCATAGATGCATCTATTTCTATCGAGGCGATCGGCCCGATCCACAAATATCAATTATCAACAGAAAAATACAAGAAGACACATTTATATTCAAATAAACTCATCCCAGTGTTCAACATAGCATATGTTCACTTATGTTCATTTCCAATTCTCTAACATATCCTAAATGGTCACATTAGCAAGAAAACATATAACATTTGCAAATATAGCATGACACGGGTCCTAAAGTACCCGGACAATTAACATGATAGTAGCTTCGCACGGACTCTCGTCACCTAGTGTGTACGTAGCCCCCACATTTAGTAGCAAATTATACAATTATTACTCCTATGGGGACAATTCCCTCTTACAAGATTAGAAAGGAGACTCACCTCGCTCCAAAATGCACTTCCAATACCAAGAACGAGCTCGAACTCTTAATTTGGAGCCGAACGATCCAAAACTAGTTAAATGGGGTAAGAACTAGTTAGTACAAGCTCATAAGATCACATACTAACTATTAAAGCAATTTTCCAACCATAAACACAAGTTTCCAAAAATCCGACCTTGGGCCCACTTGCCCAGATTCCGAAATTTTTCGAAGAAAGTTGTTCTTTGTAAACTAAGGATCAATAATATATAATTTCTACTTCACTTCATACCCAATTTCGTGGAAAAATCTAAGTTTTATCAACACTCTAGGTTTTGCTCTAACCCCATGATTTTACCTAAATCCTAGTGTTTAATCTACCTAAGACACAAGTATTAAACTAAGAATAGGTGGGATAAACTTACCTCAAGATGCTAGGTGGAAGTCTTCTCTCAAAAGCTCCCAAAATCGCCAATGGAGGAGTGAAAAGTGGAAAAAATGACTTAAAACCTGTATTAAATGAAGCTCACTGCTTCAGCGATTTCTGCATCTGCGGTCACGGGAACGCATCTGCGGTCCCGCTCTTGCGAGAAATTGGGCGCATCTGCAAAATCGGCTAAGCGGGCTGCGACCGCTTCTGCGGTCTTGAAGCCGCTTCTGCGGCTTGGGAGTCGCTTCTACGCTTCTGGGCCTGGCCTACCTTGGCCGCATCTACAATAGGTGGACCACTTCTGCGGTCTTGCACCTGCGGTATACCAACCGCAGGTGTGGTTATGACAAAAGCAGATGCTTCAACACTTCTCAACATTTCAAATTTCACTCGAGCCTCGTCTAATTGACGCTCGGGGCTCCCGGGCCCCACCCGAACATACCGACAAGTCTGAAATTATGAAGCGGACCTAATCGAACCTTCAAAACACCCGAAACAACGCTAAATCTAAGAATCACCCCCCTAAAACCCATTGAATCAAACTTATGAACTTCAAGTTCTTAATTTTCCTCTAACGTGCCGAAACGCCCTTAAACTACTCGGATTGACACCAAATTTTGTGGGCGAGTCTTAAATGTTATATTGGACCTGTATCGGATTCCGGAACCAACATACGAGCCCGATACCCATGTGATTAACCATTATTTAGTTTCTTTAAATCCTTAGAATTTCAGTTTAACAATTTCTAATAAAAATTCATTACTCGGCCTAGGGACCTCGGAATTCGATTCTAGGCATACGTCCAGGTCCCATATTTTCCTACGGATCCTCCGGGACCGTCAAAACACGAATCTGGGTCCGTTTGCTCAAAATGTTGACCAAAGTCAAACTTAGCCTTTTAAGAAAATCTTAAGGAATCAAATGAGCATATTTCAACCCAAATTCTTCCAATTCCCGAACCAACCATCCCCGTCGGTCATAAATTAGTTAAAGTAAGCGCGGGAAGTTTTATTTAGGGGAACGAGGTTCTAAAAAGCAAAATGACCAGTCGGGTCGTTACATTCTCCACCTCTTAAACAAACGTTCGTCCTCGAACGATCATAGAAAGTACCTGAGGTGCTGAATAAATGTGGGTATCTGCTCCGCATGTCCTCCTCGGACTCCCAGGTTTCCTCCTCGACTGGTTGGACCCTCCACTGGACCTTTACCGCTGAAATCCTCTTGGATATTAACTGGCGATCCTGTCTATCAATAATGGCAACTGGCTCCTCCTCGTAACTCAGGCTCTCATCCAACTGAATAGTACTGAAGTCCAACACATGGTACAAATCGGCATGATACCTCCGAAGCATAGACACATGAAAGACTGGGTAAACTCCCGATAAACTAGGGGGTAAAGCAAGCTCGTAAGCAACCTCCCCAACTCGTCTCAACACCTTAAATGGTCCAATAAACCTTGGGCTCAGCTTGCCCTTCTTCCTGAACCTCATAACACCCTTCATTGGCGAGAGTTTCAAGAGGACCTTCTCGCCAACCATGAATGATACATTGTGCGCCTTCTGATTCGCGTAACTCTTCTGTCTAGACTGAGCTGTGCGAAGCCTCTCATGAATCAACTTTACCTTGTCCAAGGCATCCTGCACCAAATCTGTACCGTATAACTTAGCCTCACCAGGATCAAACCACCCGATAGGAGAATGACACCGCCGACTGCATAAAGCCTCAAATGGAGCCATCTCAATGCTGGACTGATAGCTATTGTTGTGAGCAAACTCTGCTAAAGGCAAGAACTGATCCCACTACCCTCCAAAGTCAATCACACATGCTCTAAGCATGTCCTCCAAGATCTGGACTGTCCGCTCCGACTGTCCATCGGTCTGTGGATGATATGTTGTGCTAAGCTCCACGCGGGTCCCCAACTCACCCTGAACAGCTCTCCAGAAATGCGAAGTGAACTAAGGGCCTCTATATGATATGATGGAAACAGGCACATCGTGCAACTGGACTATCTCCTAGATGTAAATCTGAGCCAGTCTCTCCAAAGTGTAAGTAGTCACAACCGGTATAAAGTGTGCCGACTTGGTCAACCTATCCATGATAACCCACACTGTATCAAAATTCCGCAAGGTCCGGGGCAAGTCAACTACGAAATCCATAGTAATGCGCTCCCACTTCCACTCTGGTATAAGCATCTGCTGAAGTAGGCCACCCGGCCTCTAGTGTTCATACTTGACCTGATGGCAATTCAAACACCTTGCCACATACTCCACTATGTCTTTCTTCATCCTCTGCCACCAATAATGTTGCCTCAAGTCACGATACATCTTTGTAGCACCCGGATGAATGGAATACCGCGAACTGTGTGCCTTCTATAGTATCCTCTCCCTCAGACCATCAACATTAGGAACACATAGGCGACCCTGGAGTCACAAAACACCATCCTCTCCAATAGAAATCTCCTTAGCACTACCCTGAAGGACTGTCTCTCTAAGAACTGCCAAATGTGGATCATCGAACTGTCGGGCCTTGATCTGCCCCAATAATGAAGACTGAGCAACAACGCATGCAAGAACTCAGTTGGCCTTTGAAATATCCAACCTCACAAGTCTGTTAGCCAAGGACTGGATGTCCAAAGCTAGTGGCCTCTCCTCTGCTGGAAGGAATTCCAAGCTACCCATACTCTCTGTTTTCCTGCTCAAGGCATCTATGACCACATTTGCCTTGCCCGGGTGATAAATAATGGTGATGTCATAATCCTTTAGCAACTCAAGCCATCTACGCTGCCTCAAATTGAGATCCCTCTGCTTGAACAAGTGCTGTAAGCTGCGATGATCAGTATAAACCTCACATGATACCCCCTACAGATAATGCCTCCATATCTTAAGAGCATGAACAATCACAGCCAACTCCAAATCGTGCACAGGATAATTCTTCTCATGGATCTTCAGCTAACGCGAAGCATATGCAATAACTTGCCCCTCCTACATCAATACACACCCTAATCCAACGCGCGAAGTGTCGCAATATACCATATACATCCCTAAACCGGAAGGCAACAAAAGAACTAGTGTTGTAGCCAAGGCTGTCTTGAGCTTCTGAAAGCTCGCCTCACAATCATCGGACCAGCGGAAGGGAGCACCCTTCTGGGTCAATCTAGTCAGAGGTGATGCAATAGATGAAAAGCCCTGAACGAATCGTCTGTAATAACCCACTAACACTAGGAAACTCTTGATCTCGGTCACCGAAGTAGGACGTCGCCAACTCTGAACTGCCTCAATCTTCTTAGGGTCCACCTTAATACCCTCTCCTGACATAATATTCCCCAATAATGCCACTGACTCTAGCCAGAACTCACACTTGGAGAACTTAGCATATAGCTTCTGCTCTCGCAAGGTCTGAAGCACTAGCCTCAAATGCTGCTCGTGCTCCCCCAGGCTACGAGGGTATATCAAGATGTCGTCAATGAAGATAACGACAAATGAATTAATGTAAGGCCTGAATACCCTGTTCATCAAGTCCATGAATACTGCTGGGGCATTAGTCAAGCCAAAAGACATGACCAGGAGATCGTAATGGCCACATCTAGTCTGGAATGTAGTCTTCGGAAAATCCGAGTCTCGAATCTTCAGCTAATGATACCCTAAACTCAAGTCGATCTTAGAGAACAACCTAGCACCCTGCAACTGGTCAAAAAAATCATCGATATGAGGCAACAGATACTTGTTCTTGATGGTTACTTAGTTCAACTAGCGGTAATCAATGCACATCCGCATAGTCTCATCCTTCTTCTTCACAAATAACACTGGTGCACCCCAAGGCAATACACTGGGCCTAACAAACCCCTTTGCTAACAACTCCTCAAGCTATTCTTTCAGCTCCTTCGGAGACATACGATACGATGGGATAGATACAGGCAGGGTTCCTGGAGCCAAATCAATATAGAAATCAATGTCATGATCCGGTGGCATGCCAGGAAGATCCGATGGAAACACATCGGCAAACTCTCAAACTACTAGAACTGAATCAATCGTCGGAGACCCTACAGTGGTATCCCGAACATAAGCCAAGTAAGCCCAACACCCCTTCTCTACCATATGCCGAGCGTTCAAGAAAGAGATAACTCGGCTAGACGTATCAACTGTGGAACCCTTCCACTCCAACCCTGGCATCGCTAAAGTAACAGTCTTGGCATGGCAATCTAGGATGGCGTGATACAGAGATAACCAATCCATGCCTAGGATGATCTCAAAATCGATCATATTGAGCAACATAAGATCTGCTCTAGTCTCAAAACCACAGAGTGTGACCACACAGGATAGGTAGATCCGATCCACAACCACAGAATCTCCCACAAGAGTGGACACATGAACATGAGTGCCCAAGGGCTTAGGAGCAATAACCAGAAAACGAGCAAACAGAGATGACACATACGAATAGGTAGACCCTGGATCAAATAATATCGAAGCATCTCTACCGCAGACTGAAATAATACTTGTGATGACAACATCTAAGGCCAATGCATCTGGCCTAGCTGGAAGGGCATAAAATCTGGTTGGAGCGCCGGCTGGCTGGCCTCCACCTGACTGAGCAGTAGCTGGCTGACCTCTCCCTTTCTGGCCTCCACCTCTAGGACGGCCCCTACTAGTTTGCCCTCTACCTCTAGGTGGCGAGGCAGCCGGTGCTGAAATCATAGGATGCTGACCCTGCTATACTGTCTTGCCCCAAAGCCTGGGGCAGTATCTCCTCATATGACCAAGGTCTCCGCACTCAATACAACCCCGTGGTGTGGCGACCTGCTGCCCCGATGGCTGACCCTGATGGCCTGTAGACCCACTGGAAGAAGCCTGAATAGCTGGTAGATGGTATGAACTCTCCGGCATAGCACTAAAATAAGAATCAGAAGAACTCTGTGGACCTAAATAATCGTCGCAGGAACGCTGAATAGCTAATGGGCGGTAAGAACTCTCCGGCATTGCACTGAAATATGGTCTCACTGGAGCACCTTGAGAAGGTAGTAGTGGTGCTGAATAGGGGGTCTGTTGGGCTGACCCCTCCCGAAGTGACCTCTACCCCTAGTTGGGGCACCTTTGAACTTTCCCGAAAATCGGGCCTCTTGTCCTACTGAATCTGCTCTCTACCTCTCTGGCGATATCCCTCAATCCTATGAGCAATCTCTACCACTAGATGATACTCAGTACCATCTCCACCTCTCGGGCCATGCTAGCTCGAATACCTGGGTGCAACCCTGTAACAAATCTCTGCACTCTCTCTGCATCAGTGGGAAGTATCATGAGTGCATGACAAGACAACTTAGAAAACCTCGCTTCATAATCGGTCACGGACATCTGACCCTGCTCCAGATGCTCAAACTGATACCGCAGCTCTTCCCTCTCAGAGGGTGGAATGTACGTATCCAAGTAACTATGCGAATTGACCCCAAGTGAGGGGAGGTGAACATGCTGGCCTGCCAAGAACATAAGATTGCCACCATCTACGAGCCCTGCCCTCTAGCTTGAAAGTAGTGAAGTCAACCCCATGCGACTCTAATAACCTCATGTTGTGTAGTCTGTCTCTACACCTATCTATGAAGTCCTGGGAATCCTCATGACGCTCACCCCCAAAGACAGGAGGGTGAAGTCTAGTCCATCTATCCAATAACTTTTGTGGGTCGCCATCTGTAGCTGGTCTGGGCTGGGGCACCACTGCAGTCACTGGCTGGGCCCCATCTACAGGTAGTGCACCCGGAGTCTGATACACTACAGATGCATGTCCATGGGCCTGAGCAGTAGGGGTCTGTGCTCCCCCTCCTACCTGTGATATAGCTGGATCTGCTAGAAATAAGCCATCCTGAGTCATGGAATCCATGAATTGCATCATACGGCCCATGATCTCCTGAAAACCCGGTGTTGTCATGAAGTCCGCCGGGGTAGGCTCAGCTGCGGGCACCTCGTCCTGCTCCTCAATGATAGGATATCCCGCAGGATTTGCTGGTGGGGCTACTGGAATAGCTCTGGGATGCCCTCCTCCCCTACCTCGGGCTGGTGCCCTCCCCAGCCTCTGCCTCGGCCTCTAGCAATGGGGAGAGCAGCTCCTCCCGGGTCTGGAACATCAGTCATGCGTGTCCTCACCATCTGTAAGTGAATAGAAGATAGAAATTTAGTATACCAATCACTGCACGACAGGAAATGAATAAAGAATAGTTTTCCGAACACCCTATAGCCTCTCGAAGATAAATACAGATGTCTCTGTACCGATCCGCAAGACTCTATTAGGTTTTCCCATGACTTGTGAGACCTACGTGAACCTAGTGCTCTGATACCATATTGTCACGACCCATTTTTCAATAATAAGTCATGATGACGCCCAACACCGTTGTCAGGCAAGCCAACGCGGAAGTATTAGTGAATTATTATTTTACCTACCCAAACAGTTACAACATTTTTCTTAATTTGCAATTAAAAACAGGTGATAATATGCAACATTCAATAATAATTATAAAATCCAAAAGAAAACGTCTACTAATGTGTGTGCCAAGACCTGGTGTCACAAGTTGTGGGCAACTAGTAGAATATACAAAATAATACATCTATCCTACTGTCTGAAATAGAATAGACAATCAAAAGTAAGGAAGACTCCATCCAGCTGCCGATTGGTACAGGAAGGGAAACAACTCAAAGTGGAAGTCTCGGACTATGATCAGGGACGCGCACCGGTCTGATAGTCAGATGAACCTGCCTCAGAACATGTACAATTAAGTATAGGAGCATAGCATGAGTATATAAACAATATGTACCCAGTAAGTATCCTGTCTAATCTCGAAGAAGTAGAGACGAGAGGTCGACTTGATACCTACTAGGGCCAAATAATATAATATGATGTTATGCCAGGCATGATGGTCACAATATGTACCATTTGAAATAAGTATTTCTAAGTCATGTCATTTTTAATACCCCAGTTAATCCTTTACAATTTAAGCCATGTATCAGGCAGGTCATCAATAACAAATTCACATAAATATCATGCACACATTATGCCGAGGTCGACGACCCGATCCAACATAAAAGAAACTGTGCACTGCCAAAGGGTCGAATGGCACGAACCATAGATGCATCTATTTCTATCAAGGCGATCGGCCCGATCCACAACTATCAATTATCAACAAAAAAATACAAGAAGGCACATTTATATTCAAATAAACTCATACCAGAGTTCAACACAGCATATGTTCACTTATGTTCATTTCCAATTCTCTAGCATATCCTAAATGATCACATTAGCAAGAAGACATATAAGATTTGCAAATATAGCATGATACGGGTCCTAAACTATCTGGACAATTAACATTATAGTAGCTACGCACGGACTCTCGTCACCTAGTGCGTACGTAGCCCCCGCATTTAGTAGCAAATTATACAATCATTACTCTTATGGGGACAATTCCCTCTTACAAGGTTAGAAAAGAGACTCACCTCGCTCCAAAGTGCACTTCCAATACCAAGAACGAGCTCGAACTCTCAATTTGGAACCGAACGATCCAAAACTAGTTAAAAGGGGTAAGAACTAGTCAATAAAAGCTCATAAGATCACATCCTAACTATTAAAGCAATTTCCCAACCTTAAGCACAAGTTTCCAAAAATCCGACCCCGTGCCCACGTGCTCGGATTCCGAAATATTTTCGAAGAAAATTGTTCTTTGTAACCTAAGGATCCATAATATATAATTTCTACTTCGCTTCATACCCAATTTCGTGGAAAAATCTAAGTTTTATCAAAACCCTAGGTTTTGCTCTAACCCCATGATTTTACCTAAATCCTAGTGTTTAATCTACCTAAGACACAAGTATTAAACTAAGAATAGGTGGGATAAACTTACCTCAAGATGCTAGGTGGAAGTCTTCTCTCAAAAGCTCCCAAAATCGCCAATGGAGGAGTGAAAAGTGGCAATAATGACTTAGAACCCGTATTAAATGAAGCTCACTGCTTCAGCGATTTCTGCATCTGCGGTCATGGGACCGCATCTGCGAGAAATTGAGCACATCTGCGGAACTGTCCAAGTAGGCTGCGACCACTTCTGCGGTCTTGAAGCCGCTTCTGCGGCTTGGGAGCTGCTTCTACGGTTCTGGGCCTAGCCTACCTTGGCCACATCTGCGATAAGCGGACCGTTTTTGCGGTCTCGCACCTGCGGTCGACCAACTACATATGAGGTTATGATAGAAGCAGATGCTTCAGCACTTCTCAACATTTCCAACTTCACTCGAGCCTCGTCTGATTGACGCTCAGGGCTCCCGAGCCCCGCCCGAACATATCGACAAGTCTAAAATCATGAAACGGACCTACTCGAACCTTCGGAACGCCCGAACAATGCTAAATCTAAGAATCACCCCCCCTAAAACCCATTGAATCAAACTTATGACTTTAAGTTCTTAATTTTCCTCTAACGATCCGAAACGCCCTTAAACTACTCGGATTGACACCAAATTTTGCGGGCAAGTCTTAAATGTTATGTTGGACCTGTACCGGGCTCTGGAACCAACATATGAGCCTGATACCCCATGTGATCAATCATTATTTAGTTTCTTTAAATCCTTAGAATTTCAGTTTAACAATTTCTAATACAAATTTATTACTCGGCCTAGGGACTTCGGAATTCGATTTCGGGCATACGCCCAGGTCCCATATTTTCCTACGGACCCTCCGGGACCGTTAAAACACGAATCCGGGTCCGTTTGCTCAAAATATTGACCAAAGTCAAACTTAGCCTTTTAAGAAAATCTTAAGGAATCAAATGAGCATATTTCAACCCAAATTCTTCCAATTCCCGAACCAACCATCCCCGTGGGTCGTAAATTAGTTAAAACAAGTGCGATAAATTTTATTTAGGGGAATGGGGTTCTAAAAAGCAAAACGACCAGCCAGATCATTACAGCTTTTTAGCTTCGTGTGAGATTTGCAGCTTTAAAGGATTTGTTATATTACTCAACGAAGAGAGACAATCTAATTTGAGGAATTTACTATACATGGTAGTCCTAAATATTAGGTTAAATATTAATTGAAGTTGATGTGAAAATCCTAAATATTAGGAAGTTAATTTAAATTACAATTTAATCCCGTGTGAAATCTATTTCTAAAGGATAAAAAAGGTGAACGATATTTCGCTAAGGACCTTCGTTTTTTAATATAGTATAGATTTATGTTAGCTTTTGGCTTCAAACATATAGTCATATTTATAAATAAAATAAGTATATGTAGTGTTATGTATGTGAGAGGGTTAATTGTTGGAATTTTTACTTCTTATAGCAAAGGTTAACACCTTATTTATTTTAAATGAATACCATTTAAAAAATTACATTCTATAAATACCTTTTAATGTTTATAGCAAAATATCTAATTTTGGTTACCTCCTACCCCTAAGCAACTAAATATGCTATTCAGTTACACTATTTTCTCTCTCTACTTTGATACATGCTATTTTTCTTCCCCCATTCAGTGAAAACACGATGCTCAATCTCAATCCAACAAGAAACCCTAGCTCTTCCTTGGTGGTAAGACCTGGTTGTGTTCCTGGAATTAGAGAATCGTTTGATGGAAGTTGCAGTAGTCCTATGGTGAGCAGCAGATGTGTGGCTCCGTGGTTGATGCTACCGCCAGAGTTTGAGGAGGAAAGCACCCTTTTGAAATTCTACAGACTGGCTGAAGGGGATGTCAAACTCATACGGGTATAAGCTGATGAGCAATAAGTGATGATCCCTGATGTCGATTCCGTTTGTGTGGGATCATTATCCAAGGGATGGATTGCTTGCACACAGCCTAAAGATTGTTATCTTTTCCTCTATCACCCACTTTCTGGGAAAATTATCTAGCTTCCATCCATTGAAACCTTTCCCTGTGTTAAGGGTGTCATCGTAATTTTTCAATCAAATTAGAAGCCCTGGTATTCAATTAATCGCGATGAAGAAGAAGATTTATGTTAATATATTTCAATGTATTTTCAACGTATTACGCTGTATTTTTATGTATTTCATTGTATTCATTGTCTTTTTTCATTGTAATTCAATATATCTCGTTGTATTCCATGTATTTTGTTGTATTCAAGTCTTTTTTCCATTGTATTTCAATGTATCCCGTTGTATTCTATGTATTTCATTGTATTTACTGTCTCGCTATATGCCATGAATGTATTCATATGTTTTTTAATTAATATAATTTATGTATTCAGATGTGTTATATTATTTCTCTGAAGATTGCTATGTTTTTGGGGTATTTTTCGGTTGAGAATCTTTTTTATAACTGAAAATACAAAACTTGTGTCTTATAATTGAGTTTATTAAGTTATATTAGGAGTCTATTGTGTTAATTGATTCACTTTCCGTTTAAAAACAGCGTAATTCCTTATTTCACGCCGGGAATACAGTCGAATACAATAATCTGTCCAGCTGTAATCCCATGTTTCACGCCATAAATACAGTCGAATACACTCGAATATAACAACTGATTAGCTGGACTTCTCTGATTTACGCCTATTTTTGCTACTCTATTCTTGAATATAGTAGCTTAAATACGTCTAATACATCGTATAACAACAGAAAACATATCTACAATCCGTAATATAGCAAATTGTATCTATAGTAGCTAATTACCACTAAAAGATAGTACTTTATGAAAATTTCTCTTAATTGTCTAGGAAGAAACATACTCATAATGACAGGCTAATAGTTATTTTACCCAAATCCAAATAAGAGATATATTTATATAAATTAAATTTACTTTCTAAATATTATGACTTTTTATATAGCCCAAATAAGGAAAGACTTAGGACCCATTTGGCAAAAAGATTCATTTCTTTTTTTTACTTTTTTTTCGAAATTGGTGTTTGGCCATGGAAATTTCAAATTTTCACTTGAAATTAAATTTTGAAAATTTTGCGGAATTTGGAAAATCCAAAAGTTGTATTTCAAAATTTTCACTTGAAAGCAATCACAAAAATTCAAAAACAGCTCCAAATTATATTAATCTCCAAACACAACTCTAATTTTCAAATACCATTTTTCACTTGAAAAAAAATTCATTGTTTCGAAATTTCACAATTCTTATGTCCAAACACCCACTTAATATTCAAATTTTATTTAGTTTCAAGCTCCTAAATATTAGAAAAATAGGTAAATGACGATTTTTTGAATTGTGCATGTTTCTCATGTCAATAAGTTAATAATTTTATGTAAAAAAAAACATAAATCGTATTAAACAATGTGTTTGAACTATAAGAAAGTGTAATCTTCTAAAAATATATTTTGCAGATTCTATTTAGCTAGCTCAATGAAGAATAAATCCAACCACATGGAAATTCTCATAAGTTTTATAGGAATGTCTTGTTAAAATTATTGTTATTTTGTACTCTAATACCGAAAATGAATAAAAACGAAAAAATAAATACATTTATCATGATACCTTCTCAAATAATACAAATTAAAAAATTAGATATTTTAATCTTTTAGAGTAATTCACTCTACTATAGGATAAAGCGTATAAAAATTCAATATATATGAAGGCACAATTCTATGCTTTTGTTACCTTGCTATTGAAGCTTATAACAATTAAGGAAATTAGTTTTATACTTTTGTTATTCACTCGTAGCTGGGATGTTTCCGATTAGTATCTCTTACCTAGTTTAATAAAGAAATATTTAATAATCAAAATTTTAATAGATTTTAAAGTCCTAAAAATTAGGAAATTAATTTAAATTACAATTTTATCCAATGTGAAATATGATTTTAAGGAGTAAAAAAGGCAAACGACATTTTGCTAAGGGCCTTCGTGCTTTTAATATAATATAGATAGATATAGATAAAAACACTCTACTATCGTTGTTTTTCACAAAAAATACTAAACATGTCAAAAAGCCTCCTTCTCTCCTAGTTGGTATGTCATGTCATTAAAGCCCCTGTTTTTTAATAATGGCCAAAACCATAAGCGGCCCATTTAAGTTGGCCCCACTTTTTATTTTGGCACCTCGACTCAGACCTGTTCCATTTTTACACTTGAACCCTTTATCTCATGTGCCATTTAAACACAAAATACTAACCTGTGCTTATGACTCACGCGCGTGTTTATAACCGCTACCAACGTGTAGAGCTAACCAATTATTGACTGCCACTTGGATTTATTATCCACGTAATTCCCTCCCAATAAATCTCAACATGTGCCCATTAAAAAAAAATCGGATCCGATAAAAACCCCATACCCGATAAAAACTAACCCACACCCAATTTTAGTAAAAATAAACCTTCTATTTTTTACCTAATTCTCTATTGTCACCATTCTTCTCTCTCCCATTAACCAAAATCACAAGCCCTAGGATTCTTATAGGAGATGAAACCATGAATTCTTTGTGTTGCTCGTTTTGTTTGAAGGTTGGATAATTGAAATTTTAGTCTTGGTCCTTTCGAAACTTCATCACGTTCTTACAGTGGATTGATTCTTACAATGTATCGGTTCTTACAGTGTCGGTCCTTCACGTTCATGCTTTAAAATACTGGTAAATGTCGATTTACCTACTTTAATATTACTTTTGTAGTTTATTTCGGCTGTTGTTGTTATAATGATGTTTTTGAAATTTTTAGATGGAAATTTAGGGTTTTCATTTTCTGTTTTCAAATCTTTTGACTTTTGTCGTTCTATTCATTTTTTCCTTTTCATTGTAGGTAAAATCGAAGACATGTCAGAATATATTATTTTTCGTTTTCACCACAGTGGAGTTTTTGTCGAAGCTTCTGTCGCCAAATACCTTGGTAAAAGTGAGGTAAAAGAGTTTTCTATAAATAAGGACCATTTATCCTTGTTTGAGCTTGAGTATTATACTAGAAGTATGGGGTATATTTCTGTTAGGGGCTTTTATGTATTTAACCCTAGGTCACGAAAGTTTGTACTAATTGAAAATGATGAACAATTGTATAATATTGGTTGTCACTGTAAAGAGGGGGTATTAGACTTATTTATTTGTCATCTTATTGACGACCCTCATGTGGAGGTGGTCCCAACTGCTCTTATCTGTGGGTCAAAAGTGGTTGA
The DNA here is from genome assembly GCF_000715075.1 of Nicotiana tabacum. Lineage (NCBI taxonomy): Eukaryota > Viridiplantae > Streptophyta > Magnoliopsida > Solanales > Solanaceae > Nicotiana > Nicotiana tabacum. The sequence goes on from NC_134082.1 coordinate 141,883,329, forward strand.
AAATGAGTCTAAGGCAATTTTAGATGATGATTTAGCAAGTATAAATGCAGAAAACTATACTGAACCTTCTGTGGAGGCTATAGTAAATACAACTACAGAAAACACTCAAGTTGAAAATGGTGAGACTAATTTAGATGCTGCTGGTGAAAATACAGATATGAATTTATCAGATTTGTTCTCTAGTGACAGTGATTTAGATGATATACATGAGCAAGATGATAGTGAATTAGATGAGGAGTTAATAGCAATAAGGAAAGAAAGGAGGAAAATTTTGGAGAAAGAAAAGCTAAAGAAGAAGAAGAAGAAACCTACTCCAACTAAGGAGATTGAGCTAGGGGAAGCTGGAGCAGACATAGGTTTTGATGATATTGAAAGGCCAAGTAAGAGAGACAAGTATGCTAGAAAATTGGGGGGAGGGGGTGGTGAGGATTACTATGATAGTAGTGATGTAGGAAGTGATGATAGTCAAGATGAGCTAGATGTGCTAGCTAAACCTGGTGTTGACTTACTGGCTAGAAGGAGTAGTACTCAGGTATGACTCAGACTGTTGGTTGGCTATTTTTGAATTTGGTATGGTCTTTGAAGGTGTTCTTGAGTTTAGGAAGGCTGTTCAATCTTATGCTGTTGAAAACAAAGTTCAGCTCATACTTAACCAAATGAGAAACATAGAGTTAGAGCTTAGTGCAAAAGTAAGGGTTTGTGCAAATGGGAGCTATATGCAAGCACCAATAGAGATTCTGGCGGTTTTATGGTAAAAAAGTATCATCCATGGCATAAGTGTACCACAAAAAACAAAAATAAATTGTGCATTTCTAAGTATATTGCTCATAAATTTAAAGATAGAATTGTATCACAGCCAAACATTAAATTGTGGGAGATTCAGGAATGAGTTAGGAAGAAGTTGTATTTGTATATTGGAAGGACAATAACATACAAAGTTAAGTCTATTGTAATGCAGGAGTTCATGGGGGACTGGAAACTAGAATTTTCCAGGTTGACTGACTATGCTGACATAATTAAGAGGACAAATCCAGGGAGTTCTTGTTGGATTAGAATTGATAGTGACACTACACCAGGGAAGCACTTATTTGTCTACTTTTATGTATATTTTGATGCTCTTGAAAGGGAATGGTTAGAAGGGTGCATGAGGATCATTGGTCTTGATGGATGCTTCTTGAAAGAGTTATGTAAATGTGAATTGTTGGTAGCTGTTGAAAAAAATGGGAACAATCAAATGTTTCCAATAGCATGGGCAGTTGTCGACCAAGAGGCAAAACATTCCTGGACTTGGTTCATACAATATTTGGCTGTTGACTTGGAGCTAGGAGATGGAACAAACTTAAAAGTAATGTCAGATAGTCAAAAGGTATATTCTGTTGATTACTTAACAATAATTTTGTTTACTCATTTTGTATTTATATATGAAACTGAAACAATATCTTGTATTTTTTGTTGCAGAGATTGATCCCAGCAATTGAGGACTGTTTGCCCATGACAGAGCACATAATATGTGTCATGCATATATGGTCCAACTGGACTAAAAAATAGTAAGGTGAAGAAAGAAGGATGAAATTCTGGAGATGTTCCAAGTCATCATTTATTGTCCAGTTTAAAGATGAGCTTGCAAGGTTGTCAATGCTAGGGAGAAATATATGTGAGGATGCTTTAGATTACAACAACGAGGTATGGGTAAGGGATTATTTCAGTGATGTGTCTAAGTATGATGTTGTTGAAAATAATATGTGTGAAACATTTAATTCCTGGATAGTCGGACCTAGGCATAAGTCAATTATATCTATGTTAGAAGAAATAAGGTGCAAAATCATGACTAGGCATGTATATATGAGGAGATTTGCTGAGATATGGATAGCGAATATATCCCTGATTGCAAGAATGACATTAGAAGAAACTAAAGATGCCTCTAGGAGGAGTAAAGTGCTTTGGAATGGGGATGATGTATTTGAGATTAGTGAGGGTGATATTAAACATGTTGTTGATCTAAGATGGAAAACTTGCTCTTGTAGAACCTGGATGTTAAGAGGAATTTCTTGTCCTCATGTTGTCTGTGCATTATATCACATAGAACAAAATTCAGATGAGTTGGTTGAGCATCGGTACAGGAAGGCCACCTTCATGAAAGCTTACCAATATTCTATACAACCTATGCCCAATATGAAGATGTGGCCAGAATCAAAAAATCCTTCAAGTGAGCCACCTGAACCAAAACCAATGCCATGGAGACCTAAAAGGTGTAGGAGAAAGGAGTCATGCCAGGGAGACTCAAAGGAGTCAGCCAACTGCTACTACAACAACCATACCTAGCATTCCATCTTCAATTTGTTAAGACATATCTGATGTAAGAAGAAGTGATCAAAGTCAGTCTGCCACAAGAGGAAGAGGTAGAGGTCTAGGCCTAGGAAGGGGATATTTTAGATCTGTTACTGCTGCTATTGGAGGAAGGGGTACTAGCAATGTAAGCTCACACTTACAACAAGCATATGAAACTCTAACAGGCAGCAGGTATAAAAGGCCTAGACAAACAAGTTTTGGCATTTATCAAGACACAATGAATGGAAGAAGCATATTGAATGTAAGTTTGTGCACCTTTCTAAAAGAGGTCTATACCTTTGTTTCTTTCTTTTATATATCAATTGCTACTTTTATTATTTTGCAGCCTGGTACACCTTCTGAAAGAGTTATAACATGTGGTACATTTAGGGATGTATCTGCAACAAACATTGATATTGGATTTAAGCCTAATGGTCTAAAATGGAAAGGAAAAAAAGCAGTTACAACATCCCAACTTCAAAGGATGAGTGCAACCAAGAATCGAAGGACTTCAAGTCAACCAATGGAGTGCAACCAGGAATCCCAGCTTTAGAAGTCTTTTGTTTATGTCATAGGACTAGTTATGTCAAGGTTGTTGAATCTTTTGTTTAATATTTTTTGGTATTGGATATGTAAGACAGCAACCCCTTGTTTAAGGTTGGAATTCTATTTCTTGGTATTGGATATGTTTTCTAGTATTGGATGTTTTTTGGTATTGGATATGTATTGGAATCTAATACCCTTGTTTAAGCAGATTTGTTGGATTCATGCTGTTCTGTTTCTGTTCTGTTTAAGAACTTTTGATGGAATATTAGTACAATGTTTAAATTTAGTTCTATTTCTGGTGTATGATAGTGCGTTAGATCAGTACACAAGCAGGTTTGATGGAATATCAGTTCTGTTCTGAATTTGTCAGATCTGTTGTTTCTGTTTAAGCAGATTTGTTGGGGTATACTATTTCTGTTCTGTTTCTGGTGTTTTTGTCATGTTTCAGAATAGATTCTATTGTGTATTTCTGCAATTCTATTATGCAAATTCAGTTAGAATTCTGTTGTGCAAATTCTATTGTGTATTTCTGCAATTCTACAGTTTGCAAAACACAAAAATAAGTATATATATAAAGGAACATATTCTGTTGGAACAAAATTAGTACATATTATGTTGGCTTGCTACTGAAATTTAAGCAGTACATATACAAAGGAACAACCAAAACATTCACACTACCATAATCCACTTCTTAAAACATTCCCATAATCATTCCCATAATCAGTACATAAAATCCATCCAAAAAATAACATTCACACTACCATCTTCAACAAAATGAAGGAACAACCAAACAATTCCATGCGATGAACACAACTACAAACATAAAAATCCACTTCTTCCTTGCCCGAGCCAATTTTGCATCATTTTCTTTGACCTTTTTCAGTAAACCATTAATGGTCATCATCGCTTGATCGTGAAAATTTTCGTCATACCATCTAAAGTACTCGCAAGTATCTCGATCCTTCAAAACAAGATAAACAGATTTTTTTTAACAAATTGAAACCAAGAATTTATCAGATTTAAATGCAAATAGATGACCAACTTACTTTGTCAAATTTACAACCATAAAACCATCGACCTGGATTTCTAGGGGACCATGAAATTCTCAATTTCGCATTAAAACAACAAAAATAGATATCCAATCCTTTTTGAGAACTTTCTGCTACTTCCGAATAACTACAATGGCTATGGAGTTCAAGATCAAAATAATAGAAGAAGAAGAAGTACAAAAGAAATTACAGAAGAAGAAGAAGAATAAGGTTCACTTTTTTATTAATCTCAACTTAAGCTTTAGAAAATTATAGAAAAAAGCAACATTTAGAATATTCACGGAGATGGATTTGTGGATAGTTAGGGCTTTTTAACATGTGATAATGGAGAAAGAGAAGGAAGAAGTGGGATATAAATGGGGCTCCAATGGTAATAAGTAACTGCATTGAAAGGGAGTCTTTTCTATCTCACGCGCGACTTGGGCGACGAACTTCACTCAATGTGACAGGTCAGTATTTTGTGTTTAAATGGCACATTGGATGGGTTCGAGTGTCAAAATGGAACAGGTCTAAGTTGGGGTGCCAAAATGAAAAGCGGGGCCAACTTAAAGGGGTCGCTTATGGGTTTGGCCTTTAATAATATACATATTTAACTCATCAACCCCATTAAACCAAACCAGTATTTTATACCCAATATGAAAAAAGGCCAAATATACTCTTGCACTATCAAGAAAAGTTTAAATGTACCCCTCGTTATACTTTGAGTCCATATATGACCCATTCGTTATACTATTGGTTCAAAAATACCCATTTTTATTAAATTTGTCCAAGGTAGACAACCAATCCTACGTGGCACTGATATTTGATGAGGTGAATGCTTCATGGCTTGCCACCTCAGCGACCTTAACCCATTTTATCCCTCCCTTTTTATTTTTATTTTTCCACCACTAAAATTTTCTTCTCCTTCACCACTATTGCCACCATTATTGCTACCATGAAAAATATTGTATTTCAAATTGTAGTCTTTTATATATGGATTAGGGGCGTTGGGATGGCATGTCATGTGGCATCTACCTCATCAAATATCAGTGTCACATAGGATTGGATGTCTACCTTGGACAAACTTAACAAAATAAGGGTATATTTGAACCAATAGTATTATGATATGGATATATTTGGACCCAAAGTATAATAAAAAATATATTTTAATATTTTCTCATAATACAGGGATATATTTGGCCGTTTGTCGAATCAAATATGACGGGGTTGAAGAGCGACAAAGGAATCAAATCATACTTTTTATTAAGCGAGTTTTTCAGATCTAAGATTTTTTTTTATCTCATTCAAATATATTTTCTTTCAATTTAAATTAAAATTCAAGTATTTTTATCTTTCTATTTAAATTTAATTCTTTTTAGTCTTTTTCACATTTAAACAACATATTCTTTCCACGTTAAAATGGTATACACAGATAACACAAGGATTCTTTCCTATAGTTTAACTTTAAAAAAATCCAATTGAATCATATATTTTTTTAAAATAAAGTTAGCGTAAATTTTTCCTTTATATTTTTAGTTCTTTATCCGTAAATGCGTAGTTATTTACCCTAAAAATCGAATAACAATTAAACTTGTAATGTGGTTTTAGTGACACGTGATTTCACTTAATACTAATTGATTAAGTTAGATATAAATAATGGGGATTTACAAGAATGTAAAACAAACCAATGCTTGGACAATGCCCTCGAGCTGATGAACCCTCGAGAGTAGTGAAGTAAAAATAGCTAAAGAGCAGTAAGTTGATGAGCAGAAGAAAGAAATATTATATTGCCTTGATATTCGTGAATGTAAGGTGTTTACAGATGATGGGGACCCCCTTTATATACTAGAGGAATCCTAATTATAGTACAATTCTAATTACGGAAGTAATCTCATGATTGGTACAAATAACCGCCCTTGATTTGATCTGGTTCGAGATTTTCGCCATCATCTTCGACCAATTACGGATATCTCGCATTTCTGTTATTGCACTCCACTCGACGTCAGTCATGCTTAATCCCGATCGCTGCTGGCCTCGGTCTCAGCGAACACTTCGATCTTTAGACTCGATGCCTCGTCTCCGAGCTTGGGCCTGATTCATTACGAGGCTACCCCCCGATGCAACTCCCTCGTCACGATCAAATAGTAAAATCGGGTAGGCCCGATTTTGACCGTATACAGATAGTCGCCTCGTTTCTTGGAGTGTAATGAGAAGAAACGAACTAAGCCCTCGATTTAGTACTTCGACCAATTATGACGTCACCCTCGTGACGTAAGTGACGGAGGCGACCGAAGCGTCGTGTTAGCACAATTATCAAGATCATAGCAGATATTATAAATAGTCCATCTTCATAATTTTCTCAAACTTTACTTACAAATTTTTTCCTAATCTTCAAAAACTCTTCTACTCCATTCAAGCTTATCAATTCTACTGGATCTTCAAATCGCGTTTGCCAATCTTTTCTTAAAACAGCAAGTTTCATCTTCTTCTTTCTTTGAACTCATATTACAATGGCGAAAACATCAAAAACCGTCCCTCAAAAGGAAAAAGTCTCCTCATCATGGCCAGCTGGTGATAAAACATCGATGGAGCCACGCATTGAAGAGTGCGTTCTTGGGTTATGCGACCTTACTTCTGATTTTAAAGTTGAAAAACACTTGTCGGTCCTTGGTTGTTGTGAACCAATATCGAGATACATATGCTCAATAACTGAAGGCGATCTCGAGCATGTGAATAAAGATTGCCACTAGAAAAACAAAGAGGTGGTGATTCCTACCCCTGAAGAGGACATCACCACTTACGTAGAAGAGGTTCTTAAGTGTTTACACTTACCCCTTTACGCTGGGTTCCGTTGATTTGGTTATCCTCGACTTCTGCCGCCAATACCGAATAACTCTTGTCCAGATACACCCTTCTTTTTGGTGCATTGTTATCTTGTTTCAATTCTTCGTGACCAAGGTCGAAGGGATGCCATTTACCCTCGACCACCTCATTAGACTGTATAGCCCCTATCTCTATCGAGACGGGTTAATAAGGCTCCAACACCGAGCCACAAAGGTGTTGTTCTCGAGCATAGACGGGGACAAGGATCGGGGATAGATGGTCCGGTTTGCCTGAGTGAGGACTTCCAATATAATCCTGGCTGAGAAGATGCCATTCCCCGAGGAATGGAACATGAAGCGTAAGTACAAACCCATCAACATCTTATGTTGATTGCCTTGTTTCTTTTATCTTCCCTCACCCACATCTTTTCTTATGATGCAACAGTTTCCTAGGTGCCCGATGCAATCCCAAACCTCGAAAGTTGGGTTTGGAAGCTGGCTTCAACTTCTACATAGGCTTAGCGCTCGTGGCGCGATTTAGCTAGGGGCCGATGGGAGGCCAAGAATCATGGTAAGCTTATCTTATACACTTTTGATACTCTTCTCTGAAATGTTCCTTATCATTTGTACTTGATTTCCTTTTATGTAGGTATCAGGGATGTTGCCGAAATAAGGCCGCCCAGCCTGGGGAAAAGGAGGCCTCGAAACCGGCTAAGGATAATAAGAGAAGGGTCTCGCCTTCAAATACTCCAAAGTCTAAGAAGATCAAGGATCTCAAGTCATAGAATGACTCCGTCGCTCTGTCCGCCGACGTAGCCCAAAATCTACGAGATGAAAAAGAAGAGAAAGAAGATGTTAACTATGAGCTAGTAGCTCGAAAGAGGGGAAACGACGAAGCTTCAAAAGCAGTTGAGCCGGTGATGGTCGAGGAGGCTCATCTTTAGACTGACGAGATCTCGAAAGATAGTTCGATCAATGTCCCCGAGTAATCGGGGGTTGAAGATGTCTCCCGCCGTGACGAACAACCAGCGAGTGTGCTTGTCCATCGGGATGAATAATTGGTGGGTGTTCCTGAAGGGTCCGATTCTGAGGCCCTCCGAAAAGGAGAGAGTGCCCCAAGTGTCTTGCTTAGGGCAATCAATATTGATGATTCGCGCCCTTCCCCAAATTTTCTGAATGGCAATTTCGGGAGGCCCAATTTATGGAGACCCCCGATATGGGGACGACCCACAAAGGGGATGACTTATTTTGTGGCTGCTTCATGGAGGTCGATGATGTTTCAGACCTGGATGCATCGATCATTTTTGATGAGGCTCAGCGACTCCTGAACCAGGTAGATTCCTGCCCCCGTTATTAGGTTTATGTTTGCTTTTATTTCCTTTTGTCTGATTTCCTTCCTTTATCCATAGGCTGTGATGCTTCATCGGGAAGTGTTTTCCAAATCCTGAGCTAAGCTGAACCGGTGTGAGACTGATCTCAAAAGGCTCATGGAGGAGAGAAATGCCCGCAAAGTCCTCTATGTGCAAAAAGATGAGGAGGTCAGGGACCTCCGAGCTGAATTTGCAACAACTCATAAAGAGCAGACCGATCTCATCGAGCAGGTAATAAAATTTTTAGGAACTTGACATATCAATTTGATATTGTAAGCACGTGATTTTTGCCCTATGTGAGAATTACTCCCAAAAATTCAAAATAAAAACAATTTTTCTTTGTGGGCAATTTTGAGAATTTTCGTGGCATTTTTGGATAATTATTTGTATTTTGTCCGTGCATGTTTATTTGTTAAATTAATAAAAAAATTACAAAATATGTCCATTTGCATTTAGGATTTAATTCTACAATTAGGAGCAATTAATTTTATTTTACAAGAACAAAAAATCATAAAAAAATAATGCACGTCGCATTTTTAGCATTTAATGTCCAGATTGTGTAATTTTATTTTTAATTGGTGTTTAATTGTGTGTGTTAATTGTTAGGAGAAGTTAATTAGTATTTTTGTAAGTTAATTTGATTTTTTGTAATGTAATTTAGAGTTTAAATAATTAGGAAATAAAAGAAATAAAAAAAAATGGAAAGAAGATAAGAAAACCATGGTCTTTGGGCCATTTCTTAAAACTGAATTAAAACAGCCCAAAAACCACCCCCAACCCAGCCAAATACCCGCCCCAATCCAGTCCAGCTCAGGGGCAAACCAAATGACGTCGTTTGGTCACTTTCCATCGAGGCCGTTGGATTAAATCAATCCAGCGGCTAAGATTCAATCACCTTACCCGCACCCCATACCTGACCCACTAGCACCCGGATCTACCCTGCCCCAACACTAAACCAAACGACGTCGTGTCTGTTAAATTGTTTGATCCAGGCCGTTGGTCGGGCTTGATCCAACGGCCAGGATTAAAACACCCCCTGTATATAACCTTAATTCTTTACCCCACGCCCCCCTAAACCAAACCCCCCCTTTTTTTCACCTTCGTCTCTGAACCTCAGAGACCAAACAAACCAGGCCTTCAACCACCGTTGCTCCGCCCACCGGAAATCACCTCACGGTGGTCCCTGTGGTCCAAACAACCCCATCTTCACACCCCTGAACCACCACACCCTCCTCTTTCCAGATCCACCCTCCATTGTCCTCGAATCATCACCGTTTGCTTCGAATATCAGATCGAAAAATCAGTTTAGGACCCTAGTTCATCCGATGACCCCCAAATTAGCACCCCTAGATCATCTAACCACCCCCAATCCAACCCCAGTACCTGTTTGCATCGAACCATCCTCGAGCTTCTCGAATCTTTATTTGAAGATTCGATCAAAACTTGGACCTACCCCAATCCGCCCTAAACTCACACCCTGGCATCCCCTGACCTCCCTCATACCCGAGACACACTTGGTTCCGTTCAAATTTGGCTAGAACCGTTCGAACCTTAAAATCGAACCAAGAACCCTAGAAAACCAAGGGCTAGAATTGGTCCGAAGCAGAGGAATTTGGGTGTCCAATGGACCTTAGTCAAAGTGTTCTCAGTTGAGAACACTCGATTAAGGTCCCTTTGACCTCAAAAGATCCGAGTTAAGGGTTCGACCTGAGTTCGTCTAGTTCTGTTTTTTTCTAAGGTACCCTTTTCTCCTTTCTTGTTCTTTGTGTTACGATTAATTGTGTTTAGGTGGTTATAATCTAGCTTCGTTTGATTGATTCCATCCTGCCCCATCAGACCTTCTTATTGGGTCCAATTTTATTATCATTTCTTCTTATTGTCATTCGTTGTATGTTGTAATGTGTCGTCAATTAGTCTGATATGTTTGAATGATAGATTAACATGATAATAGTCTGATGTTCGGTTCATTCTTTTCTGTGTCCCCTCCTGCCTCGTTTGTGTTCTGAATGTTGTGTTAAAATGGGCTCGTGGGTATATTTGAGCTTATAATTGAGCCTGGGGTGTCTTCAGTTCTTTGAGCTGAATTTATGGGTCGTTTGTCAGCCTGAATTTGTCAATCCCCTTGAAACCCTGTTGGTTGTTCCTTACTTTTGCATTCCAAATCTGATTAGGGCATATGCTGGTCAGGTCGATCTCAGTCCAGCTGTTTCTAAGCTAAATATGATTGGTTCCCCAATATAGTTAGTTCAATATGTGCTGCCCTGAACCCTTAGGCTTCATTCCAATGCCATCTGATTTAATATCTGGAATTACTAGCTGATTTGAATTGGTTATAGCTGTTGTAGTTAGTTGGATTTCAGTTTAGTGAATGGGTAGGTTTGAATAGGTTGTGATTGAAAGGTTGTATCCAGAACTTAGGGGGTTGGGGTAGGACAGTGAATCACAGGGGTTTCAGGGGTAATTTGGGGATTTCAAAACTTGAAAAAAGAGGGTTAACTTGAGTGGACTGTCAGGAAGTACCAATATACCATTAATCTAATGTATTTGTTTAATAAAAGGAGGGAGCAAAAGATAATGGTATGAGGAGGTTTAATGGGGAGTGATTAAATAAATATGTGCCCATAACCTTTGAATTAAAAATAAAATGGGACATACAATAGTGGGGAACAAAACACACAATAGTGGGCAAAAAGAAGGAATATGATGGGCAGAATTAGTTTCTTAATTTTGTTTGAGTGCTCTTAAGAGCTGGCAGAGGTCTGTTTTGCATAAATAGAGCCATGGATAGGCAGAAAAGGGGGCTAGAAGTTTGAGAGAGGGGAAGGACTTTTTTGGAAAAAAAATCTGATCCCATTTTGAAACTGAGAGAGCTTCAGCTTTAACTGTGGGGTTGAGTTTTTGAGTGTTGAAGAAAACTGGGAGTTTGTTTGATAGGGTTCTATTTTGAGGGTTGAAAAATCAGGATTGTTCCTTGCATCTTTTGCATTTCTGAATACATCCTGGTTCTGTTCTAATTGCTGAATATTTCTGGGGTTTAACTGAGGTTCTAAGTGGTTTCTTGAGCTGTTATTTCCCGGTCTGCATTGTTTTGTATTGGTGCTGTTTCATTGAGTATTCTTGGGACTCCACTGTTGGTTTTTTAAAAGCTGTCACTGAGCTGTTCTGTTATACTGCTGTTGCTATTTTGCTGTTGCTGATCTTCCTTTTCTCCCATTGTAAACATCTCCAGGTACACACTTCTGAAACCATGTGTTGATGTAAGCTTGAATTTGTAGCGAATTTGAAATGAATTGAGAAATGCACGTTTGCCTGCTTCATAGTATCTGTGTTCAAGATGTAGCAATAAGGCAAATGATAGGAAGTTTGTATTTGTTTAGGCTCATTCCAATCGTATTTATTTCATGTGAATTGAAACATACTCGAACTAATGTGGACTGTTAAATCGTATGCTGTTAGACTAATTAGATGTATTTCCATATGTTTAGCAATTTAATGTGGTTTAGCTGATGATGATAGTATAACGAAGAATCTCAATAGGTCTCTGTACATATTCCGTTGGATCTTTGGACTGTTCAAACTTGTTATGACCCGGTCCAGTTTGATTTTAAGATAAACACGCGTTTTAAGAAATATTTCAGACTGCGTTAGCTAGTACCCACGGATTAGCTATTAATGTCATTTCTCACGTCTTGTTGAATTCCTTGTTTCAACATAGGTTTACTAGTGTAGATTAATAATTAATATCAGCATCGGCTCACCATTTAACGAAGCAGCTGTTTGATAAGTGGACATGAATGAAGTATTTAACCTGAATAAATGTATGATGTTGAACTCTAATGCTATTTGGTAAACGCAATCAGAAAAAGCGGGACTTTGTCCGAAGCGTACATTATATGGTCTGGGCCTTTTGGCAATCGGCTCGTTAGTAGTCAAGCGGCCCAGTGTGAGTTTTAAGTTAGGTAGCGGTCCCAAATTGAAGGGCGCTCCTCTTTGTTAGATATGGACTTGAACTTGAAACTCGAACTTTATAATATTGACTAACTAGAATTTATTTACTTTTTTTGAGACAAATAATATAGAAAAATTATAGTTACTTTAGGGTGGACCTTTAAAAATACGATGAGCCTCGCCCAATATAATGCGAAATGGAGGGGCCCTCATTAAATGTATATATAAAATACTTAGAACTCGGGATCGGCCGCTTAGCGAATTTCACGGACTTTTTCCAAAAGTAATAACGTGTTAGTCACTGATTAGGCACATACTTTTAATAATTTACTTTCTTAAACTCGGGTGCGAATTTATGTGACCCAAATCCAAATCTCAACGGGGTCAAGATGTGTCGCTAATCACGGGTACATTGATTGTGATGTGGTTCGAGATGCATTTCACGACGTTGCAAATTCCTTTTAAAATTATTGAATGAGACGAGCCTCGACGAACAAAAGTACACCAGTTGCGGGGCCCTCTATACGTGTTGGTAAAATTGCTTAGACTTCGGGATAGATTGTTTAGCAAAATTTCACAACCCTACCCAAAATAACGATACACTAGTCGCTTTAGGCGCGTATTTAATAATGTTATCTTCTTAAACTCGGGTGCACATTTATGTGACCCAAATCCCAATCTCAACAAAGTTGAAATGTACCGACAACCACGGGCGCATTGATGTGCGTGGTTCGAGACGTATTTTTACGATGTTGCAATTCTCGGTAAAAATAATAATGATAAAAGCAGTTAAAAGTTAAAATTCGCACGTAGGTTCAATATGTATTAAAATCAGATAATCAAGCCGAATATGACAGTTGAGCGACCGTGCTAGAACCACGGAACTCGGGAATGCCTAACACCTTCTCCCGGGTTAACAGAATTCCTTATCCGGATTTCTGGTGCGCAAACTGTTAAACAGAGTCATTCTTTTCCTCGATTCGGGATTCAACTGGTGACTTGGGACACCATAAATCTCCCAAGTGGTGACTCTGAAATAAATAAATAAATCCCGTTTCGATTGTCCTTTAATTAGAAAAACTCCCTCTGCGCCTCTTTGCGGCGGCGCGGGTAAAAGGAGGTGTGACAGCTCTGGCGACTCCACTGGGGAGAAAGAACCCAGAATCTCTGTTTCAGGGTTCAGAATTCGAGCTTAGATAAATTGTTATATTTGGCTTTATCTGATTTTTGTTACATGTTTGGGCCTAATGTGCTAAATGCTGCTCTTACTGCTTTGATATTATCTGAACTGTATATACACTGTGCTGAAACCCTTCTCTTCTTATCTCCGGGGAGGAGCTTGCTGGTCGAGACTCCCTATTCTGTTAGTGTCATACTTTGAAATAAGAAAGAGGCCGGACAAGTTACAAAGCCGGACGATCCCGCGGGTCCCCGGTACGTAGCCCCCTCCTCGACTCGAGTTGTCCGCTCGGGTACACAGTCTAGAACAGATACCCAGGTTATGAACCTAGAATAACTCAGCTTCATGCCGAATCCCTAGTAGGAACGTTTGGTTGCATCACGTGCATTTGACTTTGGAGGCTCAACACATGGGTTGGGTCTGTCTAGGACAGGTGTACAAAAAAAAAATGAAAATGACCATCTTGATGCATCTTACTTTCTTCTACTTGTGCATTTATTTGCTTCGGACTTGCGTACTGACCGACTTTTGAATATTTTGAGGAAAGAGAGATAGAGGTACGAGGGTTAAAAAATGAGTTAAATCGCCTAGTTTTGGAAACTAGTGTCCAAATGGTGTCGAAACTCTGCCGAATTTTTGAGAAAATGAAAAAAAGAAAGAAAAAAAAAGAGAAAAATGAAAAAAAGGGTTTTGTTTACGAAAAATGGTTTTTCATTGAAAAGAGCCTTGTTCTCAAAAAAGGTTTGTTTTACTACCTGAACTACGCCGGTTTGATTCTCATAGGGTGCAGGATACGTAGGCAACCCTCATCTGGTCCAACCTCCCCTTTTACAAAAATAACCAAAAAATTGTCAAAATTTTAATTGTCAACATAAATAAATCAGGTGATGCCGTTTTGGCAGGAATAGCCGAATGTTCCCGAAAGGGACGCCGGAAGGCTGATTTTGCATAAACGGCCACTTTCAGTCATTTTGGATTTTTGACCGGCTGACTCACCCAACTTTAAAATTTTCGTTCCCGAAATGCTGAAAAGCCGTGTGCGGAACCTGATCTTCCTTTCAGTCAGTGTGTTGAGTCAAATAAATTTTATCTTTTAATCACCTAAATAAATGTGCAGGATGAGCACAATGCAACCTTTTTCAATAATGACCAAAATCTCTTTCAAGTTGCGATTATGGTGGGATGATTTAGGTGGTGAAGGGCAAGATGAGGTCAAGAAATATCTGAAAGGTCTTACGGGTTTATTGGAAATCCTGCCTCGGGGGGATATCATAAGAGCTTTGGTCACCTACTGGGACCCGACACACAATGTCTTCCACTTCTCCGATTTCGAACTCACCCCGACTTTGGAGGAAATAGCCGGGTACATCGGAAATGTTGAAGTTTCGTTGAGGCAAAAATACCTGGTTGCTCCAAGAGCTGTCACTCTGAATCGGTTCTTAGATTCGTTAAAGACACCTAGGACGGTTCACAACCCAGATTTGGTCGCAGGTTTTTGTAATCCGCGCTTTATATACGACAGATATGGTCATGTCGGAGGATTCAATAACCCGGAGAACAAGTTATGCAGCAAGGGTAACCGTCAGAAGTGGGACGAGCATAGACGAGTGGCTTTTATGGTAACCTTTTTGGGCCTTTTGGTATTCCCAAGGAAGGACGGAAACATTGATCTGAAAATAGCCGGGGTCGTCAATGCTTTGCTCATTCAAGAAAAAAGCACTCTTGTGCCTATGATAGTATCTGATATCTTCAGAGCTCTCACAGCCTGCAAAGCCAGAGGGAGTTTCTTCGAGGGGTGTAACTTGTTGCTACAAATATGGATGACTGAGCATCTCTGCCACCGTTCCCAGCTCTTGAGTTATGGTTCCTCGAAGAAAACTTGCATAGAAGAGTTCTACACAAGAATCAAGGGGGCCAGTCTACCCGAGGGAGTTACAGCATGGACATTATTCTTTCGGACCCTCACCGCCAGCCAAATACAGTGGACACTAGGATGGTTGCCCGTGGACGAGGTCATCCATATGCCGGCAGCTAGGGCCCACTTTCTACTGATGGGGCTCAAGAGCATTCAGCCTTACGTGCCATATCGGGTTTCGAGACAACTCGGGAGATGCCAAACAGTACCTCAGGAAGAAGATCTTAGTGCTCAAGTAATTGAGATTAGCCCTGACGGACAATTCCCTGAAGCAAGAGTTCGTCAGATCTGGAGTGAATGCCAATATTTAAAAGCAGATACTTGCGTGCAGGATCAGGCCAAAGGTGAAGTGGCGCCAGGATACCTTGCTTGGTACACGAGAGAACTTGAGCACGAAAGGCCAACCAAAAAACCTCACATTCAAGAGTTCGTTGAGGCGTCACAAGAACCGTAGGACTGGTTGGCCAAAGAGCGTGAATACCGGGCCGAAGTAGGCAAGCTGAAACAACAGATCAAGGATCTGAAATTTGAGAACAAGGTGCAAGCTGCTGCCGATGAGGGAGAGAAGAACAGGTTAGCCCAAGCAAATGAGGCTCTCAAGGTTCAGATCCGACAAATGAGGATAGATGCTGACAATCAGCAAAGGAGTCGGTCGGATGAAAGATTGATTTACGGACTAAAGAAGGAAATCGGTGAGTGCCAGGATGATTTGAAGAAATCTGAGGGTACCATAGCACAACTCCAGGTACAATGGGCAAAAAGAACGAAAGAGCGCACACGGTACCTACAGCAAGCAAGGAAAGATTATGAAAAGACCATTGTCGGTCTAAAAAGGAATGTGACCACCCTAGAGAGCAAGGCGGCTAAACAAGCCAAGGCATTTGAAACCGAGAGTAAACATTGCTGTAATCTGATAGCCTCAATGGAAGGTGAAATACAGCAGTTACGGAAATAACGTTTGCATGATTCTGGGGTTTTGAAGGCTAGAGGGGATCAGATAGAACGCCTACTCCTAGAGAAAAATCAAACCAGGAACAAGATTCTGACTATTGCTCGTGCTATCACCAGGAAATGTCGGGAGTGTGAAGACATGACCCGCATTACCTTCATGTCAGCAGTGATGTTTTTCGTTAAGCGGACAATGTACGAGCTGGAGAAACTTGAAAGGGGTCTCGCACCTAAGCCCGCGGCAAGGCCGAACGATGCCTCGCGAGCACCAACTTTTGGAGCTTTAATGTATTTGTAGTTCAAGTCAGTGTTTTCGTTTTTAGAGTCCGTTGTCTGTCTGTATATTCTCTTTTCATCAAAACGTGTTAGTACTTTTTTATTTTATTGGTTTTACCTTAGGTTTGTTCTTTCCAAAAATGTTTAGTTTGTATTATAATGTTTTAGTAAAGAGAAAATTCCCAAAAATTGCTTTCACAGTTATGAGGCAGAACTACGCCCGGTCTGATTCGTGCGGGGACATGATACGTAGGCAATCCACATAAGATTCGACCACCCCTAAAAAAAAGAAGAGAAGAAGCAAAGTGAGTAAAAGAAAGGAAAAAGGGACATAAAAAGAGAGGTAAATAAAGTTAACCGAAGTGACGCATGCGGTCGAACCAAAGACATGATAGAAATGGTTACACTGCTTAGGAACATTGCATCCCCAACGTGAAATTGCAATATGTGTTAAGCTCTAACGCTAACAAGTTTGTTGTTCTCCAGTTTCGAAACAGTTAGCTCGTTAGAATGTTCTGGCAGAGTACCATTACCACACAAGATCTAAAGTGCCCATCCTGAAAAGTATGTCTGGTTCGGACAAAAGTGTTGAGGAGGAAAAGACAGAGATGCAAATGATGAAAGAGGAGGTAGATAGGTTGAGACAAGAGATAGCGTGGATGCACCTAGACTGGGCTAGAGGACAAACGTCACCAACCCTTCCCCCTACTCCTACCCTCTTACTGGCTCGGACTCCGGAACACCCTCCCACTGGCCCATCAACGAGCTTCCCCATTGCCCAAAACTATCAAGGGGAAACTTCCTATAATCCCCAAGCTCCACCACCCAAACAAAACCCTCCTCCGCCAACTGTCCCTGTCTTCGGGGCACCTCCACCAGCCACACTGCAAAGATCATCTAGCGAGCCGTTGTTTCAGGCTCACGATAACCAGTATTATCCCCTGAACCAACCTTTAAAGCACCCGAGCCATACACTTACACCCCTCACCTCCAACTCCCGGCAGAAACTAAGAGGCCGGCTAAGACGCCGAAGCAGGACGAAGTGCTTCGTAAAGTGAAAAGCCTGGAGCAGTCCTTCAGAAGTATGCATGGATTGGGCAGCCAAGTTAGTGTGGCCTACAAAGATCTGTGTCCTTTCCCCGATGTTCAATTGTCGGCAGGTTTTAAGATGCCCAAATTTGATCTATATGAGGGATATGGTGATCCCATGGCACATCTACGAGGCTTCTGTAGTAAGATGAGAGGGGAAGGTGGAAAGGATGAGCTCCTGATAGCTTATTTTGGTCAAAGTTTAAGCGGGTCCGCACTCGAATGGTACACGAGGCAGGATCCTAGCAGGTGGTATACCTGGGACGATCTAGCACAAGTATTTGCAGGTCACTTCCAGTATAACCTTGAGATCATCCCTGACCGTCTCACACTGTTAAAACTTGAAAAAAAGCCTGGAGAGAGCTTCAGGGAATTCAGATTCCATTGGAGAGAACAAGTAGCAAGAGTCGATCCGCCAATGAGGGAAGGTGAAATGGTGGACTACTTCTTACAAACTTTGGAGCCAACTTACTTTGGTCACCTGGTGACGTCTGTTGGTAAATCTTTTAATGAAGTAGTAAAAATGGGCGGCATGGTTGAAGAGGGACTCAGGTCCAACAAGATAATGAGTTATTCGGCAATCAAGGCCACAACTCAGGCTATCCAGAGCATCACGGGGGGTGCGCTCGGGAAAAAGAAGAGAGAGGAGGTCGCAATAGTCGAAACAGTCGAAGCAGGCACTTGGTCCAAATCCAGAGGTCCTTCCCCTCGCTACCAACCCAAACCCCACTACCCAAACTATCCGCACACTCCATACAACCCCCCACAACCCTATTATCCACCACAAGAGCCACATTTCGCCGTCCATCACGCTCAAACTTACACCCAGCCTCCGGCTCACCCGCAATGGCGTACGCCGTTTCCCCAGTATACATATCCACCTCCACAAAACACATACCCACCTCTGCAAAGCACATATCTACCACCAAGGGCCTACAGGAATCTTTCAGGGCCAAGCTTCCGCGGAAATTAGGCTTTCAGGAACGAAAGGATGCAGAGGCCAAGAACATTCATTCCATTGGGAGAAACCTATACTACTCTGTTCCACAAGTTAAGGCAGATAGGCCTATTAAGTCCTGTTGAACCCAAATTGCAAAATCCCCTTCCCAGAAATCTGGACCGCTCAGTAAGCTGCGAATATTGTTCGGGTGCTCCCGGGCATGATACTGAGAAATGTTAGAAGTTGAAGACTGCCGTACAAGATCTTATTGACACAAATAGGATCGAGGTTCAGGCACCAGAGGCACCCAACATCAATGAAAACCCATTACTGGCGAACCATGAGGCCCACATGATCGAACTAGTGCACAACGGAGGGAAACCCAAAAGGCCCTCACAAATGGTAATGATGATTCGTGCCAGCCCAAACGAAAAATTGACCAATGGAAAGGCAGTGGTACAGTTGGGAAAGGTAGATGACAAGTCATTTGTGGTAGTGGGGAAATGTTCGTCTGTTGCTGCGAAGAAGCCGGAGTCAGTCAGGGTAGTGCTGCAGGGAGTATCAAACACACTAGTGTTGGTAGTGAAGGGGGCCCGCGTAGAACCAGTTGTTATCAGATCAGTAATGCAGTTGCCGATAACAAGTGAGAAAGTTGTGCCATGGAGCTACAGTCAAGTGACAGTGATGCATAAGGGGAAGGGGGTTATGGAAGAAATATGCGAGGCCCAAGGGTTAACACGTTCGGGAAGGTGTTTTGTTCCAGCAGAATTGAGAAGGACCAATCCTATAACAATAAAGAAGCCAGTGACGGAAGAATAAGTAGAGGAGTTTTTGAAGAAGATGAAGGCGCAAGACTACTCAATTATAGAGCAGTTGAGGAAGACCCCGGCCCAGATTTCGTTGCTATCCTTGTTGATCCATTCGAGCGATCATTGTCGGGCATTAATGAAGATTCTGAACGAAGCCCACGTTCCGGACAAGCTCTCCGTGAACCATTTGGAGAAAATAGCGCACAGAATCTTCGAGGTAAACCGAGTGACATTCTCTAACGATGAGTTGCCGGTAGAGGGTACAGAATACAATAGGACACTCTACCTGATGGTGAAATGCGAAGACTCGGTGGTCACTCGAGTACTGATCGATAATGGGTCAAGTGCCAATATCTGTCCTTTGGCCACTCTGAACAAACTGAAGGTGGATGATGATAGGATTCACAAGAATAGCGTCTGCGTCCGAGGTTTTGATGGGGGAGGGACTGACACAGTGGGTGATATCATACTAGAATTGACCATTGGTCCGGTCGAGTTTACCATGGAATTTCAAGTGATAGATGTGGCGGTGTCATATAATCTTCTGTTGGGACGACCCTGGATCCACACAGCCAAAGCTGTGCCTTCTACACTGCATCAGATGGTCAAATTTGAATGGGATAGACAAGAGATCGTGGTACATAGGGATGACGGTACACATGCCGTCAATGATGCCATTGTGCCCTTCATAGAAACCGATGATGACAAGGGCCCATGGGTTTATCAGGTTTTTGATGCAGTCTCAGTAGACAAAATTCCTGAGGGTGGGGGCCTTCCACTTCCCAGAATCGCAGCTGCGACTTTCATGATAGCCTCGGAGATGTTGAACAACGGGTTTGTACCAGGAAAAGGTTTGGGGATTGATCTGCAGGGAATGGTCTAGCCAGTTTCTTTGCCCAAGAACGTGGATACTTTTGGGCTAGGATTCAAGCCTACCGCAGCGGATGTAAAACGGGTCCGCAAGTTGAAGAAAGGAGTCTGGGTCCTTCCTAAGCCAATCCCACGCCTATCAAGATCATTTGTCAGAGCAGGGTGCATAAAGTTGCCAGTACCGGAAGTTTTCGGACCCCCGATCGGGCCAAATGGAGATTTGAATGAGGGATTTTAAAGGATGTTCGCTGATGTCAACATGATAGAAGCTGGAAAGGGTTCCAGCAAGGCAAACATACAGTTTGTGGGGCCTAAGGCCAAGGTCAACAATTGGACATCCACTCATCTTCCTACCCGGAGGGAGTCTTGGTAGTAGGCTTTGGATTTTCTTTCTTTTGTTTTGGGATTATTCAGAGTTGTAATCTAGTTTTTGTTTTATTTTATTCCGCCAAAGTGTGAAACTCTGTTATCCCGCAGTTTAATAAAGTAAAATTTTTTCTCTCTTTATTTTTGTTTTTGTTTTAATTCTGTTTTCTTCTTTCTCTTTCTGAACAGTTCTTTTCATACTGGTTCTAATGACATGTCATGCACAACAAATATTCAACCTAGTATAAAAGATCAATCTGATTCCGAACTAACTATACAAGAGGTCGATTATGGTAGTGAATCGAAATACGATGAGGATGAAGCATTCGAAGAGATAAACAGAGAGTTAAATCAGTTTGAAGAAAAATCCAAGTCCAACTTAAATGACACAGAAGCCATCAATTTAGGGGATGCAGACGATATCAGGGAAACTAAAATAAGCATCCACATCGCACCAGATATTAGGGAAGAACTAATCAAAACACTTATTGAGTTCAAAGATGTTTTCGCATGGTCCTACGATGACATGCCGGGGTTAAGCACGGATTTAGTAGTTCACAAATTGCCCACTGACCCGGCATGCCCTCCCGTCAAGCAGAAATTGAGGAAGTTCAAAACAGACACGAGTGTGAAGATTAAAGAAGAAGTAACCAAGCAGCTACAAGCAAAGGTTATTCGGGTCACTCAATATCCTGATTGGTTGGCTAAGGTGGTGCCAGTGGCGAAGAAAGATGGGAAGATCAGGGTGTGTGTCGATTACCGCAATCTGAACAGGGCAAGTCCAAAGGACAACTTTCCTTTACCCAACATCCATATCTTGATCGACAATTGTGTCGGACGTGAGATCAGATCTTTTGTAGATTGTTATGCCGGGTATCATCAGATTCTGATGGATGAAGAAGATGCAGAAAAGATGGCATTCATTACGCCACGGGGGACTTATTGCTACCGGGTAATGCCATTTGGTTTGAAGAATGCTGGGGCAACGTACATGAGAGCAATGACTACTGTGTTTCATGATATGATCCACAAAGAAATTGAGGTGTACGTGGACGATGTGATCATAAAGTCCAAGCGTCAGGAAGACCACGTAGCAGACCTAAGGAAGTTTTTTCAAAGACTTCGAAGGTATGATATTAAGCTCAACCCGGCAAAATGTGCTTTTGGTGTTCCATCTAGAAAGCTGTTGGAATTCATTGTTAGTCAGCGAGGTATTGAACTGGACCCGTCAAAGATCAAATCTATCCAAGATTTGCCACCGTCGAAGAACAAGACAGAAGTAATGTGTCTGTTGGGAAGGTTGAATTACATCAGCAGGTTTATTGCACAACTCACAGCAACCTGTGAACCCATTTTTTGGCTACTGAAGAAAGATGCTGCGATAGAATGGACGACAGAATGTTAAGAGGTATTTGACCAGATCAAAGGATATTTATCAAATCCACCTGTGTTGGTTCCACCTGAACCGGGGAGACCGTTAATTATTTATCTAACGGTCCTAGAGAATTCGTTTGGCTTCGTGTTGGGGCAACACGACATTACAGAAAGGAAGGAGCAAGCCATCTATTACCTCAGCAAGAAGTTTACAGTGTATGAGGTTAAGTACACTCAACTCGAGAAGACATGTTGCGCCCTAACTTGGGTGGTCCAGAAATTGAAGCATTATTTGTCCTCATATACTATTTATCTCATTTCACGCTTGGATCCACTAAAGTATATTTTCCAGAAGCCTATGCCCACAGGGAGGTTAGCGAAATGGCAAATATTACTCACAGAGTTTGACATCGTCTGTGTGACGAGGACGGCCATGAAAGCTCAAGCACTGGCTGATCACTAGGTTGAGAATCCTATTGATGAAGAATACGAGCCATTGAGGACGTATTTTCCTGACGAGGAAGTACTGCATATAGATGAGTTGGAATTACCTGAGGAACCAGGTTGGAAGCTTTTCTTTGATGGAGCTGCAAATGCAAAGGGAGTTGGAATAGGAGCGGTACTTATTTCTGAAACAGGACGTCATTATCCCTCTGAGCGGTACTTATTGCAGACATGGATGTATAGGACGTTTTGGTCTTGGGAGACTCGGACCTCCTGGTGCATCAGATTCAGAGTGAATGGGAAACACGGGATTTGAAGCTCATACCATATCAACAATGTTTGCATGATCTGAGCAAGCGATTCCAATCAGTGGAGTTCAGACACATCCCAAGAGTGCACAATGAGATCGCCGATGTTTTGGCCACTTTAGCATCAATGTTGCATCACCCAGACAAAATTCATATTGACCCGTTGCATATCCAGGTTCGTGATCAGCATGCTTATTGCAACATGATAGAGGAAGAAATGGATGGCGAGCCATGGTTTTATGATGTCAAGGAGTACCTCAGGATGGGGATATACCCGGAGTAGGCCACCGGAGATCAAAAGAGAGCCATTCGGCGATTGGCCAATGGATTTTTCCTTAGTGGAGGAGTGTTGTACAAAAGAACCCCAGATTTGGGATTGCTGAGATGCATAGATGCCAGTCAAGCCACGACAGTTATGATAGAGGTACATGCTGGAGTTTGTGGGCCACATATGAGCGGATATGTATTGGCGAAGAAGATTCTTCGAGCAGGGTACTATTGGCTCACTATGGAGCGTGATTGTATCAATTTCATGCGAAAATGCCATCAGTGCCAGATACACGGAGATTTGATTCATTATCCGCCGACAGAATTACATACAATGTCAGCACCTTGGCAATTTGTTGCGTGGGGCATGGATGTCATTGGACCTATTGAGCCGGCAGCTACCAGCGGTCATAGGTTCATTCTGGTGACCATTGACTATTTCACTAAGTGGGTTAAAACCACAACATTCAAGTCGGTAATCAAGAAGGCAGTGGTGGATTTTGTTCACTCCCATATCATTTGTAGATTTGGGGTCCCAAAAGTGATCATCACGGATAATGGTGCTAATCTTAACAACAATTTGATGAAAGAGGTATGTCAACAGTTTAAGATTGCACACCACAATTCCACCCTATATCGTCCCAAGGCGAATGGACCAGTTGAGGCAGCCAACAAAAACATAAAGAAGATACTGAGGAAGATGATAGAAGGGGCCAGACAATGGCATGAGAAATTACCATTTGCATTGTTGGGTTATCGCACTACTGTTCGGACTTCAGTAGGTGCAACTCCTTATTTGTTGGTATATGGAACTGAAGCAGTAATACCGGCGGAAGTTGAAATTTTATCCCTTCGAATTATCGTTGAGGCTGAGATTGATGAAGATGAGTGGGTCAAAGCCCGGTTGGAGCAGTTGAACTTGATCGATGAAAAAAGATTGGCAGCTGTGTGTCATGGCCAGTTATATCAAAAGAGAATGACAAGAGCATACAACAAAAAGGTATGTCCCCAGAAGTTTGAAGTGGGCCAGCAAGTGTTGAAATGCATCCTCCCACATCAGGCTGAGGCAAAGGGCAAGTTTGCCCTGAATTGGCAAGGGCCATTCATTGTAACTAGAGTGTTGTCCAATGGCGCTTTATGTTTAACATATATCGAAGGGAAATGCGTCGACATGACTATCAATTCTGACGCAGTTAATAGATATTATGTATGATTTCTTTAATTGTAATCGTTGTTTGTTTGTACTTGACATTTATCGGAGAATGAAATGACGGAGGCAATTCTTTCTTGTATCCTAACACTTTAACCTTTGCTTCCCCTTTTGAGCCTTATTTTTTCTTTCATACCCCTCTTTTGGAATCAGTAGTGAAAACGAAAGAAAAAAAGAAGAGAAAAGTAATGATAATGAAGACAAAAGAAAAGTTACAATAAAAACAAAGGAATCTACGTTTGACCTGATTCCTCAAAGAGGATACGTAGGTGCTTCACAACTCGGTCATAGTGTGCATAGTGTAACATAGTGTAACAAAAAAAAATCAATCAAAAATCCCCAAGCAAGAAAAACTGGGGCAGAAGTTTGGGTTCGTCATTTTGGAAAGAAAGTGTCATCCCAAGAGTTGTACTGTTTTACCCATCAAAATTATTTTGAACTCTTGATACCCCTTTTTCTTTAGCCATACACGAAAACCCATATTGATGTCCAAAAAAGACCTCCCAATCAGTATCCGAGAAGTGCCAAGTCATGCAAACGGAAGTCAGGGATAACACCCCGATTCCCAGCAGAGAAGATGATCATGAACTGGAAATGAATGGATAGCCGAAAAGAATCCCCAGCAGAGAGAGTCATATCGCCAGCACTCCAATCCCCAGTTGGAAAAAATAAAATAAAATGAGAGAGTCTTATCGGTGAAAACCTTCACAGGAACCATAAGGCAACGAG
The DNA here is from genome assembly GCF_000715075.1 of Nicotiana tabacum. Classification (NCBI taxonomy): domain Eukaryota; kingdom Viridiplantae; phylum Streptophyta; class Magnoliopsida; order Solanales; family Solanaceae; genus Nicotiana; species Nicotiana tabacum. The sequence goes on from NC_134082.1 coordinate 141,908,096, forward strand.
AGTTGAGAGAAATGAGAGAGTCTTATTAGTGAAAACCCCTCGAAGGGCACTATAAGGCGACAAGGCAAGATTGGCGGAAAGAGTCCACATTTGGCAAAGAGTTGAGTGCTTGCTTATCCCCAGCAAAGTGAGGCCGTCCGAAAGATTGATTGATACAAATAGACTGGGTTGATTAACTCGAAATGCACGAAATGATCGTTGGGATCGGTTGTAACATTTGTTCAGAAAGATTTCTTCTTTTTCTATCTTTTGAAATCATCATTTTTTTTCATTTCTTGGTTTAAAGACTTTACCTCCCCAGCAATTTGCTTTTGAAAAGGATTTTTAGAGCTTACTACCAGTTGCCAAAATGGCGCAAAGCAAAATGAGAATAGGACATGCCAAATATAAGGCGACAAAGCGAAAAGAAGTTGGTCGCAAGACCAAATGATGAATGGGTCTAGATCCAAATTTCCAGGGGAGGTTGGAGAAAAACAGAAAAGCAACAGTTAAAAGGCTATGAGGACCCCCAGCAGATTGGCGAGGAACAACTCCGACAGATTCTCGACCAAGTTCCGCAATAGTCGGACAACACAGAGCGGGGAAGGAAGAGAAAAGAAAAACCATCCTCGGCCGGAACATCATCCCCAGCAAATAATATGATCCCCAGCAACAAAGTGCAAAGCAGGGAAAGGAAAAAGGAAAGAACCATCCCCAACAAGAGGGGCACGACCGCTCACCACTTTTTAAACTAACAAATATTTCTTTGCTTTGAAGCAGGGAAATGATATTATTGACAGCGGGAAGACATGGCCACAATGAAGATTATCAAACTGGGGCAGAAAATTTTCTCTTATTGCTATTTTTTTTTGAAATCAGACACCCACTTGGGGAAGATGGAAGTTAACACAAGTTTTGAAGGAAGTGGAATCCCCCGAGGTTTACGGGAGAAAGAGTACAAGTTTTAAAGAAAGCAATCTTGGAAGAAGTAAGATAACCCAAGTTTTAAGGGCAGTGGTCTTTGAGTCAGTATCATCCCCACCATTGTTAAAGGGAGGAAAGTAACTAGTCTTAAAGAAGGAAGATAATTCCCCAGCAATGTTATTCTCGGCAGGTTTCAGAGAAGTGAAAACACCAGTCGGAGGGAAGTAATTCCAGTGGAAGGAAAGCACCAGCTTTAAAGGAAGTAGTCTTCGAAGAAGGAAAATAACATAGTTGTGAATAAAATACTGGTGTTGTCCCTAGCAGTTTTCGGAGGAATAAGACACTAGTTTTGAGGGAAGCAGTTGAAAGAAGATGATTCAAGTTAAAGGAGTCGGGAGCCCGCCTGGAGAATGGAGGCTGATTTATTTTCAAAATTGTTGCGGAAGTCAGGAGCTCGCCTGGATAATGGAGGCCGAATTATTTTGAAGAAGTTGTTGAAGTCATGAGCCCGCCTGGAGAATGGAGGCTGAATTATTTTGAAGACGTTTTGAGGTCAGGAGCCCGTTTGGAGAATGGAGGCTGAATTATTTTGAAGAAGTTGTTGAAGTCAAGATCCCGCCTGGAGAATGGAGGCTGAATTATTTTGAAGAAGTTTTGAGGTCAGGAGCCCGCCTGGAGAATGGAGGCTGAATTATCTTGAAGAAGTTGTTGAGGTCAGGAGCCCGCCTGGAGAATGGGGGCTGAATTATTTTGAAGAAGTTGTTGAAGTCAGGAGCCCGCCTAGAGAATGGAGGCTGAATTATTTTGAAGAAATTGTTGAAGTAAGGTGCCCGCCTGAATGGCGATTTATTTTTCGAAGTTGTGGTTGAGGTCAGGAGCCTCCCTGAAGAACAGAATGACGATTTATTTTTCAAAGTTGTTGAAATCTCGCCCGCCTGAAGAAAGGAATGGCGATTTATTTTCGAAGTTGTTATGGAGGTCAGGAGCCCCCCAAAAGAATAGAATGGCGATTTATTTTTCAAAGTTGTTGAAATCTCGCCCGCCTGAAGAAAGGAATGACGATTTATTTTCAAAGTTGTTGTTGAGGCCAGGAGCCCCCCCTAAAGAACAGAATGGCGATTTATTTTTCAAAGTTGTTGAAATCTCGCCCGCCTAAAGAAAGGAATGACGATTTATTTTCGAAGTTGTTGTGGAGGTCAGGAGCCCCCCTGAAGAACAGAATGATGATTTATTTTTCAAAGTTGTTATTGAGGTCAGGAGCCCCCTAAAGAACAGAATGGTGATTTATTTTCGAACTTGTTGTTGAGGTCAGGAGTCCCCCCTGAAGAACAGAATGATGATTTATATTTCAAAGTTGTTATTGAGGTCAGGAGCCCCCCTGAAGAACAGAATGACGATTTATTTTTCGAAGTTGCGATTGAGGTCAGGAGCACCTCCTGAAGAACAGAATGACGATTTATTTTTCGAAGTTGTTGAAATCTCGCCCGCCTGAAGAAAGGAATGACGATTTATTTTCGAAGTTGTTGTTGAGGTCAGGAGCCCCCCCTGAAGAACAGAATGACGATTTATTTTTAAAGTTGTTGTCGAGGTCAGGAGCCCCCCTGAAGAACGGAATGACGATTTATTTTTCAAAGTTGTTGTCGAGGTCAGGAGCCCCCTGAAGAACAGAATGGCGATTTATTTTTCAAAGTTGTTGAAATCTCGCCCGCCTGAAGAAAGGAATGGCGATTTATTTTCAAAGTTGTTGTTGAGGTCAGGAGCCCCCCCTGAAGAACAGAATGGCGATTTATTTTTCAAAGTTATTATTGAGGTCAGGAGCCCCCCTGAAGAACAGAATGACGATTTATTTTTCGAAGTTGTGATTGAGGTCAGGAGCCCCCCATGAAGAACGGAATGGCGATTTATTTTCGAAGTTGTTGGTTGAGGTTGGGAGCCCGCCCATATAACAGAGGAATACAATTCAGTCGTTACATCTCAAGTTTTGAAGTTGGGAGCCCGCCCATATAGCAGAGGAATACCTGGAAGTTTGAAGTCAGTAAAGTAGAGGGTTACAACAAAAAAACCCAACGGAAATCAGAAGGAAGACCACAAGTCGAGCCAGAAGTAAAGAAACAGCAGAGAGGAATACAACCGCAATCCCCAGCGGGAAACAACAAAAAATCCCATGTAGAGGAAGGAAGTTCAAGATTCGATGGAAAAATAATGCAAAGCTCCCGAGAAGGACATAAGCAGTTCAAGATTGGCAGTCAAGGGAGAATACAAGACAAATCAGAAGTAAAGAAATACCCGAGAAGTCACCAAGACATCAAAGCAACATGAGACACAAGAGCACGATTAAAGATCTAGATAAGATTTTGTAATTCATAGACTATAGTTAATCTAGCTTCTTGTTTTCTTTCAGCATGGTGTAATAAGGTGGTCGACAAGCAGTAATAACAGCATGCAACAGCAGTAACATTGCAGTTCCATGGTAGGCCCAGCTACCAAAACTTCCTGAACTACATTAACCTGATTCCCTTTTAGCCAGGGATATGTAGGAAACCCTTGAAGCAAAGGTTCGGTTAAATCTTTTCAAAAAAATACTTCACACGGAGTACTCGGATGGGCAAAAATCGCTCACTTTATCTTTGCACTAAAACTCTTCATGTTTTCGAACAAAGAGGGGCAACTGTAAGCACGTGATTTTTGCCCTATGTGAGAATTACTCCAAAAAATTCAAAATAAAAACAATTTTTCTTTGCGGGCAATTTTGAGAATTTTTGTGGCATTTTTGGATAATTATTTGTATTTTGTCCGTGCATGTTTATTTGTTAAATTAATAAAAAAATTACAAAATATGTCCATTTGCATTTAGGATTTAATTCTACAATTAGGAGCAATTAAGTTTGTTTTATAAGAACCAAAAATCATAAAAAAATAATGTACGTCACATTTTTAGCATTTAATGTCCAGATTGTGTAATGTTATTTTTAATTGGTGTTTAATTGTGTGTGTTAATTGTTAGGAGAAGTTAATTAGTATTTTTGTAAGTTAATTTGATTTTTTGTAATGTAATTTAGAGTTTTAATAATTAGGAAATAAAAGAAATAAAAAAATGGAAAGAAGATAAGAAAACCACGGTCTTTGGTCCATTTCTTAAAACTGAATTAAACCATCCCAAAAACCACCCCTAACCCAGCCCAATACCTGCCCCAATCTAGTCCAGCTCAGGGGCAAACCAAACGACGTCGTTTGGTCACTTTCCATCGAGGCCGTTGGATTAAATCAATCCAGCGGCTAAGATTCAATCACCTTACCCACAACCCCATACCCGACCTACTGACACCCGGATCTACCCCACCCCAACACTAAACCAAACGACGCCGTGTTTGTTAAATGATTTGATCCAGGCCGTTGGTCGGTTTTGATCCAACGGCCAGGATTAAAACACCCCCTGTATATAACCTTAATTCTTTAACCCACGCCCCCTAAACCAAACCCCCCCTTTTTTCACCTTCGTCTCTGAAGCTCAGAGACCAAACAAACCAGGCCTTCAACGACCGTTGCTCCGCCCACCAAAAATTGCCTCACGGCGGTCTCGGTGGTCCAAACAACCCCATCTTCACACCCTTGAACAACCACGCCCTCCTCTGTCTAGATCCACCCTCCATTGTCCTCGAATCATCACAGTTTGCTTTGAATATCAGATCGAAAAATCAGTTTAGGACCTTAGTTCATCCCATGACCCCCAAATTAACACCCCTAGATCATCTAACCACCCCCAATCCAACCCCAGTACCCGTTTGCATCGAACCATCCTCAAGCTTCTCGAATCTTTATTTGAAGATTTGAGCAAAACCTGGACCTACCCCAATCCGCCCTAAACTCACACCCTGGCATTCCCTGACCTCCCTCATACCCGAGACACACTTGGTTCCGTTCAAATCTGGCTAGAACCGTTCGAACCCTAAAATCGAACCAAGAACGCTATAAAACCAAGGGCTGGAATTGGTCCGAAGCAGAGGAATTTAGGTGTCCAATGGACCTTAGTCGAAGTGTTCTCAGTTGAGAACACTCGATTAAGGTCCCGTCGACCTCAAAAGATCTGAGTCAAGGGTTCGACCTGGGTTCGTCTAGTTCTGTTTTGTCTAAGGTACCCTTTTCTCCTTTATTGTTCTTTGTGTTACGATTAATTGTGCTTAGGTGGTTATAATCTAGCTTCGTTTGATTGATTTCATCCTGCCCCATCAGACCTTCTTATTGGGTCCAATTTTATTATCATTTCTGCTTATTGTCATTCGTTGTATGTTTTAATGTGTCGTCAATTAGCCTGATATGTTTGAATGATAGATTAGCATGATAATAGTCTGATGTTTGGTTCATTCTTGTCTGTGTCCCCTCCTACCTCGTTTGTGTTCTAAATGTTGTGTTAAAATGGGCTCATGGGTATATTTGAGCTTAGAATTGAGCCTGGGGTGTCTTCAGTTCTTTGAGCTGAATTTATGGGTCGTTTGTCAGCCTGAATTTGTCAATCCCCTTGAAACCCTGTTGGTTGTTCCTTACTTTTGCATTCCAAATCTGATTAGGTCATATGCTGGTCAGGTCGATCTCAGTCCAGCTGTTTCTGAGCTAAATATGATTGGTTCCCCAATATAGTTAGTTCAATATGTGCTACCCTGAACCCTTAGGCTTCATTCCAATGCCATCTGATTTAATATCTTGAATTACTAGCTGGTTTGAATTGGTTATAGCTGTTGTAGTTAGTTGGATTTCAGTTTAGTGAATGGGTAGGTTTGAATAGGCTGTGATTGAAAGGTTGTATCTAGAACTTAGGGGGTTGGGGTAGGACAGTGAATCACAGAGGTTTCAGGGGTAATTTGGGGATTTCAAAACTTGAAAAAAGAAGGTTAACTTGAGTGGACTGTCAGGAAGTACCAATATACCATTAATCTAATATATTTGTTTAATAAAAGGAGGGAGCAAAAGATAATGGTATGAGGAGGTTTAATGGGGAGTGATTAAATAAATATGTGCCCATAACCTTTGAATTAAAAATAAAATGGGACATACAATAGTGGGGAACAAAACACACAATAGTGGGCAAAAAGAAGGAATACGATGGGCAGAATTAGTTTCTTAATTTTGTTTGAGTGCTCTTAAGAGCTGGCAGGGGTCTGTTTTGCATAAATAGAGCCATAGATAGGCAGAAAAGGGGGCTAGAAGTTTGAGAGAGGGGAAGGACTTTTCTGGAAAAAAATCTGATCCCATTTTGAAACTGAGAGAGCTTCAGCTTTAACTGTGGGGTTGATTTTTTGAGTGTTGAAGAAAACTGGGAGTTTGTTTGATAGGGTTCTATTTTGAGGGTTGAAAAATCAGGACTGTTCCTTGCATCTTTTGCATTTCTGATTACATCCTGGTTCTGTTCTAATTGCTGAATATTTCTGGGGTTTAACTGAGGTTCTAAGTGGTTTCTTGAGCTGTTATTTCCCGGTCTACATTGTTTTGTATTGGTGCTGTTTCATTGAGTATTCTTGGGACTCCACTGTTGGTTTTTTAAAAGCTGTCACTGAACTGTTCTGTTATTCTGCTGTTGTTGTTTTGCTGTTGCTGATCTTCCTTTTCTCCCATTGTAAACATCTCCAGGTACACACTTCTGAAACCATGTGTTGATGTAAGCTTGAATTTGAAGCGAAGTTGAAATGAACTGAGAAATGCACGTTTGCCTGCTTCATAGTATCTGTGTTCAAGATGTAGCAATAGGGCAAATGATAGGAAGTTTGTATTTGTTTAGGCTCATTCCAATCGTATTTATTTCATGTGAATTGGAACATACACGAACTAATGTGGACTGTTAAATCGTATGTTGTTAGACTAATTAGATGTATTTCCATATGTTTAGCAATTTAATGTGGTTTAGTTGATGATGATAGTATAACGAAGAATCTCAATAGGTCTCTGTACGTATTCCGTTGGATCTTTGGACTGTTCAAACTTGTTATGACCCGGTCCAGTTTGATTTTAAGATAAACACGCGTTTTAAGAAACATTTGAGACTACATTAGTTAGTATCTACGAATTAGCTATTTTAATGTCATTTCTCACGTCCTGTTGAATTCCTTGTTTCAACATAGGTTTAGTAGTGTAGATTAATAATTAATATCAGCATCGGTTAACCATTTAACAAAGCAGTTGTTTGATAAGTGGACATGAATGAAGTATTTAACCTGAATAAATGTATGATGTTGAACTCTAATGCTATTTGGTAAACGCAATCAGAAAAAGTGGACTTTGTCCGAAGCGTACATTATATGGTCTGGGCCTTTTGGCAATCGGCTCGTTAGTAGTCAAGCGGCCCAGTGTGAGTTTTAAGTTAGGTAGCGGTCCCAATTGAAGGGCGCTCCTCTTTGTTAGATATGGACTTGAACTTGAAACTCGAATTTTATAATATTGACTAATTAGAATTTATTTACTTTTTTTGAGACAAATAATATAGAAAAATTATAGTTACTTTAGGGTGGACCTTTAAAAATATGAGATGAGCCTCGCCCAATATAATGCGAAATGGCGGGGCCCTCATTAAATGTATATATAAAATACTTAGAACTCGGGATCGACCGCTTAGCAAATTTCACGGCCTTTTTCCAAAAGTAATAATGTGTTAGTCACTGATTAGGCACGTACTTTTAATAATTTACTTTCTTAAACTCGGGTCCGCATTTATGTGACCCAAATCCAAATCTCAACGGGGTCAAGTTGTGTCGCTAATCACGGGTACATTGATTGTGACGTGGTTCGAGATGCATTTCCACGACGTTGCAAATTCCTTTTAAAAGTAAGAATGAGACGAGCCTCGACGAACAAAAGTACACCAGCTGCGGGGCCCTCTATACATGTTGGTACAATTGCTTAGACTTCGGGATGGACCGTTTAGCAAAATTTCACGGCCCTACCCAAAATAACGATACGCTAGTCGCTTTAGGCGCGTATTTAACAATGTTATCTTCTTAAATTCGGGTGCACATTTATGTGACCCAAATCCCAATCTCAACAAAGTTGAAATGTGTCGACAACCACGGGCGCATTGATGTGACGTGGTTCGAGACGTATTTTCACGATGTTGCAATTCTCGATAAAAATAATAATGATAAAAGCAGTTAAAAGTTAAAATTCGCACGTAGGTTCAATATGTATTAAAATCAGATAATCAAGCTGAATATGACAGTTGAGCGACCGTGCTAGAACCACGAAACTCGGGAATGCCTAACACCTTCTCCCGGTTTAACAGAATTCCTTATCCGGATTTCTGGTGAGCAGACTGTTAAACAGAGTCATTCTTTTCCTCGATTCGGGATTCAACCGGTGACTTGGGACACCATAAATCTCCCAAGTGGCGACTCTGAAATAAATAAATAAATCCCGTTTCGATTGTCCTTTAATTGGAAAAACTCCCTCTGCGCCCCTTTGCGGCGGCGCTGGTAAAAGGAGGTGTGACAGATATTAGCGACTAACACTTAGATCCTGCAGGTTCACCAGAAGGCCGAAAAGATTGAGTAGCTTCGCGAGCAAGCTGAGATGAAAGAGGTAGAGACTTTGGGGTGAAAACAGAATATGGACCATCTCACCTTGGAGAAAGATACTGCTCGAGCCCAGCTATCTTCGATCGAGCATCAACTCCAAAGCGTGAAGGAAAAGAGCTTGGCCCGAGCCAAGAAAATTGAGGAGCTCGAGACTCGGTTGGCTTTTGAGCTTGCAAAGGCCGCATCTGAAGCAGAAAGATTAAAGGCCGATGTGGATGTGGTCGTGGCCGTCTACCGAGCCGATGCTAAAGCCGTTGACTCTCGAGCAAAGGAAATTTCCGATTCTGCTCAGGTTCGATCATCCTGCATTGCCGAGCATGCCAAGTGCCAGTCTCAGAGAGAGACTCTTGAAGAGATTTATGCTTGTGGTTTTGACCTTACTACTGATATCGAGAATGCGAAGGTGCTAGAGGCTTAAGCCAAAGCTTTGCTCTCTGATAATGATGACTCCAGGAGAGCAAGTGGATCCGAGAGCGGAGAAGATGAAGATGAGGCTCCCGGGGAAGATTAGGCACTTTATAATTTCTTCTTCTTCTTTTTTGGATTTTTGTGTAAGACCTTGAGTGGTCTTTGTAAATACTTTTATATACATGAAAGATCCTTTTCTTTCCGATTTGTCTCTAATTTCTGTTTCGTGAAAACTTTGTTTTTCTTTTTGTCTTATGATGATTCTGATATACTTTAGGTCTTGTGAGAAATTTGACTCACTTCGTTGCCTTGTGAAAATTTTGTTGAAATCGGATTACTATAGTTTCTATAGTCGAGTGAGTACTTGCTCGAACTCGGGGTAGTAAAAACCCTTGGGTTTTGGTTAAGCGAGGGCGAGTCCTCGAGCTCAACAATTTAATGGTCCTTAGGCTCTCGAATCAGACCTATTGGCCTCAAAAGAGTGGTTTTTTCCCTTTTTCGGCTTAAAAATTTAATTATATAAAAATTTGTTATGCCTTAGCATGAGATAGATTTGTACCCATCAGGATTCATTGTTATCGAAAAATTTTGTTATGCCTTAGCATAAGTTTGTTCAATTTGGTGCCTCTTAAGGTTTTCTAGGGTTGATGTTATCGAAACCCTATGTAAATTTGCCGAGAGTAGCCTTTTTTTAACCAGTTTTATGAAAATATTTGGAGGCTTGTTTGATTATGGAATTCGGACGTCTCCGAGCCGTGTTAGTTTGGTAGTAGCCTTTAACTTGATATTTTTCCATTGGGCTTCTTTCTCGATTATACTTCAAACTTGTTCGAAGTATCAGTCCCCGAGTGGGGTGGCCGTGGCCTGTAAAATCGAGGATTGCCTTTTAAGTTCTTAAGACTTCGAAGTTTAACAATTCAAGTATGTCGATTTTAGGATGACAGTTTCTGAGTACGGGGTTAATTGCTCTAGCTTTAGTTATGATTGGTTCTTGAGCCGGTTTTTATAAAATATCGTAAGTACAAAATTGTAAAGCAAAAATTTTTCTAAGGCATGTAACATCTGTTAAGGAAAAGGTACTTCTTTCAATAGATCATTCATGCATACATGTTTTGTCATTATGGCTCGGGCAATCTACAAGGGCATGGTTCACTTGTCCGTTTGGCCCTTTACAAAATTTTCCTATTGAGACCCTGTTGACACGAAGCATCTTCCTTGAAATCATTACATCTGAGGGTGATTCCCCCCAGTACTCGAGGTTGATTGTAAAGAAGCCTCGGATACTGTTGAATTGTCCCCAGGTAGAACAGATAATTGCTACCTTGTTAAAAACCTCATCGAAAAAACCCATTTGGGACAAAAACCGATCTAAGGGAAAAATAGTGCAATACATGCTTTAAAACCCGAGATCTTGTTTAAGAATTTCCCAATGTCTTTGATCGAATATCTGCAACAAGTTAGTATCAAATATAAACAAAAAAAGTAGAGAGTCATACCTTAGCAATAGTATCGTTTGAGGAGTGATATGTTGATAAGTAAGGATTTTAACGAGTTTCATGCTCCTTCTTGCCTATGCTTTGATTATAAATTATTACAAAATAGTCCTAAAAAGGCTCATAAGTTGTGCTTGATTGCAGGTTTGATCAACAAAGTGATGAAATGTCAAAGATCAGCTCAAAAGGAGTGAAACCTGCTCAAGTATCAAAGACAAAGTAAACTGAGGGCAAACAACCTAGTGCGGACCGCACAAAAACGACCGCGACCACACTAGGTGATTTAGAGAGATGGCAAACCCAGGCTTCAGGCAACGCGTCCGCAGTACACATTGCGCGGTCCGCGGTGAAGGTTCTGCAGCCGCACTACCTTTTTGTGCGGTCCGCGTAAGAGTGATTCAGAGAGATGGCAAAACCAGGGTTCAGGCAATGCGGCCGCAGTACATATTGCGCTGTCCGCGGTGAAGGTTCCGCGGCCGCACTACCTTTTTGTGCGGTCCGTGGAAGAAAGATTCAGAGAAATGGAAAATGCCAAAGTTTAAGCCATGCGATCCATGGTCATGATTATGCGGACCGCGCCAGCTGCCTCCGCGGGCGCGGTCCATTCTACGCGGTCCGCGGAGCCCGAGTTCAGAGAGCCAAAATTGAAGTCCAAGAGCCTAGCGCGGCCGCAGTCCATTTTATGCGGCCCGCGCTGACCCCGCAGGGGTATTTTTGTCCAGTTTTTCCAGCCTAGTATAAATAGAATATTTTACCATTTTTAGGTCATCAGATATATCAAGAACTTAGTTGCACTCGTGGGAACCTCATCTGTAGCCATTTTTGGCATCTTAGCTTCAAATTAACGATAGATTCTTTATTTTAATTTAGCATTTATTTAATATGCCTTAATCTTCATCTATTTCTCTATTTTCTCCCTCAAGCATGAGTAGCTAAACTCATTAGCTAGGGTTGTGGCTCAACCCTAGGGTGGGTAATTGATGGGTGTTGCCATCTATTATTAGATTGACTATGGGTGTTTGTTATTTGGGTCAATTTTATGGTTTAATCTATGAATTGGTGGTTGCAAACACTGATTTGTGCTATGTTGACTTGGCTCTTCTTGAGAAAGAGAGCCTAAGTCTCGAAAATTGACCCAACAAGGAATTGAGATGGACTCAAGAGAATTGATAGTCCCAATTAAAGGGTTAAACCTCGAGAGAGTAATTAGTTAACTTGAACCCTAGTTGATTGAGTTAATTTGCCTACCCATTTGGTCTCGAGAGAGTCAATTGGGAAAAATCACTCTCTCTACAGAGGTGTGAGAGTGGGTAAAATTGTGCAACGGTTATAGCATAATCCCCAATTATGTCAATCGAACCTTAGTAACATCTACCCGTCAATTAGCCACCTAGGTAATGTCACGACCCTAGTGCCCTTCTTCCCATTAGATACAACTTAGCAATTATCTCGTAGCATAATCTAGTTTCAAATAATAGTTTGATAATAGTAGTTTATAATAAAAAAGCCAAAAATGTATGGAAGTGACATTTGGAACAATTACACAACTCTAGTCTAGATAGATACTCGACTCCATTCCTAGCTCCCTGTGGAAATCGATCCCGACCCTCATATCGGGTAAAAGCTATAGCGACCCTCTCTTCCTACGTTTTAGTAGTGTGGAGTTGGCAGTGATCATGTTTTGGCGCCGTTGCCGGGGAGCTAACGATTTTGGCTATCTATTTAGTTAGTTTTGTGTATTGTTCTTCTTTCCTTCTTTGTTACTTACTTGTTTGTGTCATTACTCAGGTACCGACATGGCTTTAAACAACGCTAATGATCCTATTGGAAACGTGATATCAGGGGAGGAGGTAGATGATCTTGAGCAAGATGAGGTGCCACTTGCACCTCAAGGTCAACGGAGAGGCCGGAATGCCAATGTTATTCCAAATGACAATATTCCAGACCCTCCCCCGGTTCCTCCAAGAGTGGCTCCCAGAGTATTACCGAACCAGGGCTATGCAAGTGCTATTGTCCCACCCCGAATTTGGGCGAGCAACTTTCAGATAACCAATGTGATGTTGACCTTACTTGAGCAGCGTGGGTACTTCACGGGCGCTGCAAATCAAAATGCCTACAAACATCTCAAGGGGTTCGTAGATACATGCTGGGGGAGTAAACAAACGAATGTATCCGAGGATGCGTTGAGATTGAGAATCTTCCCATTCTCACTTCGGGGAAAGGCATTGGATTGGCTTGAGAGACTCCCCAACCATTCCTAGTCATATAGCGGCACTTCGAGATGAAATATTAGCCTTCAAGCAAGAGCCAACAGAACCTTTGCATGAGATTTGAGAGTGGTATAGGACGATGGTGAAGGAGTGCCCAAATAATGATATGACCGAGGCCATGATCCAACAAACCTTCTACTGGGGCATAAATACTACAAATCAATGCATTGTTAACCAATTGGCCGGGGGCAATTTTATGAAACTTTCTTATGAGGAGGCATGTGATGTACTTGATGAAATGGCAGACACTTCTTCAGCATGGCAGAGTAGAGCAAATGTGCCTCAAGGTGACCCTACGGTTATCCATTTGCACAAGGAATTATATGATCACGGGCAAGGGATAGCTGAGCTTACCACTACGATGAATCAATTGGCTAAGGCACAATTGCAACAAGTTCAGAATCCTTACCATGTGAATGCCATGAAGGGTGTTAGTATGCTTGTCAACAAGAGAAGGCAAAAGAGGCAACAAAATCAAGGAAATTCTGAGCAATTTGTTGATGAATATGATGGCTATCAAAATGATGGTTATGATGACCAAAGTGATGAGGTACAATATGTCAACAACTATCAAGGCAATAGAGGCAACTCTTCAAACCAACAATGGCGACCCCAAGGAAATTGGGGCAATCAACAACAAGGTGGTGGTAATTGGAACAACAACAACCAAAACAACAATTGGGGTAATCAAAACAACAACCAAGGCAATTGGAATGGAAATAACAACAATTGGGGAAACAACAACAATCAAGGCGGGTGGAACAACAATGGAAACCAAGGCAACCGGGGGCAAGGCTTTCAAAGACCCCCAATGTACCAATAATCGAACAATCCACCCCTTTCCTTCTCAAGGTCCTAGTTCTTCTGGTAATGATATGGGTAGATTTGAAATGATGTTCAAGCAAATGATGAAGAGGAATGCGGATTCGGATGCATAGTTATCTTTTCACAACACCTCTATCCGAAACTTGGAGGTGCAATTAGGCCAAATCTATCAGTCACTGAATACTCACCTGAAAGGTGCTCTACCAAGTGATACGGTAGTGAACCCAAAGGGTAGGAACAATCATGTTATGGCGGTCATAACAAGAAGTGGGAGAGGAGGTGATGTTAATGCCTCTAAGCAAAAACAAGTCGTGGATGATGATGTTGAGTTGCAAGATGACGAAGTCCCTTTGGTAGTTGAAGATGTGGTTGATGAAAATGTGAACAATGAAGTGAGGATTGATATTCAAGAAGTCAAGGTGGAAACCCAAAATGATGTGAACCCATCTAGGGAACACATAATTGACATGCCGGAGCCGGTTGTTACAAAAGCAAAGGCTCCTTTGCCAAGGCCACCTCCACCTTATCCTCAAAGGCTCGCAAAGCAAAAGAATGATAATCAGTTTAAAAAGTTCATTGAAATGATGAAGAGCTTATCTATTAATGTGCCTCTGGTGGAGGCACTTGAACAAATGTCAGGTTATGCAAAATTCATGAAAGACTTGGTTACAAAGAAGCATTCTATGGACTGCGAAACTATAAAGATGACTTACCAAGTTAGTGCTATAGTGCATTCAATGGCCCCGAAGCTTGAAGATCCCGGGGCTTTCACCATCCCTTGCACCATTGGAAGTGCGGATTTTGCCAAAGCTCTTTGTGACTTGGGAGCTAGTATCAATTTGATGCCCTACTCGGTTTTCAAAACTTTGGGTATCGAAGGCCAACTTTAATGAGACTTCAAATGGCGGATCGATCGATGAAGCGACCTTTGGGCATTATTGATGATGTGTTTTTCCAGGTGGACAAATTCATATTGTTGGCCGACTTTGTGATTTTGATTGTGAGGTGGACTATGAGGTTCTTATTATCTTGGGCAGACCTTTTCTTGCAACGGGGAAGGCATTGGTTGATGTTGAAGCTGGTGAGCTCAATTTCCGAGTGGGAGATGAAAAGGTCATTTTCCATGTTTGCAAATCTATGAAGCAACCCAAAAGCACCGAGGTATGCTCATTTGTAGACCTTGTCATAGCAGTGATTGTGGATAATACCAGTACTATGATCAACGTGGAAGATCCTCTTGAAGCAGTGCTCTTAAACATGGATGTCAATGATGATGCTAGTAGAGTGGAATATGTCAATGCCCTTCATGGGATGGGCTCTTATTCTTATGAGCCAAGGAAGCTATCTTTGGATCTTGAAAACCGGAAAACTCCACCAACAAAGCCATCAATTGAGGAGCTACTGGTGTTGGAGTTGAAGCCACTTCCTTCACACCTCAAGTATGAATTCTTGTGTTCAAATTCTACTTTACCCGTTATTATTTCTTCTTGCCTTACTAATATGCAGGTTGAGGCCACTTTGGCGGTGCTTCAAAAGTGAAAAAGGGCAATTGGATGGACTCTAGCTGACATTCGGGGAATAAGCCACGCATTTTGCATGCACAAAATCATCTTGAAGGAGGATGCAAAGCCTTCTTTGGAGCATCAAAGAAGATTAAATAAGGCGATGCAAGAAGTGGTGAAGAAAGAGGTTATCAAGTGGTTAGATGCCGGTGTGGTTTATCTTATTTCTGACAGTTCTTGGACTTCTCTGGTGCAATGTATGCCGAAGAAGGGTGGTATGACTGTGGTGACCAATGACAACAATGAACTCATTCCTACTCGCACAGTCACCGGGTGGAGAGTATGTATGGATTACCGGAAGCTAAACAAGGTGACCCGAAAAGATTATTTCCCATTGCCATTTCTTGACCAAATGCTAGATCGTCTTGCGGGGCATGCTTTCTATTGCTTTTTGGATGGTTACTTGGGATACAATCAAATTTTAATTGCCCCTTAGGACCAAGAGAAGACAACTTTTACATGTCCTTATGGCACATTCGCTTTCTCTCGAATGGCCGTTTGGATTGTGTAATGCTCCGGCGACCTTCCAACGTTGCATGATGGCTATTTTCACCGATATGGTAGAAGATATCTTCGAGGTTTTTATGGATGATTTCAGCGTGGTTGGGGATTCTTTTGATGAGTGTCTGAAAAATTTGGATAGAGTACTGGCCCGGTGTGAAGACACTAACCTTGTTCTCAATTGGGAAAAGTGTCATTTCATGGTAGAAGAGGGTATAGTGTTGGGTCACAAAATCTCGAAGCAAGGAATTGAAGTGGATAAAGCCAAGATAGAGGTGATTTCGAGGCTTTCTCCCCCTACTTCTATCAAAGGGGTGAGGAGTTTCCTTGGGCACGCAGGTTTTTACCGGAGGTTCATAAAAGATTTTTCTAAAGTGGTGCACCCTTTGTACAAGTTGCTAGAGAAATATGCAAAGTTTTTGTTCGATGAGAGTTGTATGCAAGCATTCGAGCTTCTCAAGCTCAAGTTGACTTCTACCCCCATCATTACCGCACCAAATTGGAGCTTGTCTTTCGAGCTCATGTGTGATGCTAGTGATGTTGCGGTTGGGGCTGTTTTGGGCCAAAGGATTAACAAGATATTTCATCCGGTGTACTACACAAGCAAGACCATAAATGAGGCTCAAAGGAACTACACAGTCACTGAGAAAGAGTTGTTGGCTATTGTATTTGCTATGGAAAAATTTCAACCTTATCTTATGGGGGCCAAAGTCATAGTGCACACCGATCATGCCGCCCTTAGATACTTGATGACAAATAAATACTCCAAGGCAAGATTGATGAGATGGGTACTACTACTCCAAGAGTTTGATCTAGAAATTGTGGATCGGAAAGGTAGTGAGAATCAAGTGGCGGACTACTTGTCCCATTTGGAGGAGGAGGGGAGGCCTTGTGATGGCCTTGAGATCAATGATTCATTTCCCAACGAGCAACTCCTTGGGGTGTCAATGAATGATATGCCGTGGTTTGCCGATGTTTCCAATTACCTTGTGACCGGAATAATCCCGTGTGAGATCTCTTCTAACCAAAGGAAGAAGCTCAAGCGGGATAGTTTGGATTTCTATTGGGATGAGCCATACTTGTTCAAGATTTGCACAGATGGTGTGATTTGTAGATGTGTCCCGGTGGAAGAACAATTGAGTATCTTAGAGGCTTGCCATTCTTCACCCTATGGTGACCATCATGGTGGGGTGAGGACCGCCTCGAAAGTTCTTAGTTGTGGATTCTATTGGCCCAACTTGTTCAAAGATGCGGGCGATTTGGTGAAGAGGTGTGATGAGTGCCAAAGAGCGGGCGGAATTTCAAAAAGGGATGAGATGCCGCTCAATACGATTCTAGAAGTGGATATCTTTGATGTTTGGGGATCGATTTCATGGGTTCATTTGTGAGCTCTTGTGGGAACACTTACATTCTCGTAGCGGTTGATTATGTCTCAAAATGGGTTGAAGCCATGGCTTTGCCTAACAATGAATCTTGTAGTGTTGTGGCATTTCTTAAAAAGAACATCTTCATAAGGTTTGGCACTCCTCGAGCGATTATCAGTGATGGGGGGTCTCACTTTTATACTCAAGCTAGTGGTCAAGTGAAAGTCTCCAACAGATAAAGTAAGAGCATCTTGTCAAAAACTATCAATGCAAATAGGACCGATTGGTCGAAGAAGTTAGATGACGCTCAATGGGTTTATCGGACGGCTTACAAAACTCCGATCGGTATGTCTCCATATCGGTTGGTGTTTTGAAAAGCTTGTCATCTTCCGGTTGAGCTAGAGCACAAGGCCATGTGGGGTTTGAGGAAGTTGAAATTGGAATGGGATGTTGCGGCAAATCTTCGTGTTGAACAACTTAATGAGCTCGATGAGTTTAGATTCCATGCCTACTCAAGTTCATCCTTGTATAAGGACAAAATGAAGTACCTTCACAACAAATATGCTTGGGGTAAGGAGTTCAAGGTTAGAAATATGGTTCTCTTGTTCAATTCCCGGTTACGTCTGTTTCCGGGTAAGCTCAAGTCAAAGCGGAGTGGGCCATTTGAAGTTGTGTTTGTGACCCCATTTGGTGCTCTTGATCTAAGGAATAAAAATGGTGAAGTTTTCAGAGTTAATTGGCACCGGGTCAAGCATTTCTTGGAAAATTTGATGACAGCCACATGGTGGCACTTCTTCATCTAAAGTGATGTGATGGTAACATGCGTCGTGCCTCGACGTTAGGCGCTTCTTGGGAGGCAACCCATGTCTTTTTCTTCTTGTTTTCTTTGATTTTATTTGTAGTGTAGGATTGATATTTGAGCTAGTTGGTTGTGAGATGTTGCAGGGATTGTGTTGATACAATGCAAAACATTTTGGAAAAATTAAACAGTCTCTGAAGTTGCCAGTGCGGCCGCATTGCACTTTGCGCGGTACGCACTGGTGAAGGCCAAGTGAGGTACTCTCTGAAGTTTGCCACCGCGGCCGCATTCCATTCAGTGTGGACCGTGGTGGACCTCCGCGGTCGCGTCTGTTTTGTGCGGACCGCGGAGGACTGCCTTCTCAGACTTCTTCTGAAAAAAACCCAATGCGGTCCGCAGTCCGTTTTGTGCGGCCACGCTGGTAGGTAAGGCTGGGTCCCACGTGTTTTTCTATAAATAGACCACAGGGGTCACCGGTTACCCTTTTCGAAAAATTGACTCTCAGAGACCTAAAAGTTACTGTTCATCTTCCCTATTGACTGTGATTATTGTTTAGAGTGATTATTTGCATTTTGTATCTACATCTGGTAACATTTCAACCATTTCTTTGTGCTTAATTTTATAATTTCGTTTTTATTTCACTGTCATTAGCCTGTAACTTCTTCTTCTTCCCGTATTTCTCTATTTGTTAGTGTAGGTTAGCTTAAATGTAGTTTTTTGTGTGCCTGAGAGGTATAATGAACTGGGTAAACTAAGTAGGGACCCTAACTAGGTTTGAATTGAACTAAAATGCAAGACCAAGAACCCTAACTCAGTGCCTTGACCAAGCACCCACCGCGGACCGCGGTCGTTTTTGTGCGGTCTGCAGTGCTTTGACGCGGTCTACAGTACCACTTTGCGCAGACCGCGGTGAGGATTTTCAGGAAATTGACCTATTGCCCAGCGCGACCGCATTGCATTTTATGCGGTCCGCGCTGGACCACTGCGGCCGTGGTGCTACGTTGTGTGGGCCGCGGTGGCCAGATTCAGAGAATTGGTTTCTAGACCCTGCCCCAACACGGACTGCGATGGCTTTTGTACGGTTCGCGGTGCCACCAGTGCGGCCGCACTCCTTTTTGTGCGGGCCGCGATGCACTACGTCTGCAAGATTTTCTGCAATTTTTGGGCTTCTATTCTGCAATTCATTTTCCACAACTGATTCACTGTCTGTACTGATACTAATAAAGCTAGATGTTTGTGCTTGCAGAAAATGGTCAAACAAAGAGGCAAAGGCTCGAAACAACCCGGCCGAGGTGATTCCTCCTGGGGAGGGAAGCAAAGTATGGTAAAACTCACTCTATAGACTAGAAAAAACATTAAGAACATGAGTAAAGCAATCAAAGTGGCTGACAGAGCCATTGACAACTCGGGGAGTGAGTACGAGCCCTCCCAGGAGATCTCTTCGGATTCAGTCCCACTATACATCCCGTATCCGGAGAGGGCCATACATAGAGACACTCCTCCATCTTCCCTCGATGCCCAAGATTCGGTCAACATTTCTTCTGGGTCATCTGAGGGCTCAGCAGCAGGTAGTGGGGAAGAATACTCTACCTCTCCCACAGCTTCAATATCTGGAAAGGGTGCTAGAGGTGATGAGGGAGATGAGGAGTTACCTGGGGGTGGTGTGCCTCAGGTTGGGGGTGTTGACCGGACTAGAAATCCCGCTGTTTGGGAAGATAGATTCGTCAGCCAGGTGGCATTCCACAAGTTTAGGGAATGGTGGCCGTCACGAAAGTTGATTCTTGAGAGGAGCTTCAATGACAGAGACCTTCTACCCCTACACCCAATGTACATAGACAGTTTCGAGCTCGAGTTGGTTGGGAGCACTTTAAAGATAATTGTGTGAAGGAGAATGAGCACATGGTCAAGGAGTTTTATAGTAATATGGCCCATATCTTGAAGGGCACTAAAGTGACCAAAGTGCGAAACAAAAATGTGGTATTTACCGGGAAGGCACTAAATGAATACCTGGGGTTCAATGAAGAAGATGAGTCAATTTACAATGAAAAGTTGGCAATGGGCGAGGAGGTTCGTCCGTGGTTAGCTTCATACATGGCAATCCTGGGTACGGTTCCAGAGTGGTTGCAAGAAGGGGCCAAAATACTTCGGAGGACCTTTAACTTTGAGGCTAGGGGTGGTTGACTTTTGTGTGCAGTCGGCTTGACCCCACTACCCATGATCAGACTATTCCACTTGCCCGGGCTGTTCTTGTTGCATCTATTATGGCGGTATACCCTATCAACGTGGGTAATGTGATGTCCCACGTAATTTCTGCAGTGGGGGTTGAGCATGACCGGAACTACCCTTTTCCCAGCACCCTCATTATGTATTTCTGGGACCTAGAGGTGGAGAAGAGACCTTTTGACATCAAGGTCAAACCTGTGGCTCCCTTTTCGTGGTATAGTTTGAAGGGGTCAGACAACCCCAAGGACAAGAATTACAAGCCGACTGTTTCTGCCCCAACTGGCCAGTCTGAAGAGCCGGTTGTAGTAGAGCCCTCCACTAAGCCTGCCTCTACAGTTGCTGACATGCCTCTCGGACCTTCCACTACTGCTGGTCCCTCTACTTCAGCTGCCTCGGGGATTCCATCTTCCCGGGCCCATCCTATCACCGCCCACCAGCTGAGCCGGACACTTCATAGCTTGAACAACTAGATGGCGACTGCTTCATCCAAGTTGTCTACATTGACCTCCACCATTGCGGCTTAGTCGATACCACAGCTAGTGTAGGTGCCCCAGTCTATTGAGGATTCACTTGAGGAGATTCTTGCCAACTAGTAGAAGATTCTTGATTCTCAGGCTGCCTTAGCTAAGGCAATGGATTCACATGGAAAGGCACTAAAGGAGCTTCCCAGGGAGCACAAGAAGCTGCGCAAAACACGGGCTTCCAAGGAGTCTGTGAAGGAGCTTAGAGCGGATGTGGACAAACTGAAGGTAGACCAGCTGCCTTTAGATTTGCTATTTGAGCATCCAGCTCCAGCAGCAGAGCCACAACAGGAGCAGACACAGAGGCTTCCAAAGAAGAAGAGGAAGCTCCCTAGTGCAGATGAGGCGATCATCCAGTTGGCGGACCCACCGGAGGCTTCCTCCAGTCAGCCACAGGATGTTCCTGATATTCAGCCCATCCAGGTCCAGGCCCCAATCCCAGCAGTTGAGCAGCAGGAGATCGGGAACAAGTCTGAGGTTCTCGCGCATACAGAGGACTAGGGGACCATTGATCATCCTATGCAGACGAGCACGGCTTAGGGAGTCCTCATATCCTTCCTTTATACTTTTTGGTGCTTATTTGTTTAGTTGGCACTGGGGATAATGTCAACTTTTATTTAAGGGGGTGTCCCTACATTTTTGGACTACTGTATATATTGTTACATCTTATATCTTTTTGATTTTCTATTGGTATGTATATAACTTTACATTTAGCTACTTTTATCACATTTTTTATCTTCCCTTTGGTCTGTATATAAAGTTACATTATTGTATATATTCATTCCTCGTTGTATATTCAAATCCCCTATTGTACATATTCATTCTATTTTCTATTTTGGTAAAAAGATTTAGTTTTTAGCTTCTTAGATAGGCTAGTAGCTTTTTGTTTCATTTTTGGCGCTTCAATAAGCCTTTGGTTTTCTTAATGCCACGGTTCTTTCCAAAGGTGGAGTATTGTATGAACTGGGTGGCTCTTCCCGATGATGGATGGAATGACAACCTTCTTAAGGGTTTGAGTCCATTTTTGTTTTTATTTTTGGTAGCTTATAATTAAGGGTACCTCAAGCAATGCTTCACTTGGGCCTAACACATTTGTCTTTGATCCCATGGTCAAAGACAAGTTGTTGTGTTTAGGATGGTGAAAGTCGTGACCTTGAGATTCTTGTGTTGACCAAACAATCATCATGTGGTCTTTTGGGACTATTGTGTGCTCAATCATGTCGTTTTGGGCCCCCGACTCTATGTCTTTAGCAATCCTTGAGCTTGTGTGGTGAGAAATCGAACTGTGAGTCCAAGTCCCGAGCCAATGGTCTAGAACTTTCCCTGAATGTCTGTTGAGACGAAATCTTGAGTGAAATTTGGCTTGAGAAGTGATTATAGGCTCTCCTTGATCCAAATGATAGTTGAACAATTCCATAGCCCACCAATGATATAATCCCTAGTTAACCCTTTTGAGCCTTAAACCTTTTTCTTTCAAGAACCAATACTATAAGCCTATATCCGTTCTAAAATATATCCTCTTTTGGCACCCGATCTTCCCTTGAGCAATGGCAAAAGTCTAAGTTTGGGGGGAGAGACGAGAGAGGGAACAAAGTGGTAAAAGGTACAAAAGCGAAGAAAAGGAAGGCAATGAAAAAGAAAAGAAAAGAAAAAGACAAAAAGAAATCCCAATGTGAAAAAGAATAAAAAGGGATTCAAGAAAAAACAAAAGAGAAAAAAGGTGTGGAAAAAGTTGAAAAGGGAGAAACGCTTTGAAGTGCATAAGAAAGAGTGACATTATGTCTCTCTAACCCCTTAAAAAGAAGTGAGATATTCAAAGAGTCAAGAGAATTGTGCCAAATGAATCAAAAGAAGTGCTTAAGGGAAGATGGAACTCATTTAGACCAAAAACTTTTCCTACCCTAAACCAAAAGCCTTCACATTGACTCCTCAAAAACCCTATATGATCTTAAGTTGAATGAAGCTTACATTAGTGGATACTTACATAAGGGGCAAGCATATGGTACTTAGATCCGGACTTGTGACCTTTTTCTTGAGAGAGATGAGTGAAATCCCATTAACCTCAGTTTGTGTGCTAATACTCTAAAAGGTGAGGTTTGCTTAGGGAGAGTTGAAGATGTGTTAGTTTGGGTTCCACAATGACCAAAGTAATTGAGAAAGCACTTTGATGTAATGAGTCAACTCTTGATGCTCTTGTGTCACACTTGATCCATAGTTTTTCAAAGTTTAAATGTTGTTAATGATTCATTCGTATTGAGGGCAATTGTTAGTCCTAATTGATGCTTGTTGAGGTTACTTTTGGATAGTTGGAAATACTTGGATTTTCCCTTAAGGGGTGAGTCTTATTTTGTTTGCTTGAGGACAAGCAAAGACTTAAGTTTGGAGGAGTTGATAAGTAGGGATTTTAACGAGTTTCATGCTCCTTCTTGCCTATGCTTTGATTATAAATTGTTACAAAATAGTCCCAAAAAGGCTCATAAATTGTGCTTGATTGCAGGTTTGATCAACAAAGTGACGAAATATCAAAGATCGGCTCAAAAGGAGTGAAACCTGCTCAAGTATCAAAGACAAAGTAAACTGAGGGCAAACAAGCCTAGTGCGGACCGCACAAAAACGACCACGACCGCACTAGGTGATTCAGAGAGATGGCAAACCCAGGCTTCAGGCAATGCGGCCGCAGTACACATTGCGCGGTTCGCGGTGAAGGTTCCGCGGATGCACTACCTTTTTGTGCGATCCGTAGAAGAGTGATTCAGAGAGATGGAAAAACCAGGCTTCAGGCAATACAGCCGCGGTACACATTGCGCGGTCCGCAGTAAAGGTTCCGTGGCTGCACTACCTTTTTGTGCTGTTCGCGGAAGAAAGATTCAGAAAGATGGAAAATGCCAAAGTTCAAGCCATGCGGTCCGCAGTCATGATAGTGCGGACCGCACTAACTGTCTCCGCGGCTGCGGTCCATTCTACACGGTCCGCGGAGCCTAAGTTTAGAGAGCCCAGAATTGAAGTCCAAGAGCCTAGCACGGCCGCGGTCCATTTTATGCGGCCCGCGTTGACCCCGCAGGGGTAATTTTGTCCAGTTTTTCCAGCCTAGTATAAATAGAACATTTTACCATTTTTAGGTCATCAGATATATCCAGAAGTTAGTTGCGCTCGTGGGAACCTCATCTGTAGCCATTTTTGGCATCTTAGCTTCAAATTAACGATAGATTCTTGTATTTTAATTTAGCATTTATTTAATATGCCTTGTTCTTCATCTATTTCTCTATTTTCTCCTTCAAGCATGAGTAGCTAAACCCATTAGCTAGGGTTGTGGCTCAACCCTAGTATGAGTAATTGATGGGTGTTGCCATCTATTGTTAGATTGGCTATGGGTGTTTGTTATTTGGGTCAATTTTATGGTTTAATCTATGAATTGGTGGTCACAAACACTAGTTTATGCTATGTTGACTTGGCTCTTCTTGAGAAAGAGTGCCTAAGTCTCCAAAATTGACCCAACAAGGAATTGGGATGGACTCAAGATAATTGATAGTCCCAATTAAGAGGTTAAACCTCGAGAGAGTAATTACCTAACTTGAACCCTAGTTGCTTGAGCTAATTCGCCTACCAATTTGGTCTCGAGAGAGCCAATTGGGCAAAATCACTCTCTCTACCGAGAGGTGTGAGAGTGGGTAAAATTGTGCAACGGTTATAGCATAAGCCCAGCAAATCAAACCTTAGTAACATCTACCCATCAATTAGCCACCTAGGTAATGTCACGACCCTAGTGCCCTTCTTCCCATTAGATACAACTCAGAAATTATCTCGTAGCATAATCTAGTTTCAATTAATAGTTTGATAATAGTAGTTTATAATCAAAAACCCAAAAATGTATGGAAGTGACATTTGGAACAATTACACAACTCTAGTCTAGATAGATACTCGACTCCATTCCTAGCTCCCTGTGGAAATCGATCTCGACCCTCATATCGGGTAAAAGCTATTGTGACCCTCTCTTCCTACTTTTTAGTAGTGTGGAGTTGGCAACGATCATATGTTCTAATTATTTGGAAGTTGTTCATCGTTCATCGTGCCAAGCTTGTAAGATCCCTTTTCGATGACACCGAGGACATGATATGGTCCTTCCCAATTTGGGCCGAGTTTCCCCTAATTTGGATCTTGGGTGTTGAGGGTGACTTTTCTCAGAACTAAGTCCCCTATTTTGAAGCGTCGATGATTGGCTCTTCAATTATAGTATCTTTCGATTCGTTGTTTCTGCGCGGCCATTCGAACGAGGGCGGTTTCCCATTTTTTGTCTAATAATTCGAGGCTTGTGTTCATAGCCTCGTGATTTGATTCTTTTGTTGTGTATCGAAACATGACGCTTGGTTCCCCAACTTCGACCGGTATCAGGGCCTCGACACCATATACAAAGGAGAACGGTGTTGCCCCCGTACTGGATTTTGTCGTTGTCCGATATGCCCAAAGCACTTCGGGCAAAATTTCTCTCAATTTCCTCTTAGCGTCATTCAACCTCTTCTTTAGGTTTTGAATAATGGTTTTGTTTATTGATTTGGCCTGTCCGTTCCCACTAGGATGATAAGGTGTTAATAATATCCCTTTTGTTTTGTGATGTTTGAGGAACTTTGTTATTTTGCTGCCGATAAATTGTTTTCCATAGTCGCACACTATCTCGGGGGGTATCCCTAATCGCATATGATGTGATCCAAGATGAAATCTATAACTTCTTTCTCTCTGACTTTCTCGAAAGCCTGTGCTTCAACCCATTTAGAGAAATATCCAGTTATAAATAAAATGAATTTAGCTTTACGTGGGGCCGATGGCAGAGGACCAACGATGTCTATCCCCCATTTCATTAATGGTCATGAGGATAGGACTGAATGAAGTTGCTCTCCAGGTTGGTGGATCATCGGCGCATGCCTTTGGCATTTGTCACTTTTTCGAACAAACTCCTTAATATCTTTTTCCATACTGTCCCAATAATATCTACTCTGATGACTTTGTGAACCAGTGATTCGGCATCGGAATAGTTCCCGCAAGTGCCCTCGAGAATGTTTTGTAGGACGTAGTCGGTGTCTTCTGGACCCAAGAATATTGCCAACGGCCCATCGAACATCCTTCTGTACAATGTTCCATCTTCGGCCAATGTAAATCGTGCAACTTTCGTTCGCAGAGTCCTCGATTCCTTAAAGTTCAATGGAAATTTCCCATTATTTAGATAATCAATATATTTTTTCCTCCAATCCCAAGTTAGGCTTGTGAGTTTATTTTGGCATGTCCTTCTTCGACCACCGATTTTGAAAGTTGTACGATAGTCCCCGAGCTAATTTCATCATCTTCGACTGATGACCCTAAGTTTGCAAGGGCATCAGCCTCACCATTCTATTCCTGAGGTACATGTTGTAGGGTCCATTCTTTGAACCGGTGTAAGGTTACCTGCAATTTATCTAAGTACCTCGGGATTCAATCTTCTCGGACCTCAAAGATTTTGTTGACCTGGTTAACCATGAGCTAGGAATCACACTTGGCCTCAATGATCTTATCTCCCAAACTTTTAGCCAGCTCGAGACCTACAATCATGGCCTTATACTCGGCCTCATTGTTAGTCAACTTAAGGGTTTTGATAGGTTGTCTAACTGAATTGCATGTGGGTGGCTTCAAAACGATGCCTAACTCGGACCCCTTTACATTCGAAGCACCATATGTGAAAAGGGTCCACACCCCTCGAGGATGTACTCGATTTTAGCAATAGCTCCTTTTCGACCTCAGGCTGGTGTAAAGTCGGCCACGAAGTTTGCTAAGATTTGAGACTTGATGGTCGTTCGGGGTTGATACTCAATATCGTACCCAATGTTTTCGATGGACCATTTGGCCAGTCGACCTGAGAGCCCGGGCTTGTGCAAAATGATAGGAAGAGGATAAGTGGTTACAACACAAATTGGGTGACACTGAAAATATGATTTTAATTTCCTAGAGGCGCTTATTAGAGCAAGCGCTAATTTTTCTAAGTGTGGGTACCGGGTATCTGCTTCACATAAAGTTCGGCTAACATAGTAAACAGGAAATTGCGTACCTTGTTCTTCTCGAACTAAGACACCACTTACCGCGACCTCCGAGACTGCCAAATATAAGTAAAGTTGCTCGTCCACTTTCGGAGTATGAATCAATGGTGGGCTCGAAAGGTACCGCTTTAATTGTTCCAATGCCTGTTGGCATTCCGGGGTCCAAGTAAAATTGTTCTTCTTTTTGAGATCTGAGAAGAACTTGTGGCTTTGAACAGAAGACCTCGAGATGAACCGGCCTAAAGCAGCTATTCGTTCTGTTAGCCTTTTGTACGGCCTTAATGTTGTCTACAACTGTGATGTTTTCGATTGCCTTGATTTTATCGTGGTTGATCTCGATTCCCCAATTTGATACCACAAAGCCGATGAACTTGCCTGAACCAACTCTGAATGCGCATTTCTTGGGGTTGAGCTTCATGTTGTATTTTCTCAAGATGTCGAAGGTTACCTACAAATGTGTCAAATGGTCCTCTGCTTGCAGGGACTTAACTAGTATGTCATCAATATAAACCTCCATTGATTTACCTATTTGTTCTTCAAACATTCGGTTTACTAGGTGTTGATAGGTAGCACCAGCATTTTTTAGCCCAGACGGCATTACATTATAGCAATAAGTACCGTACTTAGTGATAAATGAAGTTTTTTCATGATCTCCCGGGTTCATTTGTATTTGGTTGTACACCGAGTAGGCATCGAGAAAGCTAAGGATCTCGTGGCTGGTAGTGGCATCGATCATGCGATCGATATTAGGCAGTAAAAAAGAGTCCTTAGGGCATGCTTTGTATAAGTCTTTGTAATCTACACATATTCTAAGTTTATTCCCTTTCTTGGGGACTACAACTACATTTGCAAACCACTCGGGATATTTTACTTCCCGGATGGATCCTATTTTGAGAAGTTTGGTTACCTCATCCTTGATGAATGCATGCTTTACCTCGGACTGTGGCCTTCTCTTTTGCTTTACCGGTCTGAACTTCAGGTCCAAACTCAATTGATGAGTGGTGATCTCCGGTGGGATGCCTGTCATGTCAAGGTGGGATCAAGAAAACCAATACATATTTTTAATAAGTAATTTAACGAGTTTTTCCCTGAGCTCGGGAGTTAACCCCGTGCCCAGGTATACCTTTCAATCGGGCAAGTGCTCGATCAGTATGACTTGGTCCAGCTCTTCGACTGTTGACTTCATGGAATTGGAATCATCAGGGATTACGAAGGTTCGAGGTATCATACAATCATCATCCTTGATAATTTCCTACTATTCCGATCTGGTCGGAGCCGGCCACTGTGGTTGCTATTTGACCTTCTACTTTTCCTTTGATTCTGGTCCCTTTGTTGATGTTAGAGTTGATACTGGTATCACCTCATCGATTGCAAACATCTCTTTAGCTGTTGGTTGTTCGTCGTACATCATTTTGACCCCCTCCAGTGTTGGGAACTTCAAGACTTGATGAAGCGTTGAAGGTGCCGCACTCATATTATGGATCCAAGGCTTCCCGAGCCGTGCGTTGTATCTCATATCACCTTCGATTACATGGAACTTTGTTTCCTAGATAGTTCCAATTACGTTCACTGGCAACAAGATTTCCCCTTTGGTGGTTTCACTTGCCATGTTGAAACCATTGAGCACTCGAGCTTCAGGCATGATTTGATCCAGAAAGCCGAGCTGCTCCACGACCCTCGATCGAATAATATTTTCCAATCTACATTTATTCATAAGGATAGATATTGCTAGTGCGTCGTTGCGGGGCTGTTTGATCCCTTCTGCATCCTCACCGTTGAAAGATAAGGTATCTTTTGGTAAGTAATCCCTATCACACCTCCTTTTTCTACCTACACCCTCGCAAGAGCGCAAAGGAGTTTTTCCAATTAAAGGACAATCGGAACGGGATTTAATTATTAATTATTCAGAGTTGCCACTTGAGAGATTAATGGTGTCCCAAGTCACCGATTGAATCCCGAACCGAGGAAATTTATGACTCTGTTAACAGTTTGCACACCAGAAATCCGAGTAAGGAATTTTGTTAATCCGGGAGAAGGTGTTAGGCATTCCTGTGTTCCGTGGTTCTAGCACGGTCGCTTAACTGTTGTATTTGATTTTATCTGATTTTAATACATGCTATCTTATGTGCCTTTTATTCGTAAACCGCTTTTTATCATTATTTATTTTAAAAGAATTACAATGTCGTGAAAACGCGTTTCGAACCATGTCGCAATCAATGCACCCATGGTTGTCAACACATTTCGACTTCGTTGAGATTTGGATTTGGGTCGCATCAATGCACACCCGAGTTTAAGAAGGTACTTTAATTAAAATCGCGCCTAAAGATTCTAGCGTAATATTATTTTGGGGAAGACCGTGGAGTTCGCTAAATGACCATCCCAAATTCTAAACATTTTAGTAACCAAATATCGACAGCCCAACATACATGATTTTTGTTGGGCGAAGTTCATTTCTAACATTTAAAAAGACCCATTTGAGAGTAACTACAATTTTCTAGTGATCAAATATCCCTAAAAGAAGAAAGGGAACTTAATTATATGTAAACTAAATAAAGTTCAGTAGTCCAACCTCAACAATGGGCTGGACCACTGATGGGCCTCAGAAACGGCCCAAAATTTGGTCATGGCAAACGAAAGGGAAACTCAGGCGACAGACCTCATCACCTGGGATCAAATCCCTTAAGAAGCCCAAACTCATGAAGGCTGCTCGCGTGACAGCCTGAGATGGCTTATCGTTGAGCCCAGCGAGTCTTTGATTCCAGCTTACCCTGACACCCCTTGAAATTACCTCTAAGCTATTTCAAGTATTCAATAATCGGCATAGGGGAAATAATACACATCTACTTGAATTAAAAGGAAACTAGTCAATTGAATTCCAGTTTTATATACAGGCTAATTCATCCATTGACATTCTGGTGAGTTCTTAGATATCATCAAGGTGAAAACCAAGCTGTAAACATAATCTCAATAACATAAAGCAGACTAGCTATTACTGAATTAATTCACGCCAACATTACTATCAATCTATCATGTAATCAACTAACACTGGTGTTCGCTTCATAGTACTCACATGACTCTAAAATATAACAGTTCATATAGTCCATTTGGCACTAAAGCAAGCAAAACTTTAAACAATATCCATGAATTGAACACTGAATACGTAGATATGGAAATTAGCTAAATCAGAACTCAATTCTGCATGTAAATTCATTCTTCACATAATTCACTTCTACCTATTTGAGCTCACATTCATCAGGGGTACAATTGTGTACCTGGATAAAGGAAAATATGAGAAGGAAAGGAGTCAGCTACTTTGAACAGCAACAACAACAAACTCAACAATATACACCACAGAACATGCCAGGAACTGCTTTTGAAAACTAGAAATACAAGCAGACTCCACAGATCAATTCAACACATACTTGAAATGCACTCCTAGCCCTCACAGTTGAACCTAAATACCTCTGCAATCCTACTAGACTCAAAACCCAACTGAAATCCAAAACTAATAATGAAACTGTAAAATTGTTTTTGATTTCTTCATTTTTTGATGTTCTTATTTTCGAATACTGGAATGGAAATACTAGCTGGAATTGAAAGCAGGGAGGAGAGCTTTTGGTGGGGATTTTTGAGCTTAGAGCTGAAGGAAGAAGAAGACCCCTTCCCTAAAGCATTTCATGCCCTTTTATAGGCAACAAGAGAGAGTAGATCAGATTTTAGGCCTTCTTTTTTAGTCCCTCCCTTATTTCAGTTTAGTCCCTCTATTCTTGACTTGCTAAACAAGTAAGCACCCCTATTGTGCTGAAATGTGCACTAAAATCCTATTCTAGAAGGCCCTAGGGTATTCTTCTACCCATACAATACCTATACTGCCCTTTCATATACTTTGAAATTACTATTCCTATCAGAATTACCCCTTTCCATGCCCAAACTACCCCTGAAGGCTTCTCAAAGTTACTGATTATACCCTCATCCTCAACAGCTATAACCAATCCCCTAAATTAATCCAAAACTATTTAAGACTGATTAATTAGAACTCAGAAATTAACTAATCAAACTAACCAATCCCAATTGTTCAATTACACCAACTCAATCAAACTAAGAAAAAACCAGAAACCAGGATCGATCAAAGCAAAGCTTAAGCTAGATGATCAACATTAAATGAAATTAAACTAATTCTTAACCAATAAACTCACAATCGACCATTCAAATATCAAACTCAGAACTAACAGCAATTGACAGAACTATACTAATACACAAAAATAAACCATAAAATTAACAGAACACTTAATGAAACCAAGACTGTAACTAAAACTTCAACCATGCGAGTAAAAAGAAACAGGAAAAACTCACAGAAGCACGAGGAACTCCGGCCAGTCACTGACGTCCGAATCCTTTCAGTTTTTTGACACGCAACATCCCTAACCATGTGTTCTTACAAGAGAACACATGGTTAAGGATACTACGGTTCGAAATCATAAAGATTTTGGTTTAGGGTTTTGGCCAGAAATTCTTAGATCTGAGATTCGAGCCGTTTCGCAGAGATTTGAAGGAAAATAATCATGGATTAGTGTTGAGGGAAGACCGGGGATTGTGTGGTGTGACTTTGGGCTGGTTTGGATAAACCTGCGATCTGACCGAAAACTTCAATCGAAGATTCGACGAGCTCCGGCAACATTCGAGAAAAACTAATAACGGGAGTGGAAAGAGGGATTCATGGGGGATCTATGGTGTTAATCTGGGTTTGAACGGGGTAAGTGGCATTCACCGCCGGCGAGGGATTTAGGGGCGGTGCGGATTAGGGTTTGAGAGGATAGGTGGGGTGAGGAAGACGAGGCAAATGGGGTAGGGGGGAGTTTTCGGACAATTATATACAAACATCCTGGTTAGATCCGGACTGTTGGATTGGTGAGATCCAACGGTCATGATTGAAGGCTGGGGAAACGACGTCGTTTGGACTTACTAGGGACCGGACCGGGTTGGGAATTTGGGCTGGACTGGTTTGCAGGGATATAACCGTGTTTGGGCCTGGGAATTTCTTATTGATTTGGCCCAAGTTTGGGTCTTCTATTAAGACCAAATTTTCTACTCTTATTTTCTTTTTATCTTCTTTTCTTACTTTTACAATTTTTATAATTTTTCTAATTTTTATAAAGATGTAAAACTAACATGAAATCCTGATTGTTTCAAAACAAAGACTAATTAATTTCTAAAATTATTTAAAAACTATTTCATGACAAATTCCCAATAAAAATCATTAAAATGCAAAAATGCACTAATTTGTGATTTTCATGTTTTGTTCTAAACAAATTTAACCTTAATTGATACTAAAAAACCTAAAACTAAAACCTAAAATGCAAAAATGCATATTTTTGTATTTTATAAGAATTAACATGCACAAATAGAATGCAACAATTATCAAAAAATGACACCAAAATGCACAAAAATTGTAAAAAAAATAAAGAAAAATTATTTTGTTTGGGATTTTCGGAATAATCATATTTAGGGCAAAAATCACGTGCTCACAGCTGCTCCTCTTTGCTTGAAAACATGAAATGTTTTCGGGCAAAGATAAGTGAGCAAATACGAGCGATTTTTGCCCGTTTGAAAATTCCGTGTGAAGCATTTTTGAAACATTTGACCGCATCCTGCTTCGGAGGTTGCCTACATATCCTGAGCTAAACAGGAATCAGGTCAGTGTAGTTCGGGAATGTCTGGTAGCTGGGACTACCAGGAACTGTGATTGCACTGCGCTTGCTGTTGTTACTGCTGCTGTTACTACTTGCTGACCTTTCTTATTACATCATGTCAAAGATAAAAGAAGCTAAACTAACTATGCTCTATGAATTACAAAAATCCTATCTAAATTCTTCAAACTTGCTCTTGTACTTCCTTGTTGCCTTGTTGTCTTGTGTTTCCTTGTTGCCTCATTGTCTTGTGCTTTCTCGATAAAATTCCCTGTTGCTATTCCCCTGGTGAATTGAGATGTTATTCCCTCTCTCCAAACTGCTGAACTTGAATAAACTCGAACTCGAATGTATTCCTCTGTTATCCAGGCGGGCTCCTGACTTCAACTACTTAAAATATTTAACACCTCCATTTTCCAGGCGGGCTCCTGACTGCTGAACTTAAAATTGAAACTGCTCCTCTATTATCCAGGCGGTCTCCTGACTTCGACTGCTTAAAATATTTAACACCTCCATTTTTCAGGCGGGCTCCTGACTTCAACTGCTTAAAATATTTAACATCTTCATTTTCCAGGCGGGCTCCTGACTTCAACTGCTTAAAATATTTAACACCTCCATTTTCCAGGCGGGCTCCTGACTGCTGAACTTAAAATTGAAACTGCTTCTCTATTATCCAGGCGGACTCCTAACTTCGACTGCTTAAAATATTTAACACCTCCATTTTTCAGACGGGTTCCTGACTTCGAACACACCAAGAAATTGACTGAAAACTAAAATCTGAGTTGTGTGACCTCTGTTCTTCAGGTGGGCTCCTGATTTTGACTACTTAAAGTATTTAACACCTCCATTCTCTAGGCAGGCTCCTGACTGTTGAACTTAAAATTGAAACTACTCCTCTATTATCCAGGCGGGCTCCTGATTGCTAAAATTAAATTGTATGTCTCTATTCTCCAGGAGGACTCCTGATTTCTGAATTTTGAACTATGTACCTCTGTTCTTCAGGCGGGTTCCTGACCTCAAAATAAACAAAGAGATTGATGGGAAGCTAAAAACTTGAATTGTGTCACCTCCGTTCTTCAGGCGGGCTCCTGATTGCTTAAAATTTGAATGGTATGTCTCTATTCTCCAGACGGACTCCTAATTTCTGAATTTGAAATTGAATGTATTCCTCTGTTATCCAGGCGGGCTCCTGACTGCTCCAAACAATTATGAACCTAAGGTGTTACTTCTCACTGTACCAAGGTATCTTACCCGAGTATATGAATTATGTCCTATTATCCAGGAAGGTCCTGACAACTTGCATTTATTCTAATCATGCAAACTTTGCAACCAAATTATATTCCCCTATGCTATTCGGGATTATCTTGTATTTAATCAAACCGCACTTTGCGATCAAATCTGATTACTGCTTGTTTTTCCTTCCTGGAGAGTTCCTCCTCAACGGCTAACTTTTCTGCCCCTGTTTCAATCAAAGAAAATTTCGTCAGTTTAAAACGGTGGTTAGTTGATGGCATTCTTGCTGAAAAATCCTTCCACTGCTTTGCTCTGTGTTGACTGCCTTCCACGCACTGACCCTGAACCATTTGACTTTTTGGCCAGCTTTTAAATTTCCCAACATCTGGCGACCTAAATGTCTTACACCCATGCTGTTATTCACTTTCTGACCTTTTGCCTTTCCTACGACATTCCCCAATCATTTCACCGATGAAACTTCCGTTAATTCCCTGTATTCCACTTGACATCAAGTTGTTTTTGACATGCTCTGACCACGTTGTGCTTTACAATTCTAGAAACTGGTAGTGAGCTTTGAAGTCCTTTCTGCTTGCATTGACCAACACTAGTACTGAAACATCTCAGCTAGATAAAACCCTCAAAAGAAAATGAAATGCGATGATTTTTGAGTTAAGGATAAGAAGAATCCAAAACCATATGGCTGTTTTAACAAGAGAAGGCAAAGAAACTTATCTGAGCGAGACAGCTGGTACCAATGGTTATGACATGCATTTTGGATTAATCGGCCCAATCTATCCAAATAACCAGTTTTCAGTTGCCATACTTTGTTGCCCGGAACTTCCATCAATTGTTTGAATAACCCAGATCTTACCCTTGCTTTCCTGCAGTACCTCGAAACATTTTTCCACCCACAAACCTTTTGCCATTTAACCATTTTCCACTCACTTTTTCCTCAAGGTGCCCGAGAGGGTTTTCACCAATAAGACTCTCTCATTTATTTCTCTCAGCTCTCGTCGTCTTACGGTGCCCGTGAGGGTTTTCACCCATAAGACTCTCTCATTTTAATTTTTTGTTCTTCTTGCTTGAACCAGAGTGTTGCCACTGCCACGAATTACCGTTACCTGCTCGATTTGGCATTTCCTAAAAATTGATCAGAAGGTCTTTCTTTGGACCATAATGTAGGCTTTTGGATTGGGTTATAAAGAAAGGTATAAAGGCTCAAACAATTCAACGGGCTTAAATTACAACTTTCGAAATCCAATTTCTACAACAATCACAAATTCTGCCCCAGTTTCTTGCTTGGGGATTTTGGATTTCTATTTTGGTATGACTGAACCTCGGAGTAAGGCTGCCTACGTACCCTTTCGGGATCAAGTCAAACGTAGTTCACTGTATCGTAATTAACTTTTGTTGTTGTGTTTTTCTTTCTTTCCTTTTCTTTCTCTTTCTTTTTCTTTTCCTTTTCTTTCTTTTCCTTTTCCTTTGTTTTTCTCTTCTTTCTTTTCTTTTGCTTTTCTTTCTTTTTATTTTCCTTTGTTTTTCTCTTATTTCTTTTCCTTTTGTTTTTCTTTCTTTTTCTTTTCCTTTGTTTTTCTCTTCTTTCTTTTATGTTCGGCACATGTGTTCCCTGATAGTGCCGTTGATTCCGAAAGAGGGGTATGAAAAATAAGTAAGGCTCAAATGGGATAACAAGGGATAAGAGTGTTTGGATAGCAGGACAAAACGCCTTCATCATTTCAATCTTTAAGATATGCCAAATACAAACAGATACATTCAGAAATAAAGAAATCATACATAATATCTCTTGAACGCATCGGAATTGATGGCCATTTCTATACATTTTCCTTCCACATCTGTTAAATACAATGCTCCGTTAGACAATACTCTAGTTACCACAAATGGTCCCTGCCAGTTTGGGGCAAATTTTCCTTTTGTTTCAGCCCAATGAGGCAAAATCCGCCTCAGTACTAACTGTCCGACTTCGAATTTCCTTGGACGCACTTTCTTGTTGTATGCTCTTGCCATTCTTCGTTGGTACAGTTGTCCATGACACACTGATGCCAATCTCTTCTCGTCAATCAAACTCAACTGCTCAAGACGACTTTTCACCCATTCATCATCATCGATCTCAGCCTCTGCAACGATTCGCAGAGACGGGATTTCCACCTCTGCGGGTATTACTGCCTCGGTACCATATACCAATGAATAAGGAGTCGCCCCCACCGAGGTACGAACGGTGGTGCGATATCCTAACAATGCAAAAGGTAATTTCTCATGCCACTGTCTAGATCCTTCAACCATCTTCCGGAGTATTTTCTTTATATTCTTATTGGCTGCTTCAACCGCACCATTTGCCTTGGGACGGTATGGTGTAGAATGCCTATGGGTAATCTTAAACTGCTTACATGTCTCCTTCATCAAATGACTATTAAGATTATCCCCATTATCTGTGATGATTACCTTCGGAATCCCAAATCGACAGATGATATTTGAATGCACGAAGTCGACTACAGCTTTCTTAGTCACAGACTTGAACGTTTTAGCTTCCACCCATTTGGTGAAATAGTCTATAACTACCAGAATAAACCTGTGCCCATTTGATGTTGCTGGATCAATTGGCCCAATAACATCCATGCCCCATGCAACAAAAGGCCATGGTGCGGACATCGTATGTAATTCTGATGGTGGAGAATGAATCAAATCTCCATGCACTTGGCACTGATGACACTTACGCACAAAACTGATACAATCCCGCTCCATCGTGAGCCAATAATAACCTTCTCGGAGAATCTTTTTTGCTAGAACGTACCCACTCATATGCGGTCCACAAACTCCGTAATGTACCTCAGTCATGATAGATGGGGCTTGTCTTGAGTTCTTTTGTACAATACTCCTCCACTAAAGAAAAACCCGCTTGCTAATCTTCGAATTATTCTTTTCTGATCACCTGTGGCCTGTATCGGATACACTCCCACCCTGATGTACTCTTTGATATCCTGGAACCACGGCTCGCCGTCAATTTCCTCTTCTATCACATTACAGTAAGCATGCTGATCACGGACCTGAATCTACAATGGATCAACATAAGCCTTATCTGTATGGTGCAAAATTGATGCCAAAGTAGCCAAAGCGTCGGCAACCTCATTATGAATCCTTGGAATGTGCCTGAATTCTATGGCATGAAAACGTTGACAAAGCTCATGCAGACACTGCCGATATGGTATAAGCTTCAGATCCCGTGTTTCCCATTCTCCTTGAATCTGGTGTACCAGTAGGTCCGAGTCACCCATGACCAAGACTTCCCGTACACCCATATCCACAGCTAATCTCAATCCCAATATACACGCCTCATA
This sequence comes from Nicotiana tabacum, assembly GCF_000715075.1. Lineage (NCBI taxonomy): Eukaryota > Viridiplantae > Streptophyta > Magnoliopsida > Solanales > Solanaceae > Nicotiana > Nicotiana tabacum. Next base: position 141,944,853 of record NC_134082.1, read on the forward strand.
TTCTGCCATGTTGTTTGTACAGTAGAAACGAAGCCGAGCTATAACAAGGTAATGCTGACCTGTTTCAGAAATAAGTACCGCTCCTATTCCCACGCCTTTCATATTTGCAGCCCCATCAAAGAAAAGTTCCCATCCCGACCTCTCAGCTTGTTCCAATTCATCAATGTGCATCACCTCTTCATCAGGGAAATAAGTTTTCAAAGGCTCATAATCTTCATCGACGGGGTTCTCAGCCAAATGATCGGCTAATGCCTGTGCTTTCATTGTAGTCCGTGTCACGTAGATAATGTCGAACTCTGTAAGCAAGATCTGCCACTTTGCAAGCCTCCCTGTGAGCATGGGTTTCTGAAAAATATACTTCAACGGGTCCAAGCGAGATATAAGGTAAGTAGTGTAAGATGACAAATAATGTTTCAACTTCTGTGCCACCCAAGTTAGGGCGCAACATGTCCTTTCCAGATGAGTATACTTAACCTCGTAAGATGTGAACTTCTTGCTGAGATAGTAGATAGCCTGCTCCTTTCTGCCCGTAACATCGTGCTACCCCAGTACACAGCCGAATGAACTATCCAAAACTGTCAGATATAGAATCAAAGGCCTCCCTGGTTCTGGCGGGACCAACACGGGTGGATTCGACAAATACCCCTTTATCTTATCAAAAGCCTCCTGATATTCATCAGTCCATTTGAGCGCGGCGTCTTTCTTCAATAATTTGAAAATTGGCTCGCAAGTTGCCGTGAGCTGAGCAATGAACCTGCTGATATAGTTCAATCTTCCCAACAAACTCATCACCTCGGTTTTGTTTCTTGGAGGTGGCAATTCCTGAATAGCTTTGATCTTCGACGGGTCTAATTCAATACCCCGCCGGCTGACTATAAACCCCAACAACTTCCCAGATGGCACCCCGAAAGCACACTTTGCAGGATTGAGCTTAAGATTGTACCTGCGAAGCCTTTGAAAGAACTTTCTCAAATCTCTGACATGGTCGGATTGCTGTCTAGACTTCACGATCACATCATCCACGTACACCTCGATACCTCGATTTCAAACCAAACGGCATGACCCAATAACAATATGTTCCCCACGGCGTGATGAATGCCGTCTTTTCTGCATCTCCCTCGTCCATTAGAATCTGATGTAACCCGCGTAACAATCCACAAAAGAGCCAATATCATGTTTGGCACAATTGTCAATCAGTATATGTATGTTGGGCAGTGGGAAATTATCTTTTGGACTTGCCTTGTTAAGATCTCGATAATCGACACATACCCTGGTTTTGCCATCTTTCTTCGGCACAGGCACGACATTAGCTAACCAAGTGGGGTACCGTATAACCTGAATGACCTTTGCCTCAAATTGCTTGGTAATCTCTTCTTTGATCTTCACACTTATGTCTGTTTTGAACTTTCTCAGCTTCTGCTTGACAGGGGGAGTGCCGGATCAGTGGGTAATTTATGAACCACCAAATTGGTGCTTAGACCTGGCATATCATCGTATGACCATGCAAAAACATCTTTGTACTCATGCAATACTTTAATTATCTCATCCTTGAGTTGTGGCTCCAGATGAACACTTACTTTAGTTTCCCGCACATTGTCTTGATCCCCTAGATTAACTGCTTCTGTGTCATTTAGGTTAGGTTTGGGTTTTTCTTCAAAATGACTTAATTCTTTACTAATTTCCTCATATGCTTCATCGTTGTTACCATCCACCCCATCATCACACTCGATTTCTTGTATTATTACTTCCGAGCTAGATTGGCTTTTAAAACTGGGCCGAAGATTCCTCATGCATGTCATATCATTGATATTAGCATAAAAAGAACTGTACAAAATAAAGAAAACAAAAAATGGAAAGAAAATTAGGAATGAAGAAAATTGCATTTCATTGAATGTAAAGATAATAAGGTTTTAACTCATCCAAACGGACGGAACATAGCAACTCGATTACAAGCCCTGGATTAATCCAGGTGAAAAAAGGAAAACAAAACCCACTACCATGACTCCCTCCGAATTGGAAGAGGAGTAGCTTCCCAATTGTTGATGTTAGCATGTGGTCCGATGTACTGTATATCTGCTCCGCTTGACCCTTCCCTGGCCTCAACCATGTTCACTTCAGCAAATACTCTCTCGAACACCTTATCCAAGTTCCCTTATGCCCCAATCAGTGAACCTGACACCTTTGCCAATGACTGTTTCTTGCTACCCGGCCTGACAAAGGACCTGGACAAACGTGGAATAGGTTTAGGAAGAACCCAAGCTTTCTTTTTCAATGTACGGGCCCTTCTAACATCTGCCGCTGTGGGTTTGAACCCTAATCCGAAGGTGTCCAGATTTTTGGGCAGGGAAACAGGTTGAATAATGCCCTGAAGTTCAGCCCCCAGACCTTTCCCTGGCACGAACCCGTTACTCAGCATTTCTGATACTACCATGACGGTCGCAGCTGCCACCCTAGGACATGGCATGCTTTTACCCTCAGGCACTCTGCTCACCGGGGCCGTGTCGAAGACCTGATAAACCCATGGTCCCTTATAATCTTCAGTTTCTATAAAGGGCACAATGGCATCACTCATGGCGCATGTAGGATCTTCCCCATATAACACAATTTCTTGTCTGTCCCACTCGAACTTGACCATTTGGTGCAGCGTGGAAGGCATGGCTTTGGCCGCGTGGATCCATGGTCGACGTAATAAAATATTGTAGGATACTGCAGCATCCAACACCTGAAATTCCATAGTGAACTCGACTGGGCCAATAGTCAATTCGAGTACAATATCCCCTACTGTGTTTGTTCCCCCTCCGTCGAACCCTCGAACACAAATGCTATTTTTGCGGATTATATCATCATCGATCTTCAATTTGTTCAATGTGGACAACGTGAAAATATTAGCACTCGACCCGTTATCGATCAGTGCCCGAGTAACCATTGAACCTTCACACTTGACCGTCAAATAGAGAGCTTTGTTGTGTTCTGTGCCTTCCACAGGCAATTCATCATCGGAAAATGCTACCCTGTTCACTTCAAAGATCTTGTTGGCAATTGTCTCCAGATGGTTCACTGAAATTTTGTCGGGCACATGAGCCTCATTCAATATCTTCATCAAAGCTCGGCAATGCTCGTCAGAGTGAATCAATAACGACAACAACGAGATTTGGGCCGGTGTTTTTCTCAGTTGTTCAACAATGGAATAATCTTGCACTTTCATCTTTTTCAGAAACTCTTCTGCCTCTTCTTCCGTCACAGCTTTTTGACTGGCACTGGATTGTCTTTAGCGCCCTTAGCCTTTCTCAACTCTTCGGGAGCAAAACAACGTCCCGACCGAGTTAGTCCTTGTGCTTCACAACTCTCTTCCTCAATTTCCTTTCCTTTGTATGTCACCACTACCTTGTCATATTTCCACGGTACGGCTTTGCTATCAACCATGGGTAACTGGACTACTGGTTTTATGACAACTGGTTCTACGTAGGCCCCTTTCACAACCACCACAGGTGCAGATGATGACCCTGGTACCATTAATTTGACTGGCTCTGGCTTTTTTGCAGCCACAAATGGTCATTTTCCCATTACCAACACTGGCTTGTCTTTTATTGCTTTTAACTGAACCACTGGCCTTGCACTCACTGTCTTTTCTTTGGATTCCGTAGAACGAATCACCATAACCACCTGCGAAGGTTTTTTAGGCTCTGTCCCCTTATGTATCAGTTCGATCATATTGGCCTCATAATGCGCTGGTAACGGATTTTGGTTGATGTTTGGGGCCTCTGGAGCCTGTACTTCAATACTGCGGTTATCAATGAGCTCCTGTATCGCGTTTTTCAACTTCCAACATTTTTCAGTATCATGCCCCGGCATCCCTGAGCAATACTCGCAGCTAACAGAATAGTCCAGGTTTCTGGGAAGGGGGTTTGTTGCTTTGGATTCAATTGGGATCAACATTCCCAACTGTTTCAATCTATGGAATAGAGCAGTGTAAGATTCTCCCAGCGGAGTAAATGTTTTTCTATTTGGGGCCTTCTCACTTCTAAAAGCTTGGTTTGGGCGGAGGTTGGTTCCTGGTCTGTTTGCCCTGGGAGGGGGATAGGTGTTTTGTAGGGGTGGATGTGTGTTTTGGGGATTCGGTGCACGCCATTGTGAGTGCACCGGGGGCTGAGTGTAGGTCTGGGCATGGTGGATAGAAAAGTGTGGTCCCGGTGGTGGATAGTAGTGTTGCGGTGGGCCATATGGGGTATATGGTAGTTTGGGTTGTGGGGTCTGGGTTGGTTGTAGTAGAGTGGAGGGTTATTGGGCCTGGACCAAGCACTAGCTTCAACCGTAGCAACTTCTTCTTTCTTCTTCTTTCCAAGCACACCACCAGTACCGCTTTGGATGGCCTGGGTGGTTGCTTTCAACGCCGAGTAGCTCAAGATCTTGTTAGATTTCAATCCTTCTTCAATCATGGCTCCTATCTTTACCACTTCATTAAACGATTTTCCGACGGAGGTCACCAGATGACCAAAATAGGTAGGCTCCAATATTTGCAAGAAGTAATCTACCATCTCACTCTCCCTCATCGGAGGATCAACCCTCGCTGCTTGTTCCCTCCAGCGGAAACCAAACTCTCTAAAACTTTCCCCAAGCTTCTTTTCCAGCTTCAACAATGACAGACGGTCGGGGACTATCTCAAGGTTATATTGAAAATGGACAATGAATGCCTGTGCCAAATCGTCCCATGTATACCATCGGCCGGGGTCCTGTCTCGTGTACCATTCTAGCGCTGACCCACTCAGGCTTTGACCGAAATATGCTATCAACAATTCATCTTTCCTCCCAGCACCACTCATTTTGCTACAAAAACCATGCAGATGGGCTACTGGGTCACCGTGCCCCTCATACAAGTCAAACTTCGGCATTTTAAACCCCGCAGGCAACTGAACATCAGGGAAAGGGCACAAATCTTTGTATGCGACGCTGACTTGGTTACCTAAACCATGCATGTTCCTGAAGGATTGCTCCAGGCTTTTGACTTTACGAATCACTTCCTCCTGTTCTGTATTCTTAACCGGTTTCTCAACCTCTCACGGGATTTCAAAATGGGGAGAATAGGTATATGGCTCAGGCGCTTTGAAAGTGGGTTCAGGAGGGTAATATTGGGTGTCGTGAGCTTGGAATAGCGGCTCACTGGACGATCTATGTAACGGGGTTGGGGGAGGTGCCACAAAGACAGGAACCATGGGTGGGGAAGGGTTCTGTTTTGGGGGGTGGAGCTGGGGGAGCGTATGAAGTGGTACCATAACCCTGGGCGTGATAGGGGAAGGCTGAAGATGCATGGGGAGTGGTAGGCTCCTGAGCTTGAGCCAGGGGTGGGATGTAAGATGGATTAGCAGGATATAGTGGTGCCGGATGTCCCTGAGACCATGCCCGATGCATTTCATCCATTTGTGCTTTTAATTTCCTCATCTCTTCTTTCATAGCACCCACATCTGTTACCTCAACTTCATTTGAAGGGTCTACGATGCTGATTGCCGAATCCTGCCCTATCATTTTTACTTGATCTTTCGACCGGGTGTTGTACGGGTGAGCTGCCAGAATTGCCAATCAACTAACCACCTGCCTGGACTCACACATTTGGACAACCACTTTGTTAGCGATTAAGTTTTAACAGATTTAGCAACCGCACGTTGGCATGAATGCACTTATACAGTTAATTATTTCTATTATGCATTTGCCCGATAACATGCGTCATCCCGGCACTTCGCCCCTTCTTTCAAATTTCCTCACCTCATCCCTCTCTTGTGCTCTTCTCTTTCTTTTGTTTCTTTCTCTTTTGTGTTCCTGCTCATTTCTCTTTTGTTTTCCGCTCTTTTCTTTCTTTCTTGCTTTCTTTGGCTTTTCTTCTTTTTTCTTCTTTTTCTTCTTTCTATTTTTCTTACGATTACGGTCAAATCCTATGGAGATTGTCTACGTATCGTGACCCCGCACGAATCAAACCAAGCGTAGTTCATGAAAATAAATGCAAAAATAATGGGTGGATGTAAAATTTTTGAAATTTTCAATTTTCATTACTAAAACAAACTATTACAAACTCAACACTTTTTGGAATGAAGCTAACAGACGCAAATTAAAAGCAAATACAGACTCTAAGACTGCAGACATACTTGACCTGGAAAGATAACGGACATATGAAAGACTGACTCAAAATGGTAGAAAATTACAGACACGGACTATGCATACTCTAGTGCTTCAAACTTAGGTGTCCGCGGGGCGTCGTTCGGCCTTGCCGCAGGCCTAGGATCCAAATCCCTTTCAAGCTGCTCTAATTCATTCATGGTTCGCTTCACATAGATCATTACCGCTAAGATAAAAGTAGTATAGGTCATGTCTTCACAAACCCGGCATCTCCTGAAAATGGCATGAGCAATGGCTCTAATCCTGTCTTTTGTTTGCTTCTTTTCTATAAGCAAGCGTCTTATCTGATCACTGCACGTCTTTAAAGCTCGAGAGTCCTGCTGGTGTTGATCTTGCAACTGCCGCACTTCTACCTCCATTTGGGCTAATAAGTCATAACAGTGCCCACTTTCAATTCCAAAATCTCTAGCCTGATTAACCGCTTTACCCTCAAGGGCAACCACTTTTCTCTTTAAATTGGCAACAATTTTCTCATGATCCCTTTTCAACTGATTCAAGTACTGGTGACGCTCCTCTGTTCTTGTATCCCACTATGCTTTAAGTTCTGCCATGACATTCTCAGATTTTTCTAATTCATCCTGCCATTCCCTGACTTCGTTCTCCAATCTTTTATCAATTGCTCATCGGATCGGCTCCTCGGTTGCTTATCGACGGTTAACTTCAATTGTCGAATTTGGGCCCTAAGTGCTTCATTTTCTCGAGCCAGTCTATTCTTTTCCCCTTGATCCGCGGCAACCTGTACACTGTTCTCGAATTTCAGACTCTCAACTTACTGCTTCAGTTTACCAATCTCAACTCGATAGCCTTCTTCCTTTGCTAACCAATCTCACTGCTCTTGGGACGACTTGGCGAAATCTTCGAGATGAGGTCTTTTAGCCGGTATCCCACATGCCACATCACCTCTGAACCAATCATGATACCCTGGGGCAACTTCCCCTTTGACCCTATCTGACACACAAGTGTTTGCCATCAAATGTTGACACTCACTCCAAATTTGGCGAACCTCTTCCTCAGGGAACCGACCGTCAGGACTAATTTCGACCACCTGGGTACTCAAATCTTCATCTCTCGGTACTACTTGATACCTCCCGAGTTGCCTCAGAACCCGATATGGTGCATAGGGCTGGATGCTTTTGAGTCCCATCAACAAAAAATGCGGCCGGGCTGCTGGCATATATATGACTTCTTCGACAGGCAACCATCCAAGCACCCATTGTATCTGGCTGGCATTGAGGTTCCGAAATAATAATGTCCAGGCCGTGACTCCTTCAGGTAGACTAGCCCCTTTGATTCTCGTATAAAATTCTCCTATACAAGTTTTCTCAACCGAACCATAACTCAATAGCTGAGAGCGTGGGCACAAATGCTCAGTCATCCACATTTGTAATAACAAGTTACATCCCTCAAAAAATTTGCCCCCAGCTTTGCATGCAGTGAGAGCCCGGAAGATGTCAGCCACGATCATAGGTGCTAAAGTGCTTTTCCCCATGGTTTGCAAGGTACTGACGACTCCCGCTACTTTCAAATCAATATTACCATCTTTCCTTGGGAATATTATGAGGCCCAAAAAGGCTATCATAAATGCCACCCGTCTGTGTTCCTCCCATTTTTGTCGGTTATTTCTACTGCATAGCTTAAAATCTGGATTGTTGAACCCACCCACATGGCCATATCTATCATATATGAAGTGGAAACTGCAGAAACCCCTCGCAAAATCTGGATGATGAACTGTTCGGGGTATTTTCAAGGAATCCAAGAACCGGTATATGGTAAAGGCTCTAGGAGCCACCAAGTATTTGAACCTCAATGGAGCTTGATCACTTCCAATATACCCTGCTATTTCTTCCAATGTTGGGGTGAGCTCAAAGTTTGAGAAATGAAATACATTATGTGCCGAATCCCAATAGGCGACCAATGCCCTGATAATATCCCCCCGAGGCTGAATGTTAAATAAATCCGGAAGGTCTTTCAAATATTTTTTCACTTCGTCTTGCCCCTCTTTGCCTAAATCATTCCACCATAATTGCAGCTCAAAAGGGATTTTGGTCATTATTGAAAAGGGCTCATTTATCATCGTGCTCATCCTGCACATTTATTAAAGCGTTTAAGCAAAAAGAAAACTTTTATTTGACTCAAAAAAACTATCTATATTTCGACTCAAAATTACCGATATATTTTCAAGCGAAGCACTTGATTCTCAAACATGGCTTTTCAGTACTTTGGGATCAAATATTTTAAGGCTATTTAAGGCGGGACGGCTCTACTTAACTTATTCACACTTCTTACTTCTCTTTTTTATTTAGGATAAAAATACCCAGTATTGCAACACGGCCTTTCAGCGCCTCGAGGACGAAAACTTAAGGCTGTGAGGTTTAAAAAAAATGAAAACATGACCAAAGGTGGCTATGTATGCAAGGTTAGCCTTCCGGCATTCCGTTTGGGAACACTTGGCTATTTTTTGACAAAACAGCATCACCTAATTTATTTATGACAAAAATTAAACTTTTGATATTTTGGTTATTGTTGCAAAGGGGAGGTTGGACCCGATGAGGGTTGTCTACGTATCCCACACCCTGTGAGAATCAAACCGGCGTAGTTCGGGCAAATTAACCGAACTATTTTAAAACAAAACTCTTTTTCATTTTCAATTTTTCAACGAACAATAAACAACCTATTTTCCAAACTAAGAATAAAAGACTCTTTTTTTCACAAACACTTTCCAAAAATAAAAGACTCGTCCTTTTTTGCTTTTGCTTTTAGTAAAACAGATAAAGCATTTTCCTTTTCATTTTCTTAAAATTTCGGCAGAGTTCCGACAGTATTTTGGACATTGGGTTTTTAAATCCCTAACTGTTATCTCTCTCTTCCTTTTTTTTTCTTTTTCCCAACATTCTCGAGATTCAGAAACCGGTCAACATGCAGGTTCGAAACAAATATATGTACAGAGCAAGTAGGATGCATCAGGATGGTCTTTTCATTTCAGGTTGCTAGTCCTAGACGGACTCAACCCCTGTGTTGAGTCCCCTAAGTCAAATGCAATGTGATGCAAATAAGCGTTCCTACTAGGGATCCGGCATGAAGTCACGTTATTCTATGTTCAAAAACCTGAGTCGGTGTTCTAGACTGTGTACCCGAGCGGACAACTCGAGTCGAGGAGGGGGCAACTTACCGGGAACCAAAAGGCCATCCGCCTTCGTAACTTGTCCGGCCTCTTTCTTATTTCAAGGTATGACACTAACTGAATAGGGAGTCTCAACTAGTGAGCACATCCACGGAGGTGAAGAGAGAAGGGCGTCGACACAGTTTATATACAGTTCAGATAATATCAAAGCGGTAACATTTAGAACATTTAGCATAAAACATGTAGGAAAATCAGATACAATTAAATACAACAATTTATCTAAGCTCGAATTCTAAACCCTGAACCAGAGATTCTGGGTTCGGTCCCCAGTAGAGTCGCCAGAGCTGTCACACCTCCTTTTTCTACCTACACCCTCGTAAGAGCGCAAAGGAGTTTTTCCAATTAAAGGACAATCAGAACGGGATTTAATTATTAATTATTCAGAGTCGCCACTTGAGAGATTAATGGTGTCCCAAGTCACCGATTGAATCCCGAACCGAGGAAATTTATGACTCTGTTAACAGTTTGTGCACTAGAAATCCGAGTAAGGAATTCTGTTAATCCGGGAGAAGGTGTTAGGCATTCCTGGGTTTCGTGGTTCTAGCACGGTCGCTTAACTGTTGTATTTGATTTTATCTGATTTTAATACATGCTAGCTTATGTGCCTTTTATTCGTAAACCGCTTTTTATCATTATTTATTTTAAAAGAATTACAATTTCGTGAAAACGCGTTTCGAACCACGTCACAATCAATGCACCCGTGGTTGTCAACACATTTCGACTTCGTCGAGATTTGGATTTGGGTCACATCAATGCGCACCCAAGTTTAAGAAGGTACTTTAATTAAAATCGCGCCTAAAGATTCTAGCGTAATATTATTTTGGGGAAGACCGTGGAGTTCGCTAAATGACCATCCCAAATTCTAAACATTTTAGTAACCAAATATCGACAGCCCAACATACATGATTTTTGTTGGGCGAAGTTCATTTCTAACATTTAAAAAGACCCATTTGAGAGTAACTACAATTTTCTAGTGATCAAATATCCCTAAAAGAAGAAAGGGAACTTAATTATATGTAAACTAAATAAAGTTCAGTAGTCCAACCTCAACAATGGGCTGGACCACTGATGGGCCTCAGAAACGGCCCAAAATTTGGTCATGGCAAACGAAAGGGAAGCCCAGGCGACAGACCTCATCACCTGGGATCAAATCCCTTAAGAAGCCCAAACTCATGAAGGTTGCTCGCGTGACAGCCTGAGATGGCTTATCGTTGAGCCCAGCGAGGCTTTGATTCCAACTTACCCTAACACCCCTTGAAATTACCTCTAAGCTATTTCAAGTATTCAATAATCAGCATAGGGGAAATAATACACATCTACTTGAATTAGAAGGAAACTAGTCAATTGAATTCCAGTTTTATATACATGATAATTCATCCATTGACATTCTGGTGAGTTCTTAGATATCATCAAGGTGAAAACCAAGCTGTAAACACAATCTCAATAACATAAAGCAGACTAGCTATTACTGAATTAATTCACGCCAACATTACTATCAATCTATCATGTAATCAACTAACACTGGTGTTCGCTTCATAGTACTCACATGACTCTAAAATATAACAGTTCATATAGTCCATTTGGCACTAAAGCAAGCAAAACTTTAAACAATATCCATGAATTGAACACTGAATACGTAGATCTGGAAATTAGCTAAATCAGAACTCAATTCTGCATGTAAATTCATTCTTCACATAATTCACTTCTACCTATTTGAGCTCACATTCATCAGGGGTACAATTGTGTACCTGGATAAAGGAAAATATGAGAAGGAAAGGAGTCAGCTACTTTGAACAGCAACAGCAACAAACTCAACAATATACACCACAGAACATGCCAGGAACTGCTTTTGAAAACTAGAAATACAAGCAGACTCCACAGATCAATTCAACACACACTTGAAATGCACTCCTAGCCCTCACAGCTGAACCTAAATACCTCTGCAATCCTGCTAGACTCAAAACCCAACTGAAATCCAAAACTAGTAATGAAACTGTAAAATTGTTTTTGATTTCTTCATTTTTTGATGTTTTTATTTTCGAATACTGGAATGGAAATACTAGCTGGAATTGAAAGCAGGGAGGAGAGCTTTTGGTGGGGATTTTTGAGCTTAGAGCTGAAGGAAGAAGAAGACCCCTTCCCTAAAGCATTTCATGCCCTTTTATAGGCAACAAGAGAGAGTAGATCAGATTTTAGGCCTTCTTTTTTAGTCCTTCCCTTATTTCAGTTTAGTCCCCCTATTCTTGACTTGCTAAACAAGTAAGCACCCCTATTGTGCTGAAATGTGCACTAAAATCCTATTCTAGAAGGCCCTAGGGTATTCTTCTACCCATACAATACCTATACTGCCCTTCCATATACTTTGAAATTACTATTCCTATCAGAATTACCCCTTTCCATGCCCAAACTACCCCTGAAGGCTTCTCAAAGTTACTAATTATACCCTCATCCTCAACAACTATAACCAATCCCCTAAATTAATCCAAAACTATCTAAGACTGATTAATTAGAACTCAGAAATTAACTAATCAAACTAACCAATCCCAATTATTCAATTACACCAACTCAATCAAACTAAGAAAAAACCAGAAACCAGGATCGAACAAAGCAAAGCTTAAGCTACATGATCAACATTAAATGAAATTAAACTAATTCTTAACCAATAAACTCACAATCGACCATTCAAATATCAAACTCAGAACTAACAGCAATTGACAGAACTATACTAATACACAAAAATAAACCGTAAAATTAACAGAACACTTAATGAAACCAAGACTGTAACTAAAACTTCAACCATGCGAGTAAAAAGAAACAGGAAAAACTCACAGAAGCACGAGGAACTCCGGCCAGTCACTGACATCCGAATCCTTTCAGATTTTTGACACGCAACATCCCTAACCATGTGTTCTTACAAGAGAACACATGGTTAAGGATACTACGGTTCGAAATCATAAAGATTTTGGTTTAGGGTTTTGGCCAGAAATTCTTAGATCTGAGATTCGAGCCGTTTCGCAGAGATTTGAAGGAAAATAATCATGGATTAGTGTTGAGGGAAGATCGGGGATTGTGTGGTGTGACTTTGGGCTGGTTTGGATAAACCTGCGATCTGACCTGAAACTTCAATCGAAGATTCGACGAGCTCCGGCAACATTCGAGAAAAACTAATAACGGGAGTGGAAAATGGGATTCATGGGGGATCTATGGTGTTAATCTGGGTTTGAACGGGGTAAATGGCGTTCATCGCCGGCGAGGGATTTAGGGGCGGCGCGGATTAGGGTTTGAGAGGATAGGTGGGGTGAGGAAGACGAGGCAAATGGGGTAGGGGGAGTTTTCGGACAATTATATACAAACATCCTGGTTAGATCTGGACCGTTGGATTGGTGAGATCCAACGGTCGTGATTGAAGGCTGGGGAAACGATGTCGTTTGGACTTACTAGGGACCAGACCGGGTTGGGGATTTGGGCTGGACTGGTTTGCAGGGATATAACCGTGTTTGGGCCCGGGAATTTCTTATTGATTTGGCCCAAGTTTGGGTCTTCTATTATTACCAAATTTTCTACTCTTATTTTCTTTTTATCTTCTTTTCTTACTTTTACAATTTTTATAATTTTTCTAATTTTTATAAAGATGTAAAACTAACATGAAATCCTGATTGTTTCAAAACAAAGACTAATTAATTCCTAAAATTGTTTAAAAACTATTTCATGACAAATTCCCAATAAAAATCATTAAAATGCAAAAATGCACTAATTTGTGATTTTCATGTTTTGTTCTAAACAAATTTAACCTTAATTGATACAAAAAAACCTAAAACTAAAACATAAAATGCAAAAATGCATATTTTTGTATTTTATAAGAATTAACATGTGCAAATAGAATGCAACAATTATCAGAAAATGACACCAAAATGCACAAAAATTGTAAAAAAATAAAGAAAAATTATTTTGTTTGGGATTTTGGGAATAATCATATTTAGGGCAAAAATCATGTGCTCACAGTCCCGGGTACGCTTGTCCCTTATGATTGTGACTTTACTGCGTTTGAATGTCGGACCTTGAGGGATATCGAGCCCACTGAAAATCATAAGAATCACGTGTTGCGGTTCCTCCTGTTCATTTTTCCTGTTTGCATCCCTGTCTCTGAAGTAATTTTTTGCTCGGTCACTCAAGAGCTCTCGAAGATGACATTCATTGAATAAACGAGCTACCTCCTCCCTTAATTGTCTGCAATCCTTGGTTCTGTAACCATGGGTTCCGTGGTACTTGCACATTTGATTTGGATTCCTTTGAGCTAGATCGATCTGCAGGGGTCTAGGCCACCTAGTATCCTTGATCCGACCAATGGCTGACACAATACCCGAAGCATCAATGCTGAGGTACCGCGTTAAAAAAAAGATGACCTAAAAATCTGTTCTATAAAAGAAGCATTTATACACAGCCAAACTTTTCCAGACAAAAATGCCCCTACGGAAGTACCGCTTATAGCGGAAAATGGACCGCTGCAGCGCTTGGACTACCGCGGCCGCATAAAATCAAGCGCGGACTGTGATCTTCAACTTTTAGTTCCATACTTAGTTCTCTGAATCTGGCTACCGCTGAGGATGGTAAATGCATCGCGGCCGCGCTAAAGCTACCGTTGTCGCGTAATTCCACCGCGGTCAGCGGTGACTTGATAAGCCCATAATTAAAACTCTCTGATCTTTGCTACCGCGGACCGCGAGATCAAGACTGCCTCAGCGGTGGATCCTCCGCATCCGTGGTTGATTTTCCGCTGTCAGCACTCAGTTGACTCAGCTTTAACTTGTGCAGGTTTTACTCCTTTTTGAGCTGGTTTTGACTTTCCTGCTCTTTTTGACCAAACACTACAAACAAGCACAATAAGTTAGTTTTTTTTTCTTCTAATAAGTTAGCTTTTAGTGATACTTGTACACACTTTTAATCCAAAACTCAAGCAAAAAGGAGCATAAAATAGACTAGAATCTCTAGTTATCAACTCCCCCAAACTTAAGCTTTTGCTTGTCCTCAAGCAAACAAAGTAATTGACACATCCTCAAGATAAAATAAAGAAAAATTCAGTTGTCCTAAAGTAACCTTGTGAGCACGTGATTCTTGCCCTATATGAATTACTCCCACAAATTCAAAACAAAATAATTTCTTTCATTATTTGCAAATTTCGTAGATTTTTGTAGCATTTTTGTTAATTGTTTGCATTTGTCTGCGCATGTTAATGTTATTTTAATTATTGAAAAATACCAAAAATATCATGCATGGCATTGAGGCTTTATTTTTACATTTTAGGATTAATCGGTAATTAGTAGTTTTATAAAAATGGAAAAATCACAAAAATAACTTAGTTTTACACTTTTAAATTTAGTCTTGAATTTTGATGGTTTTCCTTTAATTTGGTATTGAATTAGTTGTAGTAATTATTAGGGTTAAATAATTTAATTTTCTAGGATAATTTGGGTTAGGAATTAAGTGGGTTTTGTTATATTTTTATTTTTAGGAAAAAAGGAATTAAAAAGATTTTGAAAAGGGAAAAGAAAAGAAGTGGAAAGAATTAGATTTTAGGCTAGTTTCATTAAAAGTCCCAGGCCTAAATGATTGTCTTCCCCCATACCCGCTCAAACCCGGCCCAACCCCATCCCAATACCCAGTTCGCTCGTCCAGCTGATTAAACGACCCTGTTTCCCAAGCTCTCGATCTGGGCCGTTGATACTATATGATCAGACGGCCAGGAACTAGAGTTCCATACGCATATATCTGTCCGAACCCTTGCACCCCCCATCTCATCTCTCTCATTTCCTTTCTCAGAGAACGGAGCGAAAACCCTAATATGCCGAATTTTTTCCCCACCTCGAGCCCGACGACGTTGTTACCAAACAACACTAAATTAACACCCCATGACCCCTCACTCCCTTCTTTCCAAATCCCCACTCCGTTCCCCTCGAACATGGCCAGAACTCTTCGAATTTCGAATCTAGGGTTCGAGCCTTATAAGCCAAAACCAAGTTCATTCATGCAAGATCATCTCTCCGGTATTTATAAGCGTTCAAGGCTGATTGTATCGCGAAACAATGTTATTCGCCTGTTCTCGACAAAGAATAAGTGATTAATATTATTTTGCGGTGTAAATCAGAAGTCAGTCGCGAGTTCGAGTGTTGGGTGAGTTCTGTTTCTTTCTTTGTCCATTTTCCCTCGTCTTTTCTCTCCCTCCTCTTCTTCTTTTATGATTGTTCAAATGGCATGTCCTCTGTTTGAATTTGTTAAAGAATTTTGAACCACGCTTTTCCCTTTAGATTAATTTAGGGTTCATTTTGTTAGTTTTTTAGTTTCTCTTTTCAAGCTTTTAATTACTGTCCTCCGTTTTCTTAATCTTATTTTAGGTTATGGCATGTTCTGTTAATTAGATTGAGATGGATTTTGTTAATTTGTTTAGTTCTAGTTTGGTATTTGGCTTAAAATAAAATCAATGGTTAGTTTAGATTTTGGGCCTTTGTAGTTGTTTATTTGTTTCCCTTTCTGCTTCTCGCTCGAATTAGTTAGTTGAAGTTATGATCTTTTGGTTTGGGCCTTGGGTTCAATTCTGACCCATTCATTTGGGTTTGAACCATTGATTCAGAATTGACCCAGAGTTGGTTTTAAGTTGAAGGAGTAAATAACAGGAGTTGTAAGGGTAGTTTAGGAAGTCTAGGTAGAGAATCTCTGATTAACTGATTGAGGAAGCTTCTTGAAAGCTGGGGTGGGGACTTAACTGAAAATTTGATTTTTACACTAAGGGTATCTAAGCAAAAATGAAAATTTGAAAAGGTTTAAGGTGCAAATAGCTCATTTCTGCGGCCCTAATACCCTGCCTATAAAGGCATCTTTGCTTCACTAGCAAGGCAGAAAAGAGGGGAAAAAAGAAAAGGAGAAAATCCAGAAAAATCATATATGACTGAGATTTTTTTGATAACAACACTGTTCCATTGAATCTTGTTTGGAATTTTGAGGTTTTGAATTTCTGAAACAGTCTTCTGATTCATGTGGGGTTAAAATGGACTGAGTTTGGTTTTAAAAGTTAGGTTTGAAGATCTGCCTTGGTTACTGTTTGATTGGGAGTTGATTTGGACTGCTTCATCTTATTTTCTGGTTGAAATGGGCTGTTGGTATTGAATCCTCCCATATTTTTGTTGTTGTTTCTACTGCTGAACCATCAATTTCTGTTTTTGTTATGAAATCCAGGTACTTTCTTAGACTCATGAATGTATGACATGCGAGTTTGAGACCTTGAAATCAATCGGAAGCTCAAGATGCATATTAGTTTTGATATTAAATAATAGTTGTGTTTTCTGGAGAATATTGTATTAATATGGCATATCCGTAGTCTATCATTTTCTTGTATGTCATTGAGAATGGTATGATTTCATTTATATTTTCATGTTGGATGAGTTTGCAAGAAAAACACTTGTTGCCCTTACTTGTCCAGATGCATTTGGTTTAGGAGATAATCCATGCTTAGTATGAATGTATTCATCCATGTGGTTACTTTACAAATTTGGATTAAGCATTTGTTGTTTTTTCAACTCTTAACTTATCACTTTGATTCTTAAAATTTGGGGTGTATTTGATTGAAAAGGTCGATTACTTAGTCCTGAAATTGAAGTTTTATGATTGCTATCTTAATTAGTGCAAATCTGTGGATACTTAATATAATTGATCACCTGTATTTGTTTGAAATATGAAGTTTGGCTTGGTTAAACATGCAAAGATCTAGTTATAAGGGTGAATTAAAAGTATACGGATCCTTGTGGTAGGAGTCATAAATTAAATCAAGTTTGTTTTTCATGCTTTTTTAGTTTGCCCATTCATGTTTACATCATCAATCTGATTTCGTATCAAGCAGAAGCCATAGTTTGTTTTAAATTAACTTGAGGTCATTTGAATTGGGTGGATTAAGCATTGAGTTCGTTTGGGTAATTGCGAACTAAGTTGTGTGTTCAGTGTCGTTTGGGCCAAATGGATCATTGGTCAGGTAAAGGCATAGTGGGCTTTGAATTGGATCATGAAACTTAGGAATTGGACCCACTCATTTTGCTTTAAATAATCCGATGTTTGCAAGCTCAAGGACTCGATCTGGAGTCCTGCTTTCCGCTGATGCCCAGCTTCCCCAAGGATTTGGGCTCAGGATTGGGCCTGAGTTGGAAATCATTTGCATATCTTTATGTATATGGTTAGTGGCTCGAGCCCAAGAGCATCCGTTCTTCCAATTGATCTATTAATTTAGAATTAGTTCAACAAGCTTTGATAAATCTTCCTCTTCAATTAATTAGATTCCCTAAAATGAATTGGAGGTGAGCCATATTAGGTGGCACAAATAGTTTATGGCCCTCCAAAGTTAGCTTAAATTACCTTTTAAAATTGGAATCGAGGCGTTCCATGCCAAACAAAATCTCAAATGTGTGGCTCTCATTTAATTATTTCTTTTAAAATCCTTAGCATTCGAGGCGTGCCATTTAGTAAATTTTCCATGACCCTCGCAAAGTTAAAAACACGTAATTGCTTTAGGCACATTATTTTAATAATATTACCTTCCTAAACTCGGGTGTGCATTTCATGTGACCCAAATCCAAATCTCAACAACTTTAAATAAATGCATCGTGGACTGCGGGTGCATTTCATGTGGGCTGGTTCAAGGCTTGTTTTAAATAACGTTGAATCTTCCTAAAAATAATTAAAAGCGGCTAACAAGTTAAAATATATCATAGGCTAAAACATGTATTAAAATCAGATAATAGGCCAATAGTAACAGTTGAGCGACCGTGCTAAAACCATGGAACCCGGGA
Organism: Nicotiana tabacum; assembly: GCF_000715075.1. Taxonomy (NCBI): domain Eukaryota; kingdom Viridiplantae; phylum Streptophyta; class Magnoliopsida; order Solanales; family Solanaceae; genus Nicotiana; species Nicotiana tabacum. Next base: position 141,963,027 of record NC_134082.1, read on the forward strand.
ATGCCTAACACCTTCTCCCGGGTTAACAGAATTCCTTACCCGGATTTCTGTGTTTGCGGACTGTAAATAGAGTCAATCTTTTCCTCGATTCGGGATTTGAACCCGTGACTTGGGACACCATAAATTATCCCAAGTGGCGACTCTGAATCTTAATTCTGAATCTTAATAAATCCCGTTTCGATTGTCACATTAAATTGAAAAAACTCCCTTATACCCTTCAGGGGATAGGAAAAAAGAGGTGTGATAGCTCTGGCGACTCTGCTGGGGATCGAACCCAGAATCTTTAGTTCAGGGTTTAGAATTCGAGCTTAGATGAATTGTTATAGTTGGCTTTATTAATTATCTGATTTTGTTACATGTTTGGGCCTAATGAGCTACGTGTTGCTTTTACCGCTTTGATATTCTGTGAACTGTATATAAACTGCTACGAAACCCTTCTTCTCTTTGAGTCTTCTATATCATGGAGGAGTGTGCACTTCCTGTTACTTCTCTTATGTTAGAGTCATATCCCAAATTTTAGAACGAGGTTTGGACAAGTTGCAAAGCCGGTGAAGCTTCTGTATTCCCGGTACGCTGCCCCCATTGGCTCGAGTTGTCCGCTCGGGTAAGCCAGGTCTAGAACAATAAACCCAGGTTTTAAATCTAGTATAGCAAAACCTTATGTCGGATCCCTAGTAGGAACGTTTTCTTGCAACATGTGCATTTGACTTTGGAGACTCAACACAGGGGTTGGGTCTGTCTAGGACAGGTGTACCAAAAATGAAAAGACCATCCTGATGCATCTTACTTGCAACTTGTGCATTTATTTGATTTGGATTTGCATGCTGACCGGCTTTTGAATAATGGGAGAAAGTTGAAAAAAGAGAATAGCAATGTAAGGGTTAAGTGAGTTAAATCACCTGTTTTGGGAAAATCAATGTCCAAATGGTACTGAAACTCTGCCGAATTTTTTGAGAAAAATGAAAAAAGAAAGAAAAAACGCTTTTGTTTTGAAAAATAGTTGGTTTTATTTTATTTGCCCGAACTACGTCAGTTTGATTCTCACAGGGTGTGAGATACGTAGGCAGCCCACATCGGGTCCAACTTTCTTTTTGCAAAAAATAGCCCAAAAGGACAAAAATTATAATTTTATTGTAAATAAGTAAGGTGATGCCATTATTGTCTAAAATAGCCGAATGTCCCCAAAAGGGCGCCGAAAGGCCGTTTTTGCAAGAATAACCACCTTTGGTCATTTTTCAAGGTTTTTGCCAGTTAGCGAACACAGCCTTAAAATCTTCGTTTTTGGAGTGCTGAAAGGCCGTATTAGCAAAGCCGGATATTTTGTGAAAATTTTGAAAAAATGGTCATTTTTCTTGTGTCAAAATGAGTCATAATTTTTTTTTAATTAAAATCACCTTAATAAATCAGGATGAGCACAATTCAAAATGAATCTTTCTTAGTCCGTGAAGAGATCCCGTTGGAGCTACATATGTGGTGACATGATTTGGGGGACAATAGCAGGAAAGTTGTGATAAAAGCGTTGGGTGGTCTTGTCGGGCTCTTGAAGGTTAAGCCGAGAAAGGACATAATTGAGGCCTTGATATCATTTTGGGACCCAGCACATAATGTATTCCACTTTGCTGATTTCGAGTTAACTCCTACACTGGAAGAGATAGCAAACTACGCCGATTTCGAGGGGAATCTTAGAAATCAATACCCGGTAGCACCGAGAACAGTAACCCCTCACAAATATTTGGACTTGTTAAGTATCAGTCGGGACATCCGAGACAGAAATTTGGCCAAAGGATTCTGTACCTTCTACTTTTTATAGTGGGAATCCCCGTGGCTTCGAGACGCCAGATACCGGTCTTACTCACGCGGGAAACCAAGACAAGTGGGAAGCTCAGAGAGGATTAGCTTTTATAATGGCGTTCCTGGGTACTTTGATTTGCCCCAGAAAAGATGGGAACATAGAGTTAGACTCGTGGGGATAACTGACTTTATGATGAAAAAGGCAAATGGGACCATAGTGCCGATGATTTTGGCAGAAATTTACCGAGCTCTGACCCTTTGTCAAGAAGGGGGAAAGTTCTTTGAAGGGTGCAATATGCTGGTACAATTATGGATGGAGGAACACCTTTGCCACCATCCTGGATACTTGAATTGTGGTATGACTGGCCTCGAGTGCATTGAAAAACATGAAAAGCGGGTAGAGGGTTATGAGTTCCCGGATGGTATGGAAACATGGCATGCCCATTTGACATCTTTGACTGCAAATAAGATCAAATGGACATTCGGGTGGCTCTCGGTCAGTGAAGTAATTTATATGTCGGCTGATGTATGTTTTCTGCTGTTGATGGGTCTTCGGAGTATCTAGCCTTATGCTCCACACTGAGTTCTACATCAGTTAGGTCGATACCAAACCATCCCACACGATGAGGATTTGAGTCAGTAGGTTATTGAGTTAGAACCAAAAACCGCTTTTCCAGAAGAAAAAGTGCGTCGGATTTGGCATCAGTGCAGATTCTTGGAGCCTAGAACTTAAGTACGGGATCTATCTAGAGGCGAGGTGGAGCCTAGTTACACTGCTTGGTATGGTAAAAGATCTCGAGTTCATCATGAGCCCGAAAGGCCCGCAAAGAGACCCCATGTCCAAGAGTTTACCGATGGAGCACAGGTGCAATGGGACTGGTTATTCAAAGAAAACGAGTACATGGCTACCATAAGCAAGTTGGAAAGGAAAGTCATGGACCTTCAGTTTAAAAATGGTTTGCAAGCCGGCGCAGATGAGGGAGAGAAGAAAAAACTAACTCAGGAAAATTAAGCCCTCAAAGCTCAAATCCGAAAGATGAAAATAGCTGTTAGAAACCTGGGAAGAAGCCGAGCGGATGAAAGGCTCATAAGCAGTCTGAAAAAGAAAGCCCTTGAGTGTCAAGATGACTTAGAAAAGTCTGAGGCCATTCTGGAAAAAGTCCGGCTCAATTGGCGGAAAATGCAAAAGGGCGGGCACAGTTTGTGCGATGAATGAAAAGAAAGTATGAAGGGACAATCACTAGCCTGAAAAGAAAAATGAATACCCTCGAGAATGAGGCAGCTAAGCAGGCCAAGGACTTTAAAGCTGATAGGGAACATAGTTATGATTTGATGGCTCGGATGGAGGAAGAAATGCAACAGTTGCAAAATCAATATCTCCATGACACTCAGGTGTTAGAAGCCCGGAATCAATAGGTCGGACGTCTGCTTTAAGAAAAGGGTAGAATCCGAGAGAGGATCAGAACCATTGTCGACTACATTGTTGTGAAATGCCAAGCATGTGAGGATATGACTCGCACCACCTTCTTCGCGGCAGTAATGACATTTGTCCGGCAGATAATGAGTGACTTGGAGAGGCTTCAAAGGGAGCTTGCATATAGGCTCGTGGCGAGACCGAATGATGTCCCGCGGGCCCCAAGAGCATTTGAGGCATTAATGTATTCATGATTTTCATTGGAGTCTGTTAGTCTGTTTGCGAGTCCATATTTTCTTTTATTAGAGTTTGTTAGTTGGTTTTCGAGTCTATTATTTTCAACTTTTTGTCAGAGTCTATCGGTCTTGTTTTGAGTCAAAGTCTGTTAATTTCCCTTTTCGAGTCTGTTAATTTTATAATTTGGTAGAATGAGTGGTTGTAATCAAAACTATTTTATTTTATGAAAAAATTTAAAATCCCAAAATGTTTTATTATTTATTTTTATCCCCCAGAACTATGCTCTGTCTGATTCATGCGGGGTCATGATACGTAAGCAATCTCCATAGGATTCGACCATAACTAAAAGAAAGAAAAAGAGTTAAAAAAAGAGAGGATAAATAAGAGAGAAAAGAAAAAAAAAGAAACCATGGGGAGGAAACAATGACAAAACAAGAGAGAGAGAAATGAGAGGATAAAAACAAAGAGAAATCAAACAGAAGAAGTTGCAATTAGAAATAAGGAAAAGCCGGGATGACGCAAGTAACCGATCAAATGCATAATAGAAATGGTTAACTGCTTAGGTGCATTCACTCCTCAAATGTGTGGTTGCCTATCTGTTAAAGCACTAATCGTTAACAAGTTTGTTATTGATGAAATTTCAGTTCAGGTAGGTGGTTAGTTTGATTGGCATTCTGGCAACTCACTCCTACAACACCCGGTCTAAAACAAGCTAAACATGGCCAACCAAGAACTTGAGGCAAGTATTGTCGATCCGTCAAAAGAGGTGGAAGAATTGGAGGTTAATCTAAAAGATGAGTTGTATAAGCTGAAGCAGCAGATGGCTAAAATGTACCAAGCATAGGCAAAAGGGTACCCACCGCCAGTTTACCCCGCCAACCCTGCTTTTATCCCGCCATTGGCTCATCCTCAGGAACCTCCCACTGTGAACTCATCTCCGGCCTTTCCCCTCTACCAACAATGCCACGGCACCACTTCCCATACATTACAAGCTCTACCACCCAAACAAGTCTCGTACCATCCACCACCAGTCACTCCTATTTTTGTGGCACCCCCACCTACTGCATTACACCAATCCTCTAGTGAGCCTCTATTCCAGACTCACGACAACCAGTATTACCCCTTGAAGCCCACTTTCAAGGTTCCCGAACCCTATTCTTACACTCCTCATTTTGACCTCTCTACGGAAACCAAAAAACCATCTAAAAATCCCGAAGAGGAGGAGATGTTTAGGAAAGTTAAAAGCCTGGAACAGTCATTCAGAGAGATGCGAGGGTTGGGAGGTCAAGTAAGTGTGGCCTACAAAGACCTATGTCTGTTTCCAGATGTACAATTGCCAGCAGGGTTTAAGATGCCCAAGTTTGATTTGTATGATGCGCACGGTGATCCAGTGGCGCATTTGAGAGGTTTTTATAGCAAAATGAGGGGAGCTGGCGGGAAATACAAGTTGCTAATGGCGTATTTCAGTTAGAGTCTGAGTGGATCAGTGCTTGAATGGTATACTTGGCAAGATCACGGAAGATGGTACACGTGGGATGATCTAGCCCAGGCATTTTCTTGTCACTTCCAGTACAATATCGAAATTATTCCGGATCGTCTGTCTTTGACGAAACTTGAGAAAAAGCACAATTAAAGTTTTAGGAAGTATGGTTTTAGGTGGAGAGAGCAGGTAGCAAGGATTGACCCTCCAATGAAAGAAAGTGAAATGGTGGATTATTTTCTGTAGGCCTTAGAACCTACTTATTATGGTCATCTGGTATCAGTTATAAGCAAGTCCTTCAATGAAGTGGTAAATATGGGCGGTATGGTAGAAGAAGGGCTCAAGACAAACAAAATCATGAGTTATTCGGCTATTAAGGCAACCACCCAGGCCATTCAAAGCGGAACTGGGGGAGTAATTGGAAAGAAGAAGAAAGAGGATGTCACAACAGTTGAATCAGGAGCTTGGTTCGGGCCCAGGAGTTCACCTCACCACTATCATCAGCCTCGTCCCTACCACCAAACCTATCCCCATACCCCGTATAATCCACCCCAACACTACTACCCACCACCAGACCCCCATTTTTCTGTCCACCATGCCCAAACATATAGCCAACCTCCGGCCCACGCACAATAGCGTGTGCCAGTCCCACAAAATACATACCCAGCTCCACAAAATGCTTATCCACCCCCAAGAGCCTACCGACACCCTCCTAGATCAGGTTTCCGGCCCAACCAAGCATTTAAGAACGAGAGGTTGAAGAAGAAGAAAACCTTCACTCCATTGAGAGAATCCTATACTAGTTTGTTCCACATGTTGCAACAATTGGGTATGCTAAGTCCAATCGAGCCAAAACTGTCAAATCCTCCCCCGAGGAATCTTGATCACTCTATGAGTTGCGAATATTGTTCTGGTAATCCGGGGCATGACACAGAGAAATGCTGGCAATTGAAAATAGTTATTCAAGAGCTCATTGATACTAATCAGATTGAGGCCCGAGCTCCGGAGGCGCCCAATATCAGCCAGAATCCGTTGCCGGCCCATCATGAGACAAATATGATCGAGATAGTGCATAGGGGAGGGGAGACTAAGAAGCCTTCACAGACTGTCATGATGATTCGTTCTAGTGAAGTGAGGCCGGTTGAAAAGCCAACAAGTGAGAAATCAGTGATCAGGTTGAGCGAGGCAAACAGTGAACCATCTGCAGTAATCAAGAAGGGGACCCCAAGTGATGTGGCAGTAAAACAAGAAAGAGCAAAAGTGGTTGTGCCAGGAGTAGCGAACAAGCCTGTTGTAATTGTGGAGGGTGCCCGCATAGATCCTATCATTATCAAGCCGGTAACACAATTACGGATAGTCAACAGCAAGGGTGGTCCTGTGGAATTATGAATGAGTGACAGTGACTTACAAGGGGAAAGAATTTAAAGAAAAAGTTTGTGAGACCCATGGTTTGACTCAATCGGGGAGATGCTTTGCCCCCGAAGAGTTGAGAAAAGCCAAGATCTCCAAAGATAACCCGGTGCTAGTGAAGAAAGATGTGACCAAGGAAGAAGTAGAGGAACTTTTGAGAAAGATGAAAGTGCAGGACTATTCCATTGTGGAGCAATTGAGGAAGACACCAGCTCAGATTTCGCTATTGTCATTATTGATCCATTCAGACGAGCACCGTTGGGCTTTGATGAAGATCTTGAATGAGGCCCACATTCCTGACAAAATCTCAGTAAACCACTTGGAAAAGATAGCTAACAAGATATTTGAGGTAAACAGAGTCACTTTTTCTGATGATGAGTTGCCCGTGGAGGGTATTGAGCATAATAGAACCCTCTATCTCACGGTGAAATGCGAAGATTCCATGGTTACTTGGGGTACTGGTCGACAATGGTTCTAGTGCAAATGTTTGCCCTCTCTCCACTCTGAACAAGTTGAAGGTGGATGATGAAAGAATTCACAAGAATAGTATCTGCATTCGGGGATTCGACGGTGGAGGGAAAGATTCAGTCGAGGACATAGTGCTTGAGCTTACAATAGGGCCAGTGGAATTTACCATGGAGTTCCAGGTGCTTGATGTGGTTGTTTCTTACAATCTACTGTTGGGTCGACCCTGGATTCATGCTGCCAAAGCAGTCCCGTCTACTCTGCATCAAATGGTCAAGTTTGAATGGGATAGATAGGAAATTGTTGTGCACGGCGAAGATAATTTGTGTGTTCCTAGCGATGACATTGTTCCATTCATAGAATTTGAAGACGACAAGAGGCCATGGGTTTATCAGGTTTTTGACACGGTATCGGTAGAGAAAATTCCAGAAGGGAAGTGCGTTCCAACTCCGAGGGTAGCTGCTGCATCAGTTATGGTAGTCGTTGAAATGTTGAAAAATGGTTTTGTATTGGGCAAAGGTTTGGGTGCATCTCTGCAAGGTATCGTACAACTGGTGTCTCTCCCCAAAAACTTGGATACATTTGGTTTGGGGTTCAATCCCATGGTTGCGGACGTGAAAAGAGCTAGAAAGTTGAAACAGAGGGCCTGGGTCCTCCCAAAGCCCATCCCACGGCTCTCCAGATCATTTGTCAGGCCTAGCACCAAGAAACGCCCAGTAACAACAGTTCCTAGTTCTGTGATTGGTCCTGATAAAGAGTTGATTGAAAGGTTCGAGAAGTTATTCGATGATGTGAACTTGGTGGAAGCTGGAAAGGGTTGTAGCAAGGCAGATGTGCAATTTGTTGGGCCCAGTGCAAAGATTAACAATTGGGAAGCTACTTCTCTCCCCACTAGGAAGGAGTTTTGGTAGTTTGCTTTGATTTTCTTTTAGTTTATCTGGATTATTCCAGGTTGTAATTCAGATTCTATGTTCCGTCCGTTTGGATGTATAAGCCTTGTTATCTCTTAATTTTAATGAAATGCAATTTCCCTTTTTCCTCATTCCTGACAGTTTTATTTTTGTTTTCTTTGCTTTCTTGTACAGTTCTTTTTATGCTGGTTTCAATAACATGACATGCATGAGGAATCTTCGGCCCAGTCTTAAAAGCCAATCTAATTCCGAAATAGTAATTCAAGAAATAGAGTGTGATGATGAATCAGAATATGATGAGGATGAGGCCTTTGAAGAGATTAGTAAAGAATTAAGCCATTTTGAAGAAAAACCTAAGCCTAACCTGAGTGATACAGAAGCAATCAATTTAGGGAACCCAGATAATATCAGAGAAACTAAGATAAGTGTCCATCTTGAACCTCAACTCAGGGAGGAGATAATTAAAGCATTACTTGAGTACAAAAACGTATTTGCATGGTCATATAATGGCATGCCGGGTTTAAGCACTGACTTGGTGGTTCACAAATTGCCCACTGACCCAGCATTCCCTCCTGTCAAGCAGAAGTTGAGGAAGTTTAAAACAGACATGAGTGTAAAAATTAAAGAAGAGGTCACAAAGTAGTTTGAGGCAAAGGTCATTCGGGTCACTCGGTATCCCACTTGGTTAGCCAACGTAGTACCTATGCCGTAGAAGGATGGCAAGACCAGGGTGTGTGTTGATTATCGTGATCTCAACAAGACGAGTCCCAAGGACAACTTCCCACTGCCAAATATCCACATTCTGATTGACAATTGCGACAAACATGAGCTTGGGTCTTTTGTGGACTGCTATGCGGGCTATCATCAGATCTTAATGGATGAGGAAGATGCAGAAAAGACGACATTCATCACGCCATGGGGAACATACTGCTACAGGGTCATGCCTTTCAGTTTGAAAAATGCTGGGGCAACTTACATGAGGGCAATGACGACCATATTCCACGACATGATACACAAGGAAATCGAGGTTTATGTGGATGATGTGATCATAAAGTCTAGAAAGCAGTCTGACCATGTTAGGGATTTGAGAAAGTTCTTTCAAAGGCTTCGCAGGTACAATCTTAAGCTCAATCCTGCAAAATGTGCATTCGGTGTGCCATCTGGAAAATTGTTGGGATTCATAGTCAGCCGCCGAGGTATTGAATTGGACCTGTCAAAGATTAAAGCTATCTAAGAATTGCCACCTCCAAGTAACAAGACTGAAATGATGAGTCTATTAGGGAGGTTGAATTACATCAACAGGTTTATTGCTTAACTTACGACAACTTCTGAGCCTATCTTCAAACTGTTGAAGAAAGATGTTGCGGTCAAGTGGACAGATGAGTGTCAAGAAGCATTTGAAAAGATAAAGGGGTATTTGTCAAACCCACCTGTGTTGGTGCCACCAGAACCGGAGAGACCTTTGATTCTGTATTTGACGATTTTGGATAATTCGTTTGGTTGCGTGTTGGGTCAGCATGATATCACCGGCAGGAAAGAGCAGGCCATCTATTATCTCAACAAGAAGTTCACATCTTACGAGGTTAAGTACACTCACCTGGAAAGGACATGTTGTGCCCTAACTTGGGTGGCACAGAAGCTGAAGCATTATTTGTCATCTTACACTACTTACCTCATCTCTCGTTTGGATCCATTAAAGTATATCTTTCAGAAGCCTATGCACACAGGGAGGCTCGCAAAGTGGCAGATTTTGCTCACAGAATTTGACATCATCTATGTGACCCGGACTGCGATAAAAGTTCAGGCATTGGCCGACCATTTGGCTGAGAACCCAGTAGATGAAGAATATGAGCCTTTGAACACTTACTTCCCTGATGAAGAGGTAATGCACATTGATGAGTTGGAACAAGTTGGAGAGTCAGGTTGGAAACTTTTCTTTGATGGAGTTGCTAACATGAAAGGCGTTGGGATAGGAGCTGTATTGATTTTTGAAACAGGACATCACTACCCTGTTACGGCTCAGCTTCGTTTCTACTGTACTAACAACATGGCTAAGTATGAGGCATGCATCTTGGGTTTGAGGTTAGCTGTAGACATGGGTGTCCAGGAAGTCTTGGTCTTAGGTGACTCGGATCTTCTGGTGCACCAGATTCAGGGAGAATGGGAAACATAGAATTTGAAACTCATACTATACCGACAATATTTGCATGATCTTTGTCAACAGTTTCAATCAATAGAGTTCCGGCATATTCCAAGGATTTATAATGAGCTTGCCGATGCTTTGGCTACTCTAGCGTTAATGTTACATCACCCAGATAAGGCTTATGTTGACTCGTTGCATATTCAGGTCCATGATCAGCATGTTTGCTGTAATGTGGTGGAAGAAGAATTTGATGGTGAGCCTTGGTTTCATGATATCAAGGAATATATCAGGATGGGGGTGTATCCAGTACAAGCCACGGGTGATCAAAAGAGAACAATTCGTCGTTTGGCAAGTGGATTTTCTTCAGTGGAGGAGTGTTGTACAAAAGAACCCCAGATTTGGGATTGTTAAGATGCATAGATGCTAGACAGGCCACGGCTATCATGACCGAAGTACATTCTGGAGTCTGTGGGCCGCATATGAGTGGGTACGTTCTGGCAAAGAAGATTCTCCGATCAGGTTATTATTGGCTCACTATGGAGCGGGATTGTATCAGTTTTGTGCACAAGTGTCATCAATGTCAAATACACGAAGACTTGATTGCTTATCGGTGTCATCAATGGTGGAGGGTTCTAGATAGTGGCATGAAAAGCTGCCTTTTGCATTGCTGGGTAATCGCACTACTATTCGTACTTCAATAGGAGCGACTCCTTATTTGTTGGTGTATGGCACCGAAGCAGTGATACCCACAGAAGTGGAAATCCTATCCCTTCTAATTGTCGCGGAGGCTGAAATCGATGATGATGAGTAGGTCAAAACCCGCCTGGAACAACTGAGCCTGATCGATGAGAAAAGATTGGCAGCAGTGTGTCATGGCCAGTTGTATCAACAGAGAATGGCAAGAGCATATAATAAAAAGGTGCGTCCGCGGAAGTTCGAAGTGGGTCAGCAAGTGTTGAGACGTATCCTTCCACATCAGGCTGAGGTCAAAGGCAAGTTCGCCCCAAATTGGCAGGGGCCGTTTATCGTAACTAGAGTGCTGTCAAATGGTGCTTTGTATTTAACAAATATAGAATGCAAGTGTGTAGATATGGCCATCAATTCTGATGCGGTCAAGAGATACTGTGTATGATTTTCTTTGGTTAAATTGTATTTGTTTGTACTTGCCATATTTTGAAGATTGGAATGACGAAGACATTTTGTTCTGCTATCTAAACACTTTATCCTTTGTTACCCCCTTTGAGCCTTATTTATTTCATTTCATATCCCTCTTTCAGAATCAGTAGCAGAGATCAGAAACACAAGCGTGAAAGATAAGTAAAAGAAAAGAATGAAAAGAGAAAGAAACGAATGAAAAAAAAAAGAAAAGAAAAGAGGAAAGAGGAAAAAGCAACAAAAAGATAAACAAGAAGAAGAAAAGAAAAAAAAAGAAAAGAAAAATCACAACAACAAAGCAATTTCTACGACATGAACTACGTTCGACCTGATTCTTTTTAAGGATACATAGGCAACCTCATGGTTCGGTCCCATCAAAACAAAAATCCAAAAGTCCCCAAACAAAGAAACTGGGGCAGAAGTTGTGGTTGTTGTAAGAAATTTGATTCCGAAAGTTGTAATTTTGAACCCATTTGAATTGTTTTGAGCCTTATGATACCCTTTCTTTCTAACCCTATCTAAAAGCCCACGTACGGTCCGAAGAAAGACCTTCTGATCAGTCTTCGAGAGATGCCAAGCCGAGCAAGTAGAAGTGATTCATATCAGGGGCAACACTCTGGTCCAAGTAGTAAAATGAAAAATGAGAGAGTCTTATTGGTGAAAACCCTCACGGGCACCGTAAGGTGACGGGAGCTGAGAAAAATCAAAATGAGAGAGTCTTGTTGGTGAAAACCTTCACGGGCACCTTGAGGCAAAAGTGAGTTGAGAGATGAACAAATGGGAGAGTTCTATTGGTGAAAACCCTTCAGGGCACCACAGGTCGAACAAGGTCAAGGTTTTGGCAAAGAAATTAGGTTTCGAAGGTCTCGGGGCACAAAGTACGACAACTGAAAGTTGGTTGGTTGGACAGACTGGGCCGACTAATCTGAAATGCATGTCATGATCATTGGTGTCAGCTGCTCCACTCAAATGAGTCTCTTTTATATTTCCCCTTCAGATAGTCTTCTAATTCTAGATTTTTCTTACCCTTCACTCTCAAAGTCATTGCATTTTATTTCTTTTAGGTTTATTTCTCTAAGATGTTTCAATGTCAGTTTTGTTTAAGCAAATAAGAAGGGATTTCAAAGCTTACTTCCAACTTCCAAAGTTGTATAAGGCACAGGGCGGTCAAGGCATTTCCAGAAATAGTACGGTGTGAAATGGGTTATAAAAGGTCAGTGGAAGTTCTATCGGTGAAACGGTTTAGTAATTTCATGGGAAATGCAGAGGTTCAAACAGATGGGTCAGAGATGTAACACAACGGATTGGGTATAGAACACTTGGGTCATCCAAGGTCATGGGGTTTTGAAAGTCAATCGGGAAGTCAACTGGTTCTTGGCCAGTTCAGGGGAAGTCAGTCAAAACAAAGCACGATAGTGGGGAGGCCACTTTCAGCAAAAATGCCACAAAGTAACCACCACATTTTAAACTGACAAGATTTTTCTTTGATTGAAACAGGGGCAGAAAGTTTTCTATTGTTCGGGGAAACCCTCCGTAGGGGAAAAGCAAGCACCAGACAGGTTTGATTTTGATTTTCAGGACCCTCCTAGAAAATGGGACCTTGTTTAAAATTCAAAACAATCAGGAGTAGCATAATCTAGCATAAATGTAACCCCAAGGAATATAAGTTGGCTTCAAAGTTTGCATGTTTGAGATAGTGTTCAATTAAGAGTTTTTAGGACCCTCCTGAATAATGGGATGTAGTTTTAATTCTTGCTTGGATAACAAGACTTAGCATAAGATATACCTTCAGAAGACATAACTTAGATTTAAAATTGTCGTTTTGTCAAGAGTTGTCAGGGCCCTCCTGGATAATGGGACCTAGCTTTCAAATTCTTAGTAATATTTGGTAACATGATTCAGTTTAACACTCACATATGTGCCCAGCTACCAAACTGGGGCAGAAAATTTTCTTTGTTTTGTCTATTTTTGTTGAAATCAGGTACCCACTTGGAGAACAGGGAGAATACAATTCAAGTTCAGCAGTCAGGCACCCACCTGGAGAGCACGGGAATACAATTCAAGCTCAGTAGCCAGGCGCCCACCTGGAGAGCATGGGAATATAGTTCAAGTTCAGCAATCAGGCGCCCACCTAGAGAGCACGGGAATACAGTTTAAGTTTGGTAATCAGGTGCCCACCTGGAGAGCACGGGAATATAGTTAAAGTTTTGGCAATCAAGCGCCCACCTGGAGAGCACGGGAATACAGTTAAAGTTTTGACAATCAGGCGCCCACTTGGAGAGCACGGGAATACAGTTCAAGTTTAGCAATCAGGCGCCCACCTGGAGAGCACGAGAATACAATTCAAGTTTAGCAGTCAGGCGCCCACCTGGAGAGCATAGGAATACATTTCAAGTTTAGCAATCAGGCGCCCACCTGGAGAGCACGGTAATACAACTCAAGTTCAGCAGTCAGGTGCCCACCTGGAGAACACGGGAATACAATTCAAGTTCAGCAATCAGGCGCCCACCTGGAGAGCACGGGAATATAATTCAAGTTTAGCAGTCATGCATCCACCTGGAGAAAGGGAAAGCATCTCAGAGTACAATTCGAGTTCAGCAATCAGGTGTCCACCTGGAGAAAGGAAAAGCATCTCAGATTACAATTCAAGTCGGCAAAAATGGGATTTCACTGGGAGAATACAAGTCAACAAGGCAACGAGAACCACAAGAGCAAGTTTGAAGATGTAGATAGGATTTTGTAATGCATAGATCATAGTCTAGTCTAGTTTCTTTTTAATTTTAACATGGTGTAATAAGGGGTTCAGTAAGCAGTAGCAGCAGCAACAACAGTGAAATCACAGCTTCATAGTAGTCCCAGCTAATAAACCTTCCCGAACTACACTAACCTGATTCCTTTATAGCCAAGGATATGTAGGCAACCTCGAAAGCAGGGTGCGGTCAAATCTTTCAAAAAATGCTTCTCATGGAGTATTCAAAAGGGCAAAATCGCTCGTATTCGCTCACTTTATCTTTGCACGAAAACTCTTCGTGTTTCCGAGCAAAGAGGGGCAGTTGTGAGCACGTGATTTTTGCCCTATATGAATTACTCCCACAAATTCAAAACAAAATAATTTCTTTCATTATTTGCAAATTTCGTAGATTTTTGTAGCATTTTAGTTAATTGTTTGCATTTGTCTGCGTATGTTAATGTTATTTTAATTAATGAAAAATACCAAAAATATCACGCATGACATTGAGGCTTTATTTTTACATTTTAGGATTAATCGGTAATTAGTTGTTTTATAAAAATGGAAAAATCACAAAAATAACTTAGTTTTACACTTTTAAATTTAGTCTTGAATTTTGGTGGTTTTCCTTTAATTTGGTATTGTATTAGTTGTAGTAATTATTAGGGTTAATTAATTTAATTTGCTAGAATAATTTGGGATAGTAATTAAGTTAGGTTTTGTTATATTTTTATTTTTAGGTAAAAAAAAGGAATTAAAAAGATTTTTGAAAAGGGAAAAGAAAAGATGTGAAAAGAATTAGATTTTGGGATAGTTTCATTAAAAATCCCAGGCCCAAATGATTGTCTTCCCCCATACCCACTCAAACCTGGCCCAACCCCATCCCAATACCCGGTTTGCCCGTCCAGCTGATTAAACGACCCCGTTTCCCAGGCTCTCGATTTGGGCCATTGATCCTATATGATCAGACGGCCAGGAACTGGAGTTCCATACGTATATATCTGTCTGAACCCTTGCACCCCCCCCCCCATCTCATCTCTCTCATTTTCTTTCTCAGAGAACTGAGCAAAAACCCTAATCTCCCGCCCTTTTTTCCCCACCTCGAGCCCGGCGGCGCTGTTACCAAACAACCCTAAATTAACACCCTATGACCCCCTCACTGCCTTCTTTCCAAATCCCCACTTCGTTCCCCTCGAACATCGCCACAACTCTTCGAATTTCGAATCTAGGGTTCAAGCCTTAGAAGCCAAAACCAAGTTCATTCATGCAAGATCATCTCTCCAGTGTTTATAAGCGTTCAAGGCCGATTTTACCGCGAAACAATGTTATTCGCTTGTTCTCGACAAAGAATAAGTGATTAATATTATTTTGCGGTGTAAATCGGAAGTCAGTCGCAAGTTCGAGTGTTGGGTGAGTTTTGTTTCTTTCTTTGTCCATTTTCGCTCGTCTTTTATCTCCCTCCTCTTATTCTTTTATGATTGTTCAAATGGCATGTCCTCTGTCTAAATTTGTTAAAGAGTTTTGAACCACGCTTTTCCCTTTAGATTAATTTAGGGTTCATTTTGTTAGTTTTTCAGTTTCTCTTTTCAAGTTTTTAATTACTGTCCTCCACTTTCTTAATCTTATTTTAGGTTATGGCATGTTATGTTAATTAGCTTGAGATGGATTTTGTTAATTTGTTTAGTTCTGGTTTGGTATTTGGCTTAAAAGAAAATCAATGGTTAGTTTAGATTTTGGGCCTTTGTAGTTGTTCATTTGTTTCCCTTTCTGCTTCTCGCTCGAATTAGTCAGTTGAAGTTATGATCTTTTGGGTTGGGCCTTGGGTTCAATTCTGACCCATTCATTTGGGTTTGAACCATTGATTCAGAATTGACCCAGAGTTGGTTTTAAGTTGGAGGAGTAAATAACAGGGGTTGTAAGGGTAGTTTAGGAAGTCTAGATAGAGAATCTCTGATTAACTAATTGAGGAAGCTTCTTAGAAGCTGGGGTGGAGACTTAACTGAAAATTTAATTTTTACACTAAGGGTATCCAGGCAAAAATGAAAATTTAAAAAGGTTTAAGGTGCAAATTTAGCTCATTTCTGCAGCCCTAATATCCTGCCTATAAAGGCATCTTTGCTTCACTAGCAAGGCAGAAAAGAGGGGGAAAAAGAAAAGGAGAAAATCCAGAAAAATCATAAACGGCTGAGATTTTTTTGATAACAACACTGTTCCATTGAATCTTGTTTGGAATTTTGAGGTTTTGAATTTTTGAAATAGTCTTCTTATTCATGTAGGGTTAAAATGGACTGAGTTTGGTTTAAAAGTTGGGTTTGAAGATCTGCCTTGGTTACTATTTGGTTGGGAGTTGATTTGGACTACTTAATCTTATTTTCTAGTTGAAATGGGTTGTTGGTATTGAATCCTGCCATATTGATGTTGTTGTTTCTACTGTTGAACCATCAATTTCTGTTTTTGTTTTGAAATCTAGGTACTTTCTTAGACTCATGAATGTATGACATGGGAGTTTGAGGCCTTGAAATCAATCGGAAGCTCAAGATGCATATTAGTTTTGATATTAAATAATAATTGTGTTTTCTGGAGAATATTGTATTGATATGGCCTATCCGTAGTCTATTATTTTCTTGTATGTCATTGAGAATGGTATGAGTTCATTTATATTTTCATGTTGGATGGGTTTGCAAGAAAAACACTTGTTGCCCTTACTTGTCCAGATGCATTTGGTTTAGGAGATAATCCATGCTTAGTATGAATGTATTCATCCGTGTGGTTACTTTACAAATTTGGTTTAAGCATCTGTTGTTTTTTCAACTCTTAACTTATCACTTTGATTCTTAAAATTTGGGGTGTATTTGATTGAAAAGGTCGATTACTTAGTCCTGAAATTGAAGTTTTATGATTGCTATATTAATTAGTGCAAATCTATGGATACTTAATATAATTGATCACCTGTATTTGCTTGAAAAATGAAGTTGGCTTGGCTAAACATGCAAAGGTCTGGTTATAAGGGTGAATTAAAAGTATACAAATCCTTGTGGTAGGAGTCATAAATTAAATCAAGTTTGCTTTTCATGCTTGTTTAGTTTGCCCATTCATGTTTACATTATCAATCTGATTTTGTATCAAGCAGAAGCCATGGTTTGTTTTAAATTAACTTGAGGTCATTTGAATTGCGTGGATTAACCATTGAGTTCGTCTGGGTAATTGCGAATTAAGTCGTGTGGTCAGTATCGTTTGGGCCAAATGGATCATTGGTCAGGTAAAGGCATAGTGGGCTTTGAATTGGCTCATGAAACTTAGGAATTGGACCCACTCCTTTTGCTTTAAATAATCTGACGTTTGCAAGCTCAAGGATTCGATCCGGAGTCCTGCTTCCCGCTGATGCCCAGCTTCCCCATGGATTTGGGCTCAGGATTGGGCCTGAGTTGGAAATCATTTGCATCTCTTTATGTATAGGGCTAGTGGCTCGAGCCCAAGAGCATCCGTTCTTCCGATTGATCTGTTAATTTAGAATTAGTTCAACTTGTTAGTCCAAAGCTTTGATAAATCTTCCTCTTCAATTAATTAGATTCCCTAAAATGAATTGGAGGTGAGTCATATTAGGTGACACAAATAGTTCATGGCCCTCCAAAGTTAGCTTAAATTCCCTTTTAAAATTGGAATCGAGGCGTACCATGCCAAACAAAATCTCAAATGTGTGGCCCTCATTTAATTATTTCTTTTAAAATCCTTAGCATTCGAGGCGTGCCATTTAGCAAATTTTCCATGGCCCT
Source organism: Nicotiana tabacum (assembly GCF_000715075.1). Classification (NCBI taxonomy): domain Eukaryota; kingdom Viridiplantae; phylum Streptophyta; class Magnoliopsida; order Solanales; family Solanaceae; genus Nicotiana; species Nicotiana tabacum. The sequence goes on from NC_134082.1 coordinate 141,980,534, forward strand.
CGCAAAGTCTAAAACGCGTAATTGCTTTAGGCGCGTTATTCTAATAATATTACCTTCCTAAACTCGGGTGTGCATTTCATGTGACCCAAATCCAAATCTCAACAACGTTAAATTAAATGCGTCGTGGACTGCGGGTGCATTTCATGTGGCGTGGTTCAAGGCTTGTTTTAAATAACGTTGAATCTTCCCAAAAAAATTAAAAGCGGCTAACAAGTTAAAATATATCATAGGCTAAAACATGTATTAAAATTAGATAATAGGCCAATAATAACAGTTGAGCGACCATGCTAAAACCACGGAACCTGGGAATGCCTAACACCTTCTCCCGGGTTAACAGAATTCCTTACCCGGATTTCTGTGTTCGTGGACTGTAAAACAGAATCAATCTTTTCCTCGATTCGGGATTTGAACCAGTGACTTGGGACTCCATAAATTATCCCAAGTGGAGACTCTGAATCTTAATAAATCCCGTTTCGATTGTCACTTTAAATTGGAAAAACTCCCTTATACCCTTTCAGGTGTAGGAAAAAGGAGGTGTGACAAACCTCATCAAGAATCAATTGGGACTAACAATTACCCTCAACTCAAATTCATTATCAACAATACACAATCTTTTAGCACCATAGCTATAGTGTAACACAAAAGCATCAAGAGTTGACTCAACTCATCAGGGAAACTCTTTATGTTACATTGGTCGTTGTGGAATCCAAACTCATGCTCCCACTTTTAAATTGTAGCACTCAGAACGAGGATTGTAGAAAACACACTTATGTCTCTTAAAGGAAGATCATATGTCTGGTTCTAAGTACCATAAGCTTGCCCCTTATGTGAGTTACCACTAATGTAAGCTCACCCAACTCAAGATCATAGAGGGATTTTGTGGTGATATAATGAAGGCTTTTGGTTCAGGGTAGGATATATTGGTCTAAGAGGGTTTCACTTCCCTTAAGCACTTCATTTGTTTCATTTTGGCAGATATTTTCTTGACTCTTTGAGTCATTTACTTCTTCTTTAGGGGCTAGAGAGACACACTATCACTCTTTCTTGTTCATTTCAATCCTTTTTCTCCTTTCCAATCTTTCCATGCCTTTAATCTTTTGCTTTTATTTACTCCCTTCATTTCTTCTATATTGTTCACTTTCTTTTTGAATTTTTGGCTTTTCTTTCTTTTTCTTTTTGCCTTTCCTTTTCTTCATTTTGTATCTTTTATCACTTTTGCGTTCCTCATCTCTCTCCCCAAACTTATGCGTTTGCCTTGTGCTAAGGAAAGATAGGGTGCTAAGAGAGGATCATTTTAGAACGGATAAAGGCTTGTATTAGGGTTATTAAAAGAATAAGGTCTATGGCTCAACGGGGTTGACTAGGGATATCATCATTGGTAGGCTATGGATGTTTTCAAGTCTCAATTAGGATCAAGGAAAGCCTATAATCATTTCTCAAGTCGAGCTTCGCTTAGGATTTCGCCTAGACAAACATTCAGGGCAAGTACTAGACTCATTGGCACGGGACTTGGACTTGCAAATCAATATCTCACCACACAAACTATAAGATTGCTAAAGAAATAGAGTCGGGATCCCACAACAACCTTATCTAAGATTTGATCAACACAAACGGTTCTGAGGAACCACTCGATACACACCAAGAGTCTCAAGGTCACAACTATCACCATCCTATACACACCAATTTATTTTTAACCATAAGGTCAAAGGTAAATGTGTTAGGCCCAAGTGAAGTTTTGCCTGAGGCACCATTTTTCACTAACTACTATTTACACAAAAACGAAAAGAAAAAAAATAGACTCAAACCCTTAAGAAGGTTGTCATGCCATCCATTATCGGGAAAAGCCACCCGGTTCACACAAAGTCCACCTTTGGAAAGAACCGTGACATTAAGAAAATCAAAGGCTTATTGATCATTGACACTTGTAAAATAAACCGAAATATAAGCTATTAAATAAAGTAAGAAGCTATACTATTAAGGGAAATTGCAAAAGAAGTTATGAAGTAAAATGAGGGAAGTAAACTAAATATGTAGAATAGGGGGTTTAGATGAATATACATAAGAGGTAATGAATATATACATGAGAGAGTAACTTTATATACAGACCAAGATCGAAAAATAATGAAAAGTAAAATAAATGGTAAAGTCATATACATACCAAAAGTGTAAAATAAGCATAAAGAAAGAAAATAGTATCATAATTACAAACCAACTACCAAATCATCAAAGTAAGGCCACCTCCTCAAATGAAAGCTAGCATTGTACTCAATGCTAACTAACCAAAAATAAGTTCAAAAAGAAGGGTAGAGGGTAAAGGAAACTCCCTATAGGTCCTATGTCTGCATTGGGTCCTGCAGCTACATGGGGTCCTGTGGCTGGATGCTTGGATCACCTGTCTCGGGGGCTTGTGGTTGGCCAGAAGCAACTCCCTCAGCCTCCGCCAGCTCAATCTCTACATCATCAACCTGGGGCATCACTCTCCTCCTCTTGGGCTCTCTCTCAATCTCCTGCTCCTGAACCTACTCTGTCTGAGCTACTGGAGGCTGGTCATGTAATAGTAGGTCCAATGGTAAGTGATCTGTTGCCTTCATCTTCTCCACCCCCCCCCTTAATTCCTTCACAGACCTTTTTGAGGGCCGAGTCTTTTTCAGCTTCCTTGTCTGCTTGATCAACTCATTTAGTGTTTTTCCTTGATCTGGAATAGAATCCATGATAATCTTTTGGTTCTCTAGGAGCTTCTTTTGGTTTACCAGAAGCTCCTTGAGAGACTCCTCCACCGAAGCTGGTACCTGGGGCTGTGCGGGCACTGACTGGGCTGCCATTAAAGTAGATAACACATATAGCATAGAAGTTGCTGCCTACATCCAGTTGTTGAATTTGGAGAGTGTTTGGCTCAATCTGTGAGCAGTCAATGGGTATGCTGAGGAGGATGGAATTTTTGAAGGCATGAAAATAAATGGTCCGAAGGCAGGATCTAGTATGTCAGTGGGAGGTTGTATAGTAGTGACTACCACTACTGGCTCTTCAGACTGGCCAGTAGAAGTATTAGCTTTACCCTTGGATCCCTTGTCTTTGGGGTTGTCTGGACCCCTAAGGCTATACCATGAAAGGGCATCTTGGGTTTTACCTTGACATCAAAATTTCTTTTCTCCACCTCCTAATCTTCAAAGTGCATGGTGAGGAAGTTCGGGAAGGGGTACGATATATCACCCTCATTGACCACTCTGGCAATAATCCTAGACATGATATTTCCGACATTGATCTGGAACCCTGCCATAATAGCCGCCACTATAGTCGCCCGAGAGATCGGCAAGGTGTTTGCATGAGTAGTGGGGTCTAATTTGCTACATACAAAGGTCTCCCAAACCTTTGCCTCAAAGTTCAGGGTGTTCCTCAAGATAGGAACCCATGTTGTCAACCATGTTGGAGTGACATCTTTTGTTTAGTCAACACAAGAGTCTCAAGGTCACAACTATCACCATCCTATACACACCAATTTGTTTTAACCATAAGGTCAAAGGTAAATATGTTAGGCCCAAGTAAAGTTTTACGTGAGGCATCATTGCTCACTAACTACTATTTACACAAAAACAAAAAGAAAAAATAATAGACTCAAACCTTTAAGAAGATTATCATACCATCCATCATCGGGAAGAGCCACCCGGTTCACACAAACTCCACCATTGGAAAGAACTGTGCATTAATAAAACCAAAGGTTTATTGATCATTGAAATTTGTAAAATAATAAGATACGAACCAAAAAAAGAAGCTATTAAATGAAGTAAGAAACTATACTATTAAGGGAAATTGCAAAAGAAGCTATGAAGTAAAATGCAGAAAGTAAACTAAATATGTACAATAGGGGGTTTAGATGAATATACATAAGAGGTAATGAATATATACATGAGAGACTAGCTTTATATACAGACCAAGATCGAAAAATAACGAAAAGTGAAATAAATGGTAATGTCATATACATACCAAAAGTAAAAAAATTAAGCATAAAGAAAGAAAATAGTATCATAATTAAAAACCAACTACCAAATCATCAAAGTAGGGTCATCCCCTCAAATGAAATCTAGTATTGTCTTCAATGCTAACTAACTAAAAATAAGCTCAAAAAGAAGGGTAGAGGGTAAAGGAAACTCCCTATGGGTCCTCTGTCTGCATGGGGTCCTACGGCTGCATGGGGTCCTGTGGCTGGATGGGGTCCTGTGGCTGGATGCTTGGATCATCTATCTCGGGGGCTTGTGGTTGGCCAGAAGCAACTCCCTCAGCCTCCGCCAGCTCAATCTCTACATCATCAACCCGAGGCATCACTCTCCTCCTCTTGGGCTCTCTCTCTCAATCTCCTGCTCATGAACCTGCTCTGTCTGAGTTGCTGGAGGCTGGTCATGTAATAGTAGGTCCAATGGTAAGTGATATACTGCCTTTATATTCGGTTATGTAATAGTAGCTCCAATGGTAAGTGATCTGTTGCCTTCATCTTCTCCACCTCCCCCCTTAATTCCTTCACAGACTTTTTTGAGGGCCGAGTCTTTTTCAGCTTCCTTGTCTACTTGCTCGACTCATTTAGTGTTTTTCCTTGATCTGGAATAGAATCCATGATAATCTTTTGGTTCTCCAGGAGCTTCTTTTGGATGTCCAGAAGTTCCTTGAGAGACTCCTACGTCAAAGCTGACACTTGGTGCTCTGCGGGCACTGATTGGGCTGCCACTGAACTAGATAGCACAGACAACTTAAAAGTTGTTGCCTGCATCTAGTTGCTGATACTGGAGAGTATTTGGCTAAATTTATGGGCAGTCAATGGGTATGCTGAGGAGGATGGAATTTCTGAAGGCATAGAAGTAGATGGTCCAGAGGTAGGATTTGGTATGATAGTGGGAGGCCATGAAGTAGTGACTACCACTACTGGCTCTTCAGACTGGCTAATAGAAGTAGTAGTTTTGCCCTTGGATCCCTTGGCTTTGGGGTTATCTGGACCCTTAAGGCTATACCATGAAAAGGGCATCTTGGGTTTTACCTTGACATCAACATTTCTTTTTTCCACCTCTTGATCTTCCAAGTACATAGTGAGGATGTTCGGGAAGGGGTACGATCTATCATCCTTATTGACCACTGGTGATCACCCTAGACGTGATATTCCCGATATTGATCGGTTACCCCGCTATAATAGCCACCACTATAATTGCTCGGGAGATCGGCAAGGTGTTTTCGTGAGTAGTGGGGTCTAATCTGCTGCATACAAAGGTCTCCAACCCTTTGCCTCAAAGTTCAGGGTGTTCCTCAAGATAGGAACCCCTATTGTCAACCATGCTGGAGTAGCATCTTTTGATTAGTCAACACAAGAGTCTCAAGGTCACAATTATCACCATTATATACACACCAATTTGTTTTTCACCATAAGGTCAAAGGTAAATGTGTTAGGCCCAAGTGAAACTTTGCTTGAGGCACCATTTCTCACTAACAACTATTTACACAAAAATGAAAAGAAAAAAAAACATACTCAAACCCTTAAGAAGGTTGTCATGCCATCCATTATTGGGAAGAGCCACCCGGTTCACACAAACTCCACCTTTGGAAAGAACCATGGCATTAAGAAACCCAAAGACTTATTGATCATTGAAACTTGTAAAATAAGAAGCTATGAACCGAAAAAGAAACTATTAAATGAAGTAAGAAGCTATACTATTAAGGAAAATTGCAAAAGAAGCTATGAAATAAAATGTGGAAAGTAAACTAAATATGTACAATAGGGGGCTTAGATGAATATACATAAGAGGGAATGACTATATACATGAGAGAGTAACTTTATATATAGACCAAGATCGAAAAATAATGAAAAGTGAAATAAATGGTAAAGTCTTATACATACCAAAAGTTAAAAATAAGCATAAAGAAAGAAGATAGTATCATTACAAACCAACTACCAAATCACCAAAGTAGGGCCACCCCCTCAAATGAAAGCTAGCACTGTCCTCAATGCTAACTAACCAAAAATAAGCTCAAAAAGAAGGGTAGAGGGTAAAGGAAGCTCCCTATGGGTCCTTCATCTGCATTGGGTTCTGCGGCTGCATGGGGTCCTGTGGCTGGGTGGGGTCCTATGTCTGGATGCTTGGATCACCTGTCTCCGGGGCCTGTGGCTGGCCAGAAGCAACTCCCCAGTTTCCACCAGCTCAATCTCTGCATCATCAACCTGGGGCATCACTCTCCTCTTTTTGGGCTCTCTCTCAATCTCCTGCTCCTGAACCTGCTCTGTCTGAGCTACTGGAGGCTGGTCATGTAATAGTAGCTCTAATGGTAAGTGATCTGATGCCTTCATCTTCTCCACCTCCCCCCTCAATTCCTTCACATACTCCTTTGAGGCTCGAGTCTTTTTTAGTTTCCTTGTATGCTTGCTCAGCTCCTTTAGTGTTTTCCTTGATCTGCAATAGAATCCATGATAATATTTTGGTTCTCCAGGAGCTTCTTCTGGTTGTCCAGGAGCTTCTTCTGGTTGTCCAGAAGCTCCTTGAGAGACTCCTCTACCGAAGCTAGAACCTGGGGTTGTGCGAGCACTAACTGGGCTGTCACTGAACTAGATAGCACACACAGCTTAGAAGTTGTTTCCTGCATCCAGTTGTTAATACTAGAGAGTGTTTGGCTCAATATATGGGCAGTCAATGGGGTATGCTGAGGAGGATGGAATTTCTGAAGGCATGGAAGTAGATGGTCCGGAGACAGGATCTGGTATGGTAGTGGGAGGCTATGAAGTAGTGAATATCACTACTGGCTCTTCAGATTGGCCAGTAGAAATAGTAGGTTTGCCCTTGGATCCCTTGGATTTGGGGTTGTCTGGACCCTTAAGGCTGTACCATGAAAAGGGCATCTTGGGTTTTACCTTGACATCAAAATTTCTTTTCTCCACCTCCAAATCTTCCAAGTACATGGTGAGGAAGTTCGGGAAGGGGTACGATCTATCACCCTCATTGACCACTCTGGTGATCACCCTAGACATGATATTCCCGATATTGATCGGGAACCCCACCATAATAGCCTCCACTATAATCGCCCGAGAGACCGACAAGGTGTTTTCGTGAGCAGTGGGGTCTAGTCTGCTGCATACAAAGGTCTCCCAACCCTTTGCCTCAAAGTTCAGGGTGTTCCTCAAGATAGGAACCCCTGTTGTCAACCATACTGGAGTGGTATCCGGGAGAGCCAGGTATGTTGCCAACCACGGGCAGGATGCCTCATCCATCGCCACATTCTCCAAGTACAATGTCTCATCTTCATCATTGAAGCCCAGGTATTCATTGATTGCTTTCCCATCAAACTTGACTTTTAGGTTTCGCACCTTAGTCACTTTTGTGTCCTTTTTGATATAGGAGGCATTAGCATAGAATTCCTTGACTAGGTGCTCATTAGCCTCTGACACCTTACTAGTGAAGTAATCTCATCCAACTCGCTCATTAAAGTGTTGCTTCACGTTGGGATTGTGAGGCAAAAGATCCTGCTCCATGAACTGGCACTCAAGAATAAGTGATTTTTGAGGCCACCACTCCCTGAACTTGTGATATGCCAGCTCACTGACAAACCTCATTTGCCATACTTCAGGGTTCTTGTCTTTTCCACACCCCCGGTTTGGGTGGCACCCCCTCCCTCGTCATCTGGTACCTCATCATCTACGGGATCCTGTCCAGGCGATGAAGTTGTAGATGAGGTTGAAGCTGTAGACTCACTACCCTCTACTGAGCCATCAGACGACTCAACATAAGAGGAACTGGGAGAAGTAGGAGAGGTTGGGGGTATAGGTTCATCTCTCAACCTATGTCTCTCCGGGAAGTCGGGTACATCTGCTGGCATTGAATCAAACTCTGAGGCCTCTCGAG